>NC_041384.1:58685870-59004281 GCF_002162155.2 Triticum dicoccoides | reverse complement strand
CGGGGACGGGCTGGAGCGGCGACGGCGAAGGGCAACGACGGCGACGGGGACGGGCCGGGGCGGCGGCGACGGCGACGGGGACGGGGACGGGCTGGGGCGCGACGGGGGCGGCGACGTACGAGGCGCGCATGACGAGGGCGAAGACGAAGCATATGAACTGAAACCAACTGAAATTTTCGTAAGTGATGTATATATAGGAGAGGCCATTACTGCCGGTTGGTGCCACAACCCGGTACTAAAGGTCAAATTTGGTCAGACCAAGCGGCGGGTAACGACCCCCTTTAGTACCGGGTGGTGGCACCAACCGATACTAAAGACCCCCCCCCCTTTAGTATCGGTAGGAGCCACAAACCGGTACTAGACCCCTTTTTAGTACCGATTAGAGTCACAAACCGGTACTAAAGTGTGTGCGCTTCCACCCCACGGTGCAGAAAGTTTAGTCCCACCTCGTCGGGCGAAGGGCAGTCGCACTGGTTTATAAACCCAGCTGCGGCTGCTCCATCGAACTCCTCTGTAAAGCAAGCTTATGGGCCTAACTATGGCGTGTTGTCCTGTGAGCCTGCTGACCCTGGTGGGCCTGAATTTCCACGCCCAAGGCCTAGCAGGCCCACTGGACAGCGCCCAAACAATTTTTTATATAGTGTTTTTTTCTGTTATTTATTTTCTTCTATTTATTCCTGAGTAGGTTTTTTATATAGTTTTTTCTTTTCTGCTTTATTTCTTTTCTTCTATTTATTTCTGAGTAGTTTTTTATATAGTTTTTTCTTTTCTGCTTTATTTATTTTCTTCTATTTATTTCTGACTAGTTTTTTGTTTTTTCTTTATTTATTTTCTTCTATTTATTTCTGAGTAGTTTTATATAGTTTTTTTCTTTTCTGCTTTATTTATTTTCTTCTATTTATTTCTGAGTAGTTTTTTATATAGTTTTTTATTTTTTGCTTTACTTATTTTCTTCTATTTATTTTTGAGTAGTTTTTATAAAGTTTTGTCTTTTCTGCTTTATTTATTTTTTTCTATTTTTTTCTGAGTAGTTTTTTATATAGTTTTTTGCATATTCCATGTGGATAAAATGATGATACCATGCCAAGTTTCAACATTTTCAGAGTTCATATGTAGTGTTTTTCAATTTCAGGGTCATTTAGCTCAAAACAAATCAGTAAATGCATCAAAAATATCAAATTATGTCAGAAAGGGTTAAAAGTTGACGACGTGGCTTTGGATGGTGCATAATGAATGCAAAGAAGTATGGAGTTGTAATAAGTTCTTAAAATTTTGAATAGCCGGTGTAACAGATGAGTTTTCGTCCGAAACTCTGATACTTCGAAAGAGAGTGTCCAATTTGTACACGAAGTGCATCCAGTTTTTGCCGTAACCATCTCTATTTTTTTGCACATGCCATGTGGGTGAAATAAAGATACCATGTCAAGTTTCAACCTTTTCAGAATTCATATGTAGTGCTTTTCAATTTCAGGGTCATTTAGCTCAAAACAAATCAATAAATGCATCAAAAATATCAAATTATGTCAGAAAGGGTTGAAAGTTAACGACGTGGCTTTGAATGGTGCATAATGAATGCACAAAAAGTTTGGAGTTGTAATAAGTTATTAAAATTTTGAATAGCCGGTGTAACAGATGAGTTTTCGTCCGAAACCCTGATACTTCAAAAGAGAGTGTCCAGTTTGTACACGAAGTACATCCAGTTTTTGCCGTAACCATCTCTACTCTTGTGCACATGCGATGTGGGTGAAATGATGATACCATGCCAAGTCTCAACCTTTTCAGAGTTCATTTGTAGTGCTTTTCAATTTCAGGGTCATTTAGCTCAAAACAAATCAGTAAATGCATCAAAAATATCAAATTATATCGGAAAGGGTTGAAAGTTGACGACGTGGCTTTGAATGGTGCATAATGAACACACAAAAAGTCTAGAGTTGTAATAAGTTATTAAAATTTTGAATAGCCGGTGTAACAGATGAGTTTTCGTCCGAAACCCTAATACTTCGAAGAAGAGTGTCCAGTTTGTATACGAAGTGCATCCAGTTTTTGCCGTAACCATCTCTACTTTTTTGCACATACCATGTGGGTGAAATGATAATACCAATGCCAAGTTTCAACATTTTCAGAGTTTATTTGTAGTGCTTTTCAATTTTAGGGTCATTTAGCTCAAAACAGATCAGTAAATGCATCAAAAATATCAAATTATGTCAGAAAGGGTTGAAAATTGACAACGTGGCTTTCAATGGTGCATAATGAACGCAAAAAAGTCCGAAGTTGTAATAAGTTATTAAAATTTTGAATAGCCGGTGTAACAAATGAGGTTTCGTCCGAAACCCTGATACTTCGAAAGAGATTGTCCAGTTTGTACACAAAGTGCATCCAGTTTTGTCGTAACCATCTCTACTTTTTTGCACATGCCATGTGGGTGAAATAATGATACCATGCCAAGTTTCAACCTTTTCAGAGTTTATTTGTAGTGCTTTTCAATTTCAAGGTCATTTGGCTCAAAACAAATCAGTAAATGCATCAAAAATATCAAATTATGTCAAAAGGGATTGAAAGTTGACGACGTGGCTTTGAATGGTGCATAATGAAGGCAAAAAAGTCCGGAGTTGTAATAAGTTATTTAAAATTTTGAATAGCCGGTGTAAAAGATGAGTTTTCGTCCGAAACCCTGATACTTCGAAAGAGAGTGTCCAGTTTGTACACGAAGTACATCCAGTTTTTGCCGTAACCATCTCTACTTTTTTGCACCGGTTCGTAAAGAAATATAAGAGCATTTAGATTACTAAAATAGTACCTAAATGCTGTTATATTTGTTTATTGAGAAATACATCAAAAATTCATTGATTATCAATGATCTTTTTGTGTATAATCTAAATTGACAATATAAGTCCTCACCGGTTTAGAAACTGGAGAAAACTCATATTGTGGCCACAAATTCTACACATAGAGTTCAATGAAGACTAAGTGGTAGTGATAGTTTGAGAAGTAACATATTTAAGGTTGTAAAAACCCTGTTAGCGAAGCGAGGTGGGACTAAAAAACTGCTGCAACTAAAAACCTCTAGTACCGGTTTGTGGTGAGAACCGGTGCTAAATGTGCTGGTGGGGCCCCATCCGGACCACAGCGTGCCATAGCCTCTTTAGAGCATCTCCAATAGCCGCGCTAAACTAGCGCCACGCCGCAAATTAGGCCATTTTAGCGCGCGCGCAATGCGGCGGGTCGCTCCAGCGGGCGCGCAAAAACCGCGCGCGCGCTATAACGGGTTGGGCGCGCGGTCGAAAACACTTAGCCGCGCGGTGTATTTCGGGCGCCCGCTGCAGCGCGCGGCACACTCCAGCGCTCGCGCCCGCACTTCCTCTCCCACTTCCACCCCCCGTCCAGCCGCGCCGCCGCCGCCGCCCGCGCCCCCCGGCGACCGTTCAGGCTTCCCCAGCCTATCCCCGCGCGCCCGCGCTTCCGCCCCATCCCCTCCTAGTCCCGCCGGCGCTCGCACGCCTCCGTCGTCCGAGGAACAGCGCCCGAGCGCTCGCTGCCGCGCCGCGCCCGCAAGGTGTTTGACAAAACGCCTACAAGGTATGTATTGCTCAAACTTCATGAATTTAATGCATGTTTTGAATTGTAGTTTTTAGTATAGTATTGAACATTGTAGATGAGTTCGTCGTATGATTCTTCCGAAGAAGAATTTGATATGGAAGAGGAGGAGGATCTTGCAATGATCCTAGCTATGCATATAAAAAAACCGAAGCACGGTGGTTCGGTTATGTGGTTTGTGCGGTGCGCGCGCGCGCTGTATTTTTGCGCTCTGCTGGAGCGGCGCGCGCGCGCTGCATTATAGCGCGGCTGCTGGAGCCAGCACAGGCGGGCGCGCTAAACCAGCCGAAGCGTGGGCGGCAAACAGGTTTTTTGCGCGCGGCGCTTAGCGCGGCTGTTGGAGATGCTCTTAGTACCGGTTCGTGGCACGAACCGGTACTATAAGTTCGCCAAGAACCGGTACTAATTTTCTCCGACCGCCTAGCCGTTCGAACCGGCGCTAATGGCAACATTACTGCCGGTTTTGTTACAAACCGGTACTAATGTGCTTCACATTAGGCCGTTTTTCTACTAGTGGAATACCGGAGGCGCTACCTCCGTTGCCGGCACACGAGCAGTAGCAACACAAGTGAGACGACCACTGTGGGACGGCCATGCCGACGCCACCGCACAAACTTTGCCTGGCGGCGCCCTTTGGCGGCGGGGAGGGGACTGAGTGGCAGCGGGTTGGGGAGGGGTTAGAGTTCCTCCCTGTGCTGCTCTAGTGGGGTTGCTTTTATAATGCTTGATTAAGCTGGATTTGGACATGTAGTATTTTCTTTGTTACATACTATCATGTACATTGGTAACACTATCTTGTTCCACTTTTAGTTGCTTTTTGTTAACCCCTTGGCTTTCAATAGGTCTTTGTCCTGAACATGCTCATGCCATTCCCGATTTGTTGCATTAACTAATATCTTTGCAACAAGATTAAATTGTGTAAAGACAGGGTATTAGTGACATCAGTAGTAGCAAGCACCACCTTTCATCATAACTAACACTAAAACTGATTTTATATTATTTAACAAAATTACCCACAAATACAGAAGACAGGTCCAAAATAAACAGTGTGCCCATGTTGAAAGCTAATAGGAGTGGGGAATCTTATTGAAGAGGCATTACTCTAAATCTAATAGGTGAAAAGGAGGGAATGTCTATGCTGGATGGGGATCCATCTGTGCACCATCTATTGCTGAGTATTGTTGTGCTTATGCATGTTTAATGGATTCACAGTTCAGTTTTCCTAAAACTAGTTTATGTTAAGATGGGTTCCTCCTGCCATCATTCATCTATAATAGTTTGCCATTCTGCTTATATATGCGGAAATACTAGTAGTTTACTTTGTGCCGCGCAGTTATATATCGCTTCACGTATGGCTAAAGAGTATGGGTACTTCCAGAGGATTCAAACTGACTGCTTATCATGACAATGCTGACACTAGCAGCGTCTTGGAGATAATGCGAGGAAGAATCAGTTCCATCACGTACAGCCATTTAACCTGCATTCTGATTGATAGGTGACGGGCTATGAAGTAAAATTTATGCATTTTGGATGCCATACTAATGCTTATGCCCAGTAAAGCAAATGTCTGCTCTTGAACCATAGTTACATAGTTATTTTTACTTGGCCAGACAAGTTTTGAAAACAAACATGTTTGCACGTAGTTGCTCTTTTAAGCTTATGTTCCAACCAAACTGCACGCTCAACTTTCGTCTTTGGCAGAATGGAATGCGTCGGTTGATCATCTGAAAGTAGACGCTTCAATTCGTCGCATCTAACAAGAGTGGTTTCTTCTCACATGCTGTTGTTGCAGGGCTTAATCTGGCTGGTTGCGCTGGTTATTGCAAGGAAATGATGATACATACACATATCAAGCAATTGCCCTATCCTTGTGATGGCTTCTCCTCAACTCAAAGTAAATATCTGATGACTAGCTGGTTGGCGATGGATCGTCGATTGATCGGTCTACTTTCTCAACCGTGTGTTAATTGCAATAAGCATGTTTCCTTCCAGTTACAGCTTTTATTTGTACTTTATGGAATATGTATGTCTGCATATTATGCTAACTGATTCAGTGTCTAGTATGGATGATACAAGCATATGTTGTGTGTGTATGTGTGCGCGGGTAAGTGCCTTGTCGTTAATTTGTATATCATTAATTAGGACTAATGGTTGGGGCCCGTCATTGTGGACCGCTTGAGAGAAAGATATGCGCACATCACCATCATGTCAAAAAATTTAGAAAATATTCTCGCGTCACGTGGAATCACAACCATCTTAAAAGAAAAAGAAAAAAACTTAGAAAAACTTCTCTAAAAAAAGTCTCCCTACCATTTAAAAAAACTGTAAAAAAAACTTTCTCACTGTGACCAACCAGCATGCATCACATGGCGTAGCTGGTTGTCCACCATTCTAGCGCCTCTTAATGAGTTTAATGCTTCATTTTAACTTAGTGTCGTCATGACAACGTGACCTTGACCTGCAGCGACAACCTTGCTATTTGGCTCAACCAAAGAACAGACACCCAAAGTTTGAAAGTCTATATGGATCCAGACCAAATACTCTTGTTTTGCCAAGCTATTGGCCATGCTTGGGTTCTGGTGACACCAACATTTGGTAAGGTTGGTATGGTCAACTGTAACATCATTTTGCACTGGTGCTAGCGAATTTATCCCTCCTTTAGTCTGTGCATATTACTCCCTCCGTTCCAAATTACTTGTCGTGGTTTTAGTTCAAATTTGAACTAAAACCACGACAAATAATTTGGAACGGAGGGAGTACTAGCTGATGCAACGCCGGAACGCCCTCTACCAGCACCGAAATGCCACTCTTACAACAACACCTGGCTGCAGTATAGCCAAAGGCTCCACTAGATCGATCACAGGGGATGCGTCTACTTATTCTTTTGTACGTTGGATTGAAATTTCTCGATCATTGCTCTGTTTTCATATTTTCGCCTTGTATAGCCCTCCTGTATAGCTTTTTGTCTTCTTCTTTGTCTTCTGTGTAGCCTTTTCTTTGATGTTTTCTGTTTTCTTCTGAAGACCTTGTATCGTTTATTTGAAAAATTAATATGTAGCAGAGTCCTGCTGTTGGGAAACAAATTCTCATCAATAGGGAACTTCACTTTTATTCATCAACGATGCATTTCGCATAGGCACACACACCATTTCATTTAGCTTGTGCGCACCCACAAATTAAGGGGCAGATGCATGCCACAACATAGTAGCTACTCATTCGCTTGACTAGGCGTCCCGGTATGTGGCCACATCCTTGCAGATATACGCTCTACCTCCCGACGCATCAATGACGATGGGTAGCTTGCAGACCGCCGTGATGCTCGCCGCCGTCAGCTTCACCACCTCCCTCCGGCAGCGTGGGAACGCTCCTGTCCCCGCCTGTCCCTCCTGCGCGCCATGCTCCTTATACATGCTATCCAACATGTTGTAGAGGGCATCGCACCTGCACCACTCGCTGATGTTGGCGAGCTGCTGGCAGCAGTCCCTTACGACAGCCTCGGGCACCTGGCTGCCATTGCACTGGAGCTTCAGCAGTGGACGACAGCCAGGGAGCGCGGGCACCTGGAAGGCATACCCTGGATAGCACATCCAAGGACCACTGTTATCGCTCCATGCATCGTACTTAGCCGCTACGGGTGTCGCCACGAGCATACATAGTAGGAGCACCGAGAACACAGTCTTCATCGACATTGTTCCTCTACACGCAAACTTTTTTTGTCTCCGATTTAGTACTATCTTAATCAGTTGTGTATATGGATAAGTACACTCTTGATCTCTGGAGGGTTTGTATAGCTATATAAAGCTAGAAAGCTGCAAGGAAACTGACATAAGCTGTTCATGATCTGCGTGGGTGGCTTGTGTCTAGTGCCTATAGCTTGGGCTTCCACGTCGTTGTTCTTGATCCAGTGCGGTGATGTATTTTGGCATGCATCTAAACATTGTGATTACAACCCAGAGTTTGTTAATCTCACTACTGAAAAGCTAGGATGGTTATATCGACAAAATGAGCTACATCTTTGGTTCATATATATGGCAAGGGAAATGCAAAGAGGTTGACGGAACGGACATAAAACCCTAGTTGTCCATCATACCATCTGCATGAGTGGCTTGTGGGCTTGTATATATTATGCTGACACATCACAACTAATTTTTTTTCAACTTCCAACAGTGCCATGCGGATTTTTTTTGGCATAATTGTCAGCTTTCCAAGTCCTAAGTAAAACCCACAGTTTGTTAGAGGATCCTATATTAGTTTACGCAAAGAAAACTAGGAATACAAGATTCATCTTGGCACGATATGTCCACCTTTGAGGAAATCATTAAATGGGAGTGCTCAAGAAGCAAGAGAATATAGCCAATGCATACACAAGATTGGAAAAGAAGAGAATGAACATATCAACGAGGCCAATGGAGTTTGGTGGAAAAGAAATTACGTGTGAGTTTTCTCTTTAAAAAGACGCAGTCCAAGTATACAACAAGACAAAGTTCACTACCGGATTTGAACGTCTGCCTTGTGCTTGTGGTTTCATATGCAGTGCACAATGATTTCATATGTGATTTCAGATTATATAATGTAATGTGATTTCATATGCAATGCAATATGGTTTCACATGCAATGCACTATATAATGTAATGTAATCTGATTTTGTATGCAATGCAATTTTAAGGTAACGAGATTTCATATGCAACACAATTATTATTTTTATAATCCTGTCATATTTTATAGTGGTGTTGTTTTTTCCCGGACACCACGAATATAATAAGTACATGTGGCGTCGGCCGACCCGCGCCAACAGTGCCAAATTTATCAGCGGTGTTGGCCGCCGATGCCAGTAATATCAGGTTTCTACAAGGGTTGGAAGTCGGCGCCATTAGTGAGCCTTATCAGTGGCTGTCATACTAGCGGCTTCTCCTGTCCGCGCCACTTACAACATTTTCTGAATGCCTCTACTAGGCTTTTCTACTAGGCTTCAGTGCTTGTAGTTGTCACTATGTGGTCTACGAAATTGAACGTAATTTTTATTATTTCTGGTCAGTTATACTACCATGATTGAAGAGGAATAGATCAAAAGTTTTCCCGCAAAAAAATATACAGGAGCCGTCGGACATCATTTACACACAAATCAACACATATCATTTTCAGCCCAACCCACACAAGAATATGTCCCAATCCTCGGTCATGAAGCCCAAACCCTCATAGTGGCAACCAACATAATCATATAGTACAAAGGATAGAAAAGTAACCGGATTTTGCAAGCGGAGTAAGAAGAAGCAGGGTGACACAAGAAGAGTGGTGACATCTTAACCTGCATCAACCAATGAGTTGAAACCCATACTTAGTATAAAATAAGTATGGTAATTACAACAAAATTCAGCAAAGTCTCCCCTGTACCGGGAGCTGTTGGGACGTCATTCACACACAAATCAACACATATCATTCATTTCAGCCCAATCCACATAACATATATCCCATCCCAAACCCCTCCTCATGTCGGCAACCACATAATCATATGATAAAGGCTAAAGAACTAATTGTTTCTTGATGGCGAAGTACCAAGAACATTGCTTGCAGGTCTCCTCTACACTCCATCGCTTGTGTGCTGTGTAGGGTTATTTGAATCCGTTGTAAACTACACAAATAAAGACCTACTCCCTCCGTCCGAAAAAGCTTACCCCTCAAATGAATGTATCTAGCACCAAGTTAGCGCTAGATACATTTGAGGGAAAAACTTAAGACAAGCCTTTTCAGACGGAGGGAATAGTTAGCAAGACACACTATAGCTATAAGAATGGCAGTAATGGGTTAGAGGGTTACTGTAATGGAGCAGATTACCCTAATCATAATCTACCTTAATCATGTTGTGCTAACCACCACTTAAGGCAATTAACCCCTTTTTTACCAGAGAAGATTCAAAAGGAGAATCTGGACCGTGGATATGTTCAACATAACTTCCTAGGATCACAGTAAGTATGCATCCACATCCATACGATTTCACATCACAAGGAAAGTAAACTATTTCAATACCAGTTTAAGAGTTATTACTGTAATTTTCATACACACATAAGTCTGATACAAACAATAAGTCCAAATACAAACCCTACAATACAATAAAAGTGGCAACGAAATATGCATTCATGGCATGTAGCAGCACTATCCTGCGAGTTGTCACGCCGAAATCCCAAGGACTTCATCAAGCTCTCGGCCGTCGCAACCACCAAACTCAAGCTTGAGAAATCACATCAGGTCGCCGAGCTCTACAGGCATGCCGACACCTTTTACTTGGCCAAACGCCTTTGCAATATAGCGAAGACCAGCTCAAGCAACCCTACCAGTAAAGCAAAGGCCCCGGCGAAGGTCAACGCCGCTCGGTTGTTCCCCTCCATATCACAAGGCAGCATGCCAAGTCTCGGCACAAAGAACGACTCCGCCCAAGCTCGACTGCGCTTTTTGATGCAAGACATGCTCAAGAAGCAGTACATCTTCGGACGGGACATGATTCGTGACATGTTCAAGGATTTCATCGTGCCGACAGAGCATTGACCTTATCAGCACCGACTCGGCCAGAACAGGTAAACATGTATATCAATGCTTTGTTCTATCGTTAGTTCGTTACCACAGGTACGTCGGGCACATCATCAAAGACTGCTTTGCCTTCAGACTGACCATAGTGAGAGTAACTTCAAGAGTAACATAAGCTCCAACTCAGCAAAAATGCCTATGCGGCATTGAGTTAATGAGGAGGGAGGCAAATTGAGTAACTTAGCTACTTACCGTAACATCACATATCCCAATACAATATGAGTCTATAACCTAATAAATGAAGTTTTGCATGACACCGCACTTATGTTACTACCCACTACGAAGGTAGTAATATAGTCTAGGATAATGTATATGTTACTCTTGAAGTTACTCTCCACTACGGCTAGTCTCAAGGAGTGGCTACAAAAGGCCATCCAGAACAAGACTCTCAACCTCGACCCTAAGGCCGTTAACCCAGACTACCAGTCTACTAGTGTGGTCAGCATCAAGACCGTCGAACCTCAGCAAGGTGGAACCTGAACCTGGGTACTGATATGTCTCAAACATATCTATAACTTTTGATTGTTTCATGCTATTATATTATTACTTTTAAATAATTTTTATAACATTTTATATCATTTTCTGGACTAATATATTAATCTAGTGCCAAGTGGCAGTTGTTGTTTTCTACTTGGTTTTGACTTTACAGAAAATCCATAGCCAGTCCAGGAACCAACGCTTGAGGTCGACCTGGTCATGTATACCATGTGGTGGCACAAATCCAGCGATCAGCCTTAGCAATGCATTTTTAGCATTGCTTTCCATGTTGTCATGTCCAAAAGGGATGTACTATGGACTCCTCTCTGTCGCAGGCAATGCGCATCACTCTTTCTTAATTTGCCTTTGTTGGAGCTCTTCACCAACTGCCAACCCGTTTGACGACATCCTCCATATGTGAATTTTTCACCTTGCCCAGAACGTCCGTGCTCCACAGCTCTAGCCGCCCCGGGGGTCCGTTGATCGATAAAGAACTCTCAGCCCCGCCTGCTGTTGTTTATTGACGTCCATCTTAAGCTGGTATGCCAAGCAGACTGTGAAGACGCCATTTTTCGTGAAGTTCCAAGCTGGAAAGTCCTCCGTGCCAGCACGGCCTGTTTAACATCATGCATGTTGCCTTCATGGAGTACCTTGTCGAGAGTTGGAATTTGCATGCTAGAGCCCACATACTCCAACAAGCCGCACACCCGTGTAACGTTGGTATTGTCCTTGTATCCCAGTCGATGATAAGCACTTGTCCTCGGGATCCACCTATCGTCCCACACTTTCACTTGCCATCACCGACCCTCCAAATTAAACCTTCTTTGAGGAGCTCCCTATTGCATATGATGTTTATCCAAGTATACAAACTTCTTTGGGGACAAGGGGCCTCCAAGAACTCTCCATATAGATAATATCAAACACACGTGAACATAATGGGTTCAGGGTTGCTCAACAAGCCCCAAGCTTGTTTGGCTAGTAGAGCTTGATTGAAAGCATCATAGTCCCTAAAACCCATCCCGCCACTCTTTTTGCTTCTGCACATCCTCTCCCAAGCCAGCCAATGCACCTTACGTTTGCCATTTGCCCCTTGCATCAATCTTGAAGCAACGATCTCTGGTGTATTTTTTGACCACTACGTACCATCACTTGTAGAATATGCAAAGGATTCGTGGTGAATCCTGCATCGTTTGGGGAGTGCCTAAATATGTTGCCCATGTCTATCTGAATCGTAGTAATATGCCAAATGATACTGCCACTTTGATTCAAAGGATCCCCAAAGAAATTTGTGGGCATTAGAATCCTTAGGAATTTTTCCTATATAGGTCATTTGATGCATAGGCCTGAATCCTACAAGATTTTTTTCCTAAAGAATCCTTTGCAGTTCATTTAATAGAAAATTTAGCATCCACTCAAACCTCTTTTAAAGAATAATATTTTTTTGTGTGACTTGGAACGAATAAAAATCATGTAGGATTCACACATGTGCATGGCATTACAATCATGTGTTTTTTCTACTCCGGCCCTATTATATAAAACTCCCCATTCTTTCCTAGAAAAAACGTTAATCTTATTTTAGCTGAATAAACTGGTTTCTTTGCTACAACGCAGCTACTGTTTTTCTTTTAGGAGATTTCCTATTTGGCGCTCATAGCGCCCGTTATAAGTCATTACGCAAACCGGCGCACACCCCACTTCCTCTTGGGTTGGGCCCGTTTAGTTTTTTTCTTTAAACCTTCAAAAAAATAGGGCGTCTGAACGAAGATTCGAACTACATCCCTTGTGGCTTATGTGCAAGCGCATGAACAGAACTGGCAGAGCTTATCTCTCGTGTCTATTAACTTATTTTCTTCTTGTTATGTGATGCCTTCACTGTTTAGTTTTTCTTTTTCATTTTTCTATGCACAGTTTTTGCTCATTTATTTTTACTTTCCAAAATGCATGAAATTTTTTTCAAACTCAATGATCTTTTTTTAAATTGATGAACTTTTTCAAAATTATTAACTTTTTGCAAGTTTGTGAACTTTTTTAAAGGTTGATGAAATTTTATCAATATCAATGATTTTTTCAAAATGGATGAATTTTTTTCAAATTTGTGAAAATTTGTTTCAAATTCAATGAACTTTTTCCAATTTTGATTAAATTTTTCATATTTGTGATCTTTTTTAAAATTTAATGGAAGTTTTGCAAAATGATGAACTTTTGCAAATTGTGATATTTTTAAAATTTTAAGAACATTTTATGATTTGTTTTCATTTGTGCACTTTTTTAAAAATCTGTGACCGTTTTGAATTTAAAGAAATTTTCCCGATTATCTGATTTTTTGTATTTCTTTAATTATTTTTTCTTTTTATGCAAAAGTCAATGGTTGACCTTTTCCCAAAAGTCAATAGTCAAATTGACTTGAAACGTGTCCTATTGTTTTTTTTCTATCAGTTAACTGATCGAGAAATAGAAACCGATCTACAATAAGAATGAAGAAATAGTACCCAACGAGTGGGCTGTTTAGATGCAGCGCACGCCAGTTGGAGAGATTATCGCTAAAGGCGCCAAATAGGGAGCCCCCGTTTTGTTTTGTTTTGTTTTTAGCCGAGGGGCTCCTCGTTTTTTTATTTGAGTTGAATTGTTTCACAGGACGGGTTGGGCTGTGTTCTCACAGCCGGACTTGATAAATCCAGTCCCTCAAACGCCGGCGAATACTCCCGGGCGTATCCGCGGGCATTGACTGAGCATTTCTCAAAAAAATATGATTCATATCCGGACACCTTAATTACTATATCTTAAATTCATACAAACTCATAATGTCATATAACTACATAGACGCACACGCGTCGTCCAGCTACTCCATCACACTACACTAAACATGTCATCGGACTATCAAAATTTTGCATGTTTGGCTATGGTGGAGTTCATCCACGGCTGCCATTTCCCTTCCCGACGCTCTTGCCGTCCTTCTCGCTGAAGTACCAGTCGAATGCGCAGTACGGATCGAGCCGGATCTGCTTGTCGCCGGAGTTGTCCTCACCGTCACTGTCCTTCTTCTCCTCCTTCGGTGGCAGCCGGCCATGGCATGGACCGCCCGATTCTGCTCTCGGGCGAGGGCGCGCGTGTTCCTCCGCTGTCGTTTCTTCACAATATGGGCGTGGATGGCTTCCTCCTCTGCGGCCGCTCGCGCCGCCACATCAGCCGCCTCCGCCGCCGCCATTTCCGCCACAATACAGGCCTCGATGGCCCTTATCCTCTCATTCCCACGGCGGACCGCCCATTTCCGGTGAGACTCATAGTCTGCCTGACCAGTGATGAGGAAGGAAAGGTGTTCTGGCTGCCGGGACCGCGAGGATCCAGCGCTAGAGGACCCGAGCGCCCGGTGAGCCGACGCTATGGCGTCGCGGCGGACGGATCCGTCTGTCAGTCAGGCGTTGTCCTTCCGGGAGCGGCGGAGTGCAATGCGGACTGCCATTGCCTCCTCCAACCCACACGAGATGACACCCCAGTTGACTGATCCGGACTGGTCGAAATCCGATCCACTACCCGCCATGCCGAAGACGGCGCCGGAGACGAGTTTAGGTGACGAAAGGGAGGGGAGGGAGTGAAGTGAAGTGGCTAGGTTTTGTTCCGGCGAGAGGATGGAGATGAATATAAATAGGGTCGGGTGGGTCAACATGGGCCGGGTCCAACATGGCGGACGTGCCTGGGCGCCCTTGTATCTGCCCCATATTTAAACTGGATATAAGGGTGCTGGTCAGTCCGGACGTTTAAGGCCGTTTGAGACGTCTGTCTGGATCCAAAAATGTGATCGATCAATGACGTATGAGACGGGTTTGAGAGGTCCGGCTATAGATGCTCTTAGAGCATATCCAACGGCGACGCTAAGAGAGGGGCGCCAGGATTTGTTTCCTTGTCTAAGGGCATTTAGGCCCTCCAATCCTGGCGTCATATATGGCATCGATGCCAGAAAAGGCATCAGGCGCTTGTGATTTTTTCTACCGCACCAGACGAAGCGCTGAGTGCAGCCGCCAATGCTTTAGCGCTTGTGATTACAGTCTAGCGTTGAAAAGGAGGGGCGCTTGCATGCTTTTAATTTTCATCGTATTTATTTTATTTTCCTAAGCGCTTCTATAGGCGTCTTGCGTTGAAAATGCCCTTATGCCTTGTATAATGAGAGGTGCTTAGGAGAGATGCTTAGAGAAATGAATCAGGATTTCCTTAAACATCGGTGCTTATTTGTATAGGGTAAACGTTTAACTAAGCGTCTCTTCTATAGAAATAGGCACTGATGCTCAGAAAATTCTGATTTATTTTTTTAAGAGTCAATTACACTGTTGGTGCTACAACTTGGCGTAAACGGTTACTTTAGTGCTAGAAGTTGTGGCGTACATCAAAGTAGTGCAAAAACTAGGCATTGACGTGCAAATACGGTATTTATCTCGTTTGTATACGGAGTCGGTGCTAACCAGATGTGTGGGGCCAGCTGTCAGCGACTAGACCAGAGAAAAGGGAAGCGTGGGCTGATTTTTTCAAAAACACCCTCGAAATATTATTTTCTTTTAAAAAATACCAATTGACGTGGAAATTTTATAACCTTAATATGAGAAGTGGGTTTGCCTGTAAGTAATCTAAGAGGCGAAAACTAAGAGCACACCACCTCGACCAGGCACTGGAGCCGGCAAACCACTCCAACCACAATGTTCTCTCAGTACAAACCGGATAACAACATTTTATGTATTTGACCTCGGTGCTGGAGGAGGTTAAATGGGCTGTAGATCTTCCGGCCCAGTTGGCACCTGTTAGTTTAAAAAACACTGTAGAAAGCATCTAAATTATATGGAAACTGCTTCTAAACATCCGCGCGAGCGACCGCCTCGTCCGCCGTCAGATCCTTCTCGATCGTAGGGTGCGTGGCGCCTCCTGTCCCGCGTGTGAAGGTGTCCCAAACAGCGCTCAGTCGTGCATGCTGTCTCAATTGCGTATTTGAGTGGTCCCCGATCTCCTAGGTTCTTCACGGTTCCGATTGCTACGTGTTTGTGGTCCCAGCTCCCACAATAGTCGTCCATTGCGCAACTTTCAAAAAAAAAAAGAAGTCGTCCATTGCGCAGCATGCCGTCCCAGCCTCTTCATTCTACTCTCGATACAGCGCGTACTAGCCTAACACTCTCCCTTGTACGTGCATGCGGATGCCTAACCATCAGGTCTCATAGGCCCTACCTTATCCCTGGCCATGTCTGTCTTTTGACTCCCGTGCATGGCATGCTACTTAGTGGCTTGCTGCCACGAAAAATGCTTTTGGAGCATTCTTGTGTTGCTACAACAGCGTGCTTCCAACTGATGCTGCGACGGCATCTCGCTGCTCTGGCAATGTTGTTACCGCATGCTTCGACGACACCAACGATGCTGTGATGATGGCCCGGCTGCTCAGGCGTGGTTTCAACGGATGTTGTGATGGCGCCTCAGCTGCTCTGGTGATGTTGTGACGCATGCATGCTTCAACGACATACGTGTCATGACGACATCGACAACCATGACAACGAGGTGTACGTGCCTCGGCAGTGAGCGGCGATGCTTGGCAGCCACTACGCCGACAACCATCGACGTTGCGACGCGTGCTTTGACGGCGACGACAACGTACGTGCCACGATGGCATCGATGGCCGCGGTGATGCATTGACCGCCAAGACGGCGAGGCCTACGTGTTGCGGTAGTGTTGACTGACGACCATGATAGCGAGGCGTATGTGCCGAGATGGTGTTGACGGCCATGACAACATTGCTTCGACCGACACGATGTCGACAACCGTCAACGCTGCGTCGCGTGCTTCGATGGCTACGACATCGACACCCATCTACGCTGGAATGCATGCTTCTATGGTCGCGGTGATGCTCCGACCCGCCACGATGAAGCGGTGTATGTGTTGCAACTGCATCAGCGGTCGCGGCGATGCTTCAACGGCCATGATGCACAACGCCCACAACCATCGACGTTGTGACGCGTACTTCGACGGACACGACTTCAACAACCGTCGACGGTGCGATGCGTGCTTCAATGGCGCGACGGCGTCAACGGCCACGATGACGAGGCGTAATTGTTGTGACGATGTCCCGTGCTTCGAAGGCCATAACCAGAATATTTCAACGGTCATGGCGTCGACAACCATCGACACTACGATGCGTGCTTCAACGGCTGGCGATACTTTTTTGACAACGTTGTTGCAATGAGCAAAATGAGAGAGGGGTGCTGCGAGCAAGCGGCGTTTCGATGCATTGAGATGTTATGCAACATGGAGGATGTTGCAAGGGAAACGAGATCAGATTGTTGTGGTTGATGTGATTGAATGACATGTGCGCGACTGATTTTTTGTCTATGCGTTAGCCGCGTGGTGTTGCCATGTTTTTGGTTGCAACAATACCTCACTGCATAGGTGTATGCAAGTCTCTTTTTTGTGTTTCCATTGACTTTTCGTGGGTGAAAAAGCTAGTAAAAGCTAGCAAACAAGAAACTGCTAGGCGAAGAGCAAGAAAGTGCTACAGGGTCGTGGACAGCGACCGGGACATGCAAACCATGCGGGGACCGTGACAGGGACCGAAACATTCAGTCATGCCAGCCATACCAGACGGATCAATCCGACGGTAAATAAGACGGATGTTGTTTCCAGTTGGTACATCCGGATGGCGCCTAGCGCTCGCCAAATTATTTGCCTTATAATTCCAAATTATAATCTCAGTAATAAAAATAAGGCATGAATATTTGTGTTTATATATATTGTACATAAAAATAATAAATTATTTTAAAACATTGTTCACCTATTAATTTAAAATACTCATAATAATAATTTACTAATTATATAAATGTTTGCATAATTTATAATAAAAAGATAAATTAAAATTTCAAAAGATTATTTCAGTTATACAACATTTTCAATAATTACATTAAACATTTTGTATATTTTAAATATAAGACGCGATTGTGTAATATTTATGTATTCAGTAAGCATTTTAATGTTTATTAAATGTCTGTATTAACTAAATAATTTTTATATCATACACGGATGTATATTTAAATGCTACTTCTCCCACGTCTGTGTATCATACATATAATTTTTATTAGTTACATTTTACAATTTTTTTAAAGAACAGGTGCACAATGGGCCGAACTATCTGCGGCCCATATAAGCTCCGCATGCAGCCAAGTTAATATATATACAACCTTGTTACCCATGTTAAACAAGCCAACGTAAAGGTGTGTTGGTCAGCTGTATTGGTTTAACAGAGTTGTTCTTGGGTTCGATACCTGTTGTCCTTAGTTTTAATTTAGTTTAATTTTCAATCTCTGATGACAGGCAGGACCCACTGGTCGGTGAAAAAAAGGCCACGTCAACAGCTGCTCTTTGTGAATTTTTTTTATCTCGAGGGTGTTTTTCAAAAAAATCAGGCCATAAGCACCTTCTCTCTCGTTTATCGGCTGACAACGGCCCATGCGCCTAGTCAACAATGACTACGTATACAA
The DNA here is from genome assembly GCF_002162155.2 of Triticum dicoccoides. Lineage (NCBI taxonomy): Eukaryota > Viridiplantae > Streptophyta > Magnoliopsida > Poales > Poaceae > Triticum > Triticum dicoccoides. The sequence continues at coordinate 58,986,132 of NC_041384.1, read as the reverse complement.
ACAAGATAAGCACTGTATTTGCATGTCAATGCCAAGTTTTTGCACCACTTCAATGTACCCCGCAACTTCTAGCACCAAAGTGATCGTTTACGCCAAGTTATAGCATCACTAGTGTAATTGACTCTTTTTTAAGCACCTTCCTAAGCGTCTCCTATTGTACCAGGCCTTAGTCCCCGTCCCCGCGCTCATGACCTCGTCTGGCGCCCCGTTGGCTTGCGGGGTGGCCGCGTGTGCGCGTACCGGCGTACGTGGCGGGCGTCTCCGCCACGGAGCAGTACGCCCTGTCGGAGGTATGGTGGTGCCAACGCGGCGGTGCCTCGATCCAACCATCCCATCCGTCGATCGCGGTCGGGTGTTGATTGCGGAGGAGGGGGGCGAAATCACTGTTCTGACCTTGTCAGCGTTTATAGTCACAAACTGAACTCGACGAGAAAGTATTTTTTTTATCTCAAGGGTGTTTTTCAAAAAAATCAGGCCATAAGCACCTTCTCTCTCGTTTATCGGCTGACAGCGGCCCATGCGCCTAGTCAACAATGACTACGTATACAAACAAGATAAGCACTGTATTTTGCATGTCAATGCCAAGTTTTTGCACCACTTCAATGTACCCCGCTACTTCTAGCACCAAAGTGATCGTTTACGCCAAGTTATAGCATCACTAGTGTAATTGACTCTTTTTTTAAGCACCTTCCTAAGCGTCTCCTATTGTACCAGACCTTAGTCCCCGTCCCCGCGCTCACGACCTCGTCTGGCGCCCCGTTGGCTTGCGGGGTGGCCACGTGTGCACGTACCGGCGTACGTGGCGGGCGTCTCCGCCACGGAGCAGTACGCCCTGTCGGAGGTACGGTGCTGCTAACGCGGCGGTGCCTCGATCCAACCATCCCATCCGTCGATCGCGGTCGGGTGTTGATTGCGGAGGAGGGGGCCGAAATCACTGTTCTGACCTTGTCAGTGTTTATAGTCACAAACTGAACTCGACGAGAAAGTATTTCGTGATTTGACCCTTTTAGAAACGCCAGGGTCCGCGGCGTTTCCACCCAACATAGAAACGCCGAGCAAGCTAGCGTTTCAAGCCAACACGCAAAAGCCGAGGCAGCTAGCGTTTCTGACCTGGCCCACAGTCAGTCTGAACCCGCTGTTTTCGCTGACGTGGCACGCTTGAAACGCCAAGGTCCTTGGCGTTTCTGACCAGGATTAAGTAACGCGCGCGGGCCGTGGGGGCCTAACCCAGCCCACTCCCCCGATCGAGCAGTTCCTTCTCGACGACGAATTGGCGGCCGCCCCCTCCCTCTTCTTCACAAAATCTTCCCCAGATCTGCTATTTTGATCATCAAAATGAGGAGATCGGAGCATCCTCGAGTTGCTTGAGGTATTCTCCTCCCAATCCTCCATTTATGTTCAGTCAAGATTGGCTATTGTAGATGTATTTTTTCAAACATGGTGGAACCCTAAGATGAGTTATTAGTGATTTGTTTGATGAATATTTTGGTTACATTATGTTTAGAAAGAAGACATATACTCCTTGTGTTTAAGTATTCTTAGTTAACTTGTTTATTATTGGATTTAGAGAGAGACCATTTTTTTGGATTAGGTTGAGCCTATTATTTGTTAATAATTAGTTGTGATAGATTCTTTAGGATAAAATAGGTTGAAAAGAATTGGTGTTGGTAATGTATCTTTGGGATAATTTGTAGTAGTTCTCACACGATTTTGTATATGATGCGGTCATAATTTTAAGCATATATTATAACAAATCCATTGACCTTATTTTGTAGGATGTTTGAGCCGGATAAATATCCTGGCCTTGATGATTATTACGAGGAGAAGCATCGTGCTGTGCTAGTGGAAAGAGGGGAGGTAATTATGTATCTACATTGTTGATTCTCATATTGTGAGTAGTTTAGAGAAGTATATAAATTGTGCGTGTGTTATTTGTAGGTTCCTCCAGTACTTCGTTTGAGAGGCCACAACCCACGTGAGTCCTTGAGGTATGACCGTCGCTACGAGCCTTATTTTAGAAGAATGGATCTTCTCCAGTTTGTGCTCAACTTTAAAGGCACACCATCATGGCTGAACTCGACGGCCATTACCGCCCTTATGGACCGTTGGAGACCGGAGACGCACTCTTTTCACCTTGCTCTTGGTGAGATGACCGTTACTTTGGAGGATATTACGATGATCTCCGGTCTTCCGATCGAGGGCAGGGCTCTTACCGGGAAGGTGAGGTCTGAGGGGTGGCGACAAAGGGTTGCAGGTTTGGTTGGTGTTGAACCTCCCCCGTGGATTCATGAAACAAAGAAGGATCCTAGGCCATCTGGTGTTTTGTTCTCGTGGCTATAAGAACATTTTTACGAGTGCCCAGAGAATGCCAGTCCGGCTGTTGTGGAGAGGTACGCCAGTGCTTACTTATGGAATCTTTTGACCCAAGTGGTGTTTCCTGACGGCACGGGAGACACAGCCTCGTGGATGTTCTTGGACCCTCTTCGTAACTGGGATGTCAAGTGGAGTTGGGGGTCGGAGGCACTAGCCTTCTTGTACCGTCAGGTAATGATAATTTGATGCATTCTCATTATATGAAAGAAATTTTTTTCTGTGATTGTTTAATGTGTGTATAAATGTGCAGTTGGACAGAGCATGTATGAGGAGTAAGCCGAAATCTTGTCTTGGTGGTTTCGTTTGGTCCCTACAGATTTGGATGTGGGAGCGTATCCCTGTGGGCCGTAACTTCACCATTGCTCCGGAAGAACCTTGGGAGTGGCCTTTTGACGGGGATGAGGAGCGATATCCCACTATCGCATACACTTGGGCTAATGTCCAAGTGTCGAGTATCGCCGCCATGGGGCGGTATAAGGCATACATAAGCGAGCTTGACATGCTTACTTACAACCAGGTAATTATCAAATCCCTTGCGATCATTACAGATTTTTTGTTGTGCATGAGCTAGTGACATGTTGTGATGTAGGTTAATTGGAGGCCGTACATGGTACTTAGGCAGTTCCCTTTGAGCAATATGTGCCTTCGTGAACAACATCTTTGGCGTGTGCGTTGAACCATGATATGCTTTTTTGCGGTGGAGTGGCATCTTCCACATCGTGTTTCGAAGCAATTTGGAGTACAACAATGCACCCCGCCGGAGTATGTTGAGACAAGTGTGGTGCTACATAGGTGAGAGTTTCTTGTACCATATGTTGATCAATGTGTAACCACGGAAAAATGAAAATGATGCCGATACTTCTCATGCTTTGTAGGACGAGCCGGCAACACAACAAGAATGTCATTAATTGGGAGGATCGCCATCTTATGTGGGTAGACATGTGGAATGCTCAGAGGAATGCCCGAGTTGAAGATGATCACACACCTGACAACGACGAGGGGGCATATTTAAGGCATTTGGAGTGGCTTCACAAAGAGTACAGAGTTATCCTTAAGGGTGCTTGGACTTGTGCCGATTGCTTGGAAGTAATGCCAAGTGAGGCTGCTGATGGTGCATTCAACAACTCTATTAGGGAGACCATTGGAGCGCACATAGATTATGGCCCTCTGCATGACCGAGTGGTATGTATTTTTGTCTCTTTTTTGAACATGTGACATTTCTTCATGAGTGGTGTGTCACTTAAGTTTTATTCAGGGCACGGAGCTATGGAGATGTATCAATGATAGTAATGTGGTGCTTTGCCGCGCACCTGGTAGAGAAATAGACGTTCTCGTTAGGAGTACTCTATAGGTTAGAGGCCCTCTTAATATGAACATGTGTCATGTGAACTATTTTTGCATATTTACATGTCAATGTCTTTGCCTCTGCAGAAGGTTGTGAATCGTTGCCGAACACTAGCCGCTTTACTTTCTTGCCATGGCGGTTCATCCACGGATGTGCGTGCACATGCTCAGTATAGAATGGATGTGCTGTCTTTCGCTCGTCCATCTTCGAGCCAGGCACGCGCTTCTTCCGCTCGTCCATCTTCTAGCCGAGCAGGTGCTTCTTCGAGCCGAGCACGGATTGATGAACAGGAAGATGAAGAGGAGGAGACAGACTACGATGCGGATCCGGACTATGTGGAGCTTATGAAAGACTTCGACTAGAGGGGGGGTGAATAGGAGATTTTTATGAAAGTCTTCAAAACATGGAAGTTTCGAAGACAAATGATAGAAATGAACCTATTACCATGCAGCGGAAGGTAGACTACACTAGGCAGACTATAGTCAAGTATTCAATGAAGTGAAACCACAATGACTAATAACAGCTAGGCAGTAAGGATCAGGTACACAGTGAAGACAAATAGATAATGCAATTAGGCACTGACTTCACAAGAGCCAACTGTAAATAAAGAGATGGGAAGGATAGAACTAGTGTGCGTGATGAAGACAAAGGTTTGGTAGACCAGTTCCAACTGCGGTGACAGTTGTACGTCTAGTTAGGGCGGATAGGTATTTAAACCTGAGGACACTCAGTCCCGGACACTTAGTCCTGCACACGCAGCTCATGACACTTAGTCATCACCATATTCCCCTTGAGCTAAGGTCACACAGACCTCGCCCAATCACTCCGGTAAGTCTTCAAGGTAGACTTCCAAACCTTCACAGACTTCGTTCACCGGCGATCCACAATGACTCTTGGATGCTCAGAACGCGACGCCTAACCGGCTGGAGGATTCACAGTCCTCAAGTGTAATAAGTCTTCAGATCACATAGATAGGAAGACTTAAGTGATGCTTAACACTCTTTGGCTCTGGGTGTTTAGGGCTTTATCCTTGCAAGGAATTCTCTCTCAAAGGCTTCAAGGTGGGTTGCTCTCAAATGACAAAAGTCGTACACTAACTCTGAGCAGCCAACCCTTTATGGTTGTAGGGGGTGGGCTATTTATAGCCAGTAGGCAACCCGACATGATTTGTCCGAAATGACCCTAGGTCACTAAGGAACTGACACGTGTTCCAATGGTCAGATTTCAAACACACACGGCAACTTTACTTGGGCTACAAGCAAAGCTGACTTGTCCAACTCTGGACAAGATTCACTCTCATAGTCTTCACTCGAAGACATGGGATTTTGGTTAAACATCACTTCAGTCATTCTGACTGGTTCACTTGGATCCCACTTAACAATACGGTGGTTCCTATGACTCAACAAAGAAAAACACAGAACGACGAAAATGCTAAGTCTTCGCGCTCCATAGTCTTCACGCAATGTCTTCTCTTGTCATAGTCTTCAATATGAATGTCTTTACATACCACCTTTGACGTCAATGTCTTCATACATTTTAGGGGTCATCTCTGGTAGGAAAACTGAATCAATGAGGGACTTCTACCTGTGTTATCCTGCAATTCTCACAAACACATTAGTCCCTCAACTAGGTTTGTCGTCAATACTCCAAAACCAACTAGGGTGTCACTAGATGCACTTACAATCTCCCCCTTTTTGGTGATTGATGACAAACTAGTTGAAGTTTTCAACGAGGAATATAATATGTGAAATGTAAAGGATAGGAAATTGTCTTCATAAGTTGCAAGGGCTCCCCCTAAAGATGTGCATATAAGTAATTTGCTTTTGGAATTCAAATGCACATGGCAGGTTGTGCTTGTGGAGATCCTCTTCAACTTATGATGACAATTCATCATGCATGAAAAGTATGTGAAGATAATGACATGCATAATGAAAAATGTACGTCTGCAAGATGATCTAAGTGCGGAATTTATCACCGCACATGCGGAATTTATCATCGCATCACAGAATAGCAAATAAGTAGCAGACGACCATCGAGTTTAAGTGTTACAACTCAAAGAATCAAATGTATCAAAACGAGAGTTGTAAACACTAGGAAAAACATAAAGCAACCGCCCATATGGACCCGCTTGAAGACTATCAAACTCATATGGTTCTCTTCAACCGCCCATATGGCAAAACACTTAAGCATATGAGTTTGATAGTCTTCAAGCGGGTCCATATGGCAGGTTGTGCTTGTGGAGATCCTCTTCAACTTATGATGACAATTCATCATGCATGAAAAGTATGTGAAGATAATGACATGCATAATGAAAAATGGACATCTGCAAGATGATCTAAGTGCGGAATTTATCGTCGCACATGCGGAATTTATCATCGCATCACAGAATAGCAAATAAGTAGCAGACGACCATTGAGTTTAAGTGTTACAACTCAAAGAACCAAATGTATCAAAACGAGAGTTGTAAACACTAGGCAAAACATAAAGCAACCGCCCATATGGACCCGCTTGAAGACTATTAAACTCATATGCTTCTCCCCCTTTTGTCAGTAAGGACCAAAAAGGTTTGAAGACATAGAGCATCTACTCGTTCCCATGAGGAGTAGGTGAAGCAGCAAGGTGGTCGGTGTTGTTCGGTGATGCAGACGAACTTGGGGCAGTGTCGATGCGTGCAAAAGTAGGGGGCGGTGAAGTAGCATTGTCTTCGTCATCGATCACTCTGGCATTCACAGTTGTTGTGGAGGAAGAGAACTCAGAGTCTTCAAGAGACGGAGTTCATCACATCACAGTCCTTCTTGGAGGTGTGGAGTCAAACTTGAAACGTTCAGAGAAGCCATCCTCTTGAAGATCATCTTCAGAACACATAAGCGTCAGCCCTTTCCATGTACGCCGACAGGTTTCATGGGCAACAAAGGCATTCTTGGTGGCAAGATTGCGAATGCGGTTGACATCCACCAAGAGGCTTTGCATTTGGCGCTTCAGCCAGTCATGATGCCTATCCTGTTTCTGATGAAGGGCAACCAGAAGCTCTTGGTCATTGAGAACACGAGATCGCTTCTTGGGCCGTTGGGCAATAGTGCTTTCAGTGGCTTCAGTGAGGGCATGATGAGGTGCACGTGTAGTACCAGCCAGAGGATAAACACGAGTGATTGCTTCAACTCCTTCAATGTTTTGAGAGAAACTTTGATGCTTAGCATTCTGAAGACTAAGAGGCTCCTTGGCAGGCTCTGGATAGATGGCTTCAACAGACATATCAACGTCAGGCAGAAAGATCCGATGATTGCGAGCAGAGGGCTGATATGAGACAGCTGAGTGTAGTTTGATCAGCCGCATTATCCATGGAGCCTAAAACTTCAAGCCAAAAAGATCAGATCCTGATGCAGCAAGTTGGCGGATGAAGAAGTCTTGTGCATTGAAGCATTTGCCATGAAGAATATAAAAGACCAAAGTCTTCATTGCACCTTCCAGCTTTGCATGTGGAGAATGTCCTTTGATGGGCCAGAGAGTTCGCCTTATAATGTGATATATAGTGCGTGGCAGATACTCATGGTCTTCAACAAAGAACTCCTTAGGATATGCAGCATCTGGAGGCAAAGGCTTCATCATGCTAAGCATCTGACTTATGTTTGGTTCAGGTTTCTGAAAGATGCTCTCCATAGCTGCACTGTGAAGCTGACAACCAGGTTCATATAAATCTCTAGGAGTGGGCAGACCAGTGAGCTCAATGATGTCAAAGGCTTTGGCTTCGTGATGAACATTGCCGGTCATCCACTCAAGGACCCAAGTCTTTGGATCTCTGTTGTAGCCACGAATTTGAAGAGTGGCATAGAATTGGAGCAGCAATTCTTCGTACCAGTGCTCTTTGTCGGTGACGAAAGGTAACAATCCAGACTCTTTGAAGCAATCCAGAGCTTCTTCCAAGCAAGGCAGACCAGTTATAGCTTTAGTGTCAAGACGCTTCTGAGGGAAAATGCGACCTTGATTGTACAGAATGCATGAATAATAACTTCGCTGCGGATAGCTCCAGAACCGATCAGAAGATATTCTTTCCCTTGAGTAGGGGTTCTTGGCGCTATTGAAGAAGGTGTTGTCTGCTTTGAAGCCGTTGATGTTAAAGGATCCGGGTGCTGATGCAGGACCTGGAAACCTGGGCAACCTTGATATTGGCTTCTGTACCTGAGGCATGTGCTCAACATGATAGTCAAACTGAGGACCAGCAGCAGGTACAGGAACAGGAGCAGTGGAAGAGGCGTTGGGCTGCACAACAGAGGCTTCAAGAGCAGTTGCATCATTAGCTTCATGGACTTCTGGCATTGGTGCAGGCTCCACATTTGCTTCAGCCATGACTACGTCATTGGCTTCATTTGTGTTGGGGGTGGCAGCCTCAAGATTCTGAACCTTCACTTAATGAGCTGGAGGGTCGGGCACTGACACGTTCTCCTCGAGAACAGTTTTTTCAGTAATGGGGGAGTAGGGACACGTTCTTCTTCTTGTGTGTCATCGGCTGATGCAGCCAGAATGTCTTCAGCAGCTTTAGCCTCAGACTCGGAGACATTCACAGTAGGAGTGGCATCTGGAAACACTTGACGTGCAACAGATTGGTGAGGCACTTCTCCTTCTGGAACGCTGGACGAAGGGACTTGAGACCTTGGTCCTTTGCGAAGCCTACGTAATGCTGGCGACGCCTTTGGAGATGGAGTTGGCTGGGCCTCAAAGTCATCTTCTTCTTCTTGCCGGGGTGGTGTGACTTGTTGTTGTGGGTGATCAGCTCATGATGCATCCTGAGCAATTGGCGTCAGAGGACGACCAATGCTGATGAGTTCGCTGTGCGTAAGCATAGGCGATGATACCTATTGGTGCTCGATCAGAGGAAGAACTACATCATCTTCAACATTGTCATGGTGACCAATGTCTTCAGCAGCGGTGGGATCAGCTGCTGGAATGTCCTCAGCTTCATGAGCCTCTGTGGAAGCAGGCTCATGGACAGTCAGTTGGCGCTCTTGATGTTCAGCGGCAGGGCGAACCATGGAGATAGGTTCAACAACTAAGGGCTCTGTGGGAGCAGTCCGATCCTTCTTGGTCTTGCGCTTCTTCTTGGAGGGAGCAGCAGCAGAGGCTTCAGGATGTTTCCTTTTTCTCGCTTCAGCCTCAGCATGCCTCGTCTTCTTCAGTTCTGAAGCGGTTGACCTGACCTTTCGCTTCGACGGTGCAGGCACTTCATCAGATTCAACGTCATCTGCAGGCTCATCCACAGCTTTCCCTTGAACCATGATATGAGTGATGAGACCTTCCAGGTTGTAGAAGGGCCCAACAAGATTGGTTTCAGCTTCGCGGGTACCATCAGCACGGGGAGCAGAGGGACCAGGGTTGAAGTCTAGTCCCGCTGACTTCTTGTTCTGCTTCGCCGAATTCTGGGCAAACTGGAAGTTTCGCTTGAACAGGTTGTCGTCACGACACCATAGCAATGACGACGGGTCAGCATCCGCAGGCTGTGGTCCACGGACCATGTAGGGATAGAAGCTTTGTTCAATGGCTTCATCTCTGGACCTGGGTTGAAGATTTCTGTATAGGATGTCTCCCCATGGTTGCTTGATGGCATTCTTCTCAGCATATTCCTTGGTCACAAACCTGTACTTGAGCCACTGTTCTACCCAATATCGTCGAATCCATTGGATTCGTGTCTTGCGCTGATTGTAATTCTCTTCTGGATCTGTCTTGTACAGCTCTGACAGGTCATCGGGCAGATCTCTTGATGTTTCACCTTGACGCTTTCTGCCACCCTTTCTTACTGATTTCTCTGCAGCCATGAACTTTAAACTGAATGGCTTCAACATGTTCAAAGGCTTCAAAGGCTTTTGCTTGCTAGACAAACAGGAACTGGCTTCAGGAGAATTTATATGATGCTGTAAGAATTCTGCAAATGAATGCAGGCTATGAGAACCAAGGAATTCTCCCAGGGACATGTATCTGTGACAGCATTAAGGTGCGAGGGAAGGGGAAGTGGTCATATGCATTCTCAGAAGATTTTGAAGATAAATCAGTTTAGAAGACATTGACCTCATCATGCGAAGACATTCACTCATAGATAAGGAGTTGGTTCCAGATTTGTACGAATCCACAGATCAGTACAAGTGAGGAATCTAACTACTTTGTGAAGCATAAGTGAACATACTAGGCATATTATGAGATGCAGTATAAAATAGATCCGACTTGTGTGAACAGAAACTGCTTGTGGTAGAAAGTGATGAATCTATAGGATCAAAGGGGCCGTAAAAAGGAAGTTTTATTTACCACACGAAGAACTGCTAGACGGAGTGGAAGAGGAGGCCGAGCAGTTCGATCTCCGTGCCCTAACTTGGCGATGGAGGACACCTACGGCGACGGCGGAGAAGACGATGTCCGCGGCCGGCGTGAAGACGTCGTCAGAGAGGTCGCGGCAGCTAAGCGCTTCGTCGCCGGTGTTGTCGAGGGCTAGCGGTGGCGCTAGGGTTTGTGCGAGAGTGGAAGAAAGAATAATGACTGTGGTGAGGCGTGTATTTATAGGGACAGGGACGGCACAGTGTTATTACATAGGTGCCCCTGGCGATTCACATCTGAAGGACACGTGGCCATCATGCAACATATCGGAGGTTGTTCCACGTTCCCACGCACGCCTGGATTGTCGGGTGGTCGTTCCCATTTCTCAGGGTTTCAGGTGAAGGAATTAGCATTGAAAGCGGACTTAATGTTTGTCTCTGTATCTTCTGCTGACAAGGACGCAGAGAAGACATTCGACAGTGTCAAGAGAATGCATATGATTTGGAGAGATATAGTTTGAGATAGAAAGCATAGAAAGGTTAGGGTCCGATCACACTCACTTAGTTCAAAAGATTCAACAAGAAGACATAGCTATAAGTGAATGATGTAGAGGACAGAACACTAGTATATATATATATATATATATATATATATATATATATATATATATATATATATATATATATATATATATAATCAACATAGTGAAGATATTCATGAAGACAGGTTGAGATTGAAGCCAAAACAAATGTGAAGACATAGCAAATGTAATCCATGGGTGAAACACTTCAAATAGAAGAATTTGGTGGTGGCGTTACCCACCGTATAGGAAGTGTTAGACCCAGACACGACGCACAATTATCGTGGCGCTCCGAAGTCAAATTCCACATTAATGTATTCACACTTAGAATGTATGTCTTCATTGATTGAAGATATACTTTACTTCGTGTATTGCACATCTAAGTCATCAATATGCATAAGTGTTAGGATGTGTGCCTGATCACAGGACATTTGAGGATTCCAAGATATTTAGCTCACACCGTAACTTGCAAAATGTCTTCTCATCCAAGGGCTTGGTGAAGATATCTGCCAATTGCTCTTCAGTGTTGACGTGTATGATATCAATATCTTCCTTCACAACATGATCTCTGAGAAAGTGATGACGAATTTCAATGTGCTTTGTCTTCGAGTGCTAAACTGAGTTGTTGGCAATCTTGATGGCGCTTTCGTTGTCGCAGTAGAGTGGCACTTGCTTCAGATGAATGCCATAGTCTTTGAGTGTTTTCATCCACAGAAGCTGAGCACAGCAAGATCCAGCAGCAATGTATTCAGATTCAGTAGTGAAGAGAGATACACAGTTTTGCTTCTTTGAAGACCAACATACAAGTGATCGTCCTAGAAAATGACATGTGCCTGATGTAGACTTGCGATCCACCTTGTCACCAGCATAATCAGCATCCGAGAATCCAACCAGATCAAACTCTGAGCCCTTGGGATACCATAATCCTAATGTTGGGGTGTGAGCCAGATATCGAAGAATTCGCTTCACAGCTAAGTGATGCGATTCCTTTGGTGCCGCTTGGAATCGAGCACACATGCAAACACTAAGAATAATATCTGGCCTAGATGCACATAGATAAAGTAAAGACCCAATCATGGAGCGGTATACCTTTTGATCAAACTCTTTACTATTGTCACCGGGACCTAGATGATGTTTGGCTGGCATTGGAGTCGTGAAGCCTTTGCAGTCTTGCATCCCAAATTTCTTCAGGCAATCTTTGAGATACTTCTCTTGAGATATGAAGATGCCATTGCGTTGCTGACGTATTTTGAGACCAAGGAAGAAGTTTAGTTCACCCATCATGGACATCTGATATTGCTCTTGCATCATATATCCAAACTCGTCAGTGTATTTTTGATTGGTGCAGCCGGAGATAATGTCATCCACATATATTTGGCACACAAACAGTTCACCATCATATGTCTTCGTGAAGAGAGTGGGGTCGTGGGAACCAGGTTTGAAGCCTTTGCTCTTCAGGAAGTATTTGAGTGTGTCATACCAAGCCCGAGGGGCTTGTTTGAGGCCATATAGTGCCTTGTTGAGCTTGTACACCATGTCAGGATGTTTTGGGTCTTCAAAGCCAGGCGGTTGTGCAACATACACTTCTTCTTCAATCTTGCCAGTTAGAAAGGCGCTCTTCACATCCATTTGATACAGAAGAATATTATGATGATTTGCATAGGCCAGCACTATGCGTATGGCTTCAAGTCTAGCCACAGGAGCAAATGTTTCATCGAAGTCAATCCCTTCAACTTGAGTGTACCCTTGAGCAACAAGATGAGCTTTGTTTCTGACAACTTGACCATGCTCATCTTGCTTGTTGCGATATATCCATTTGGTGCCTATTATATTATGCTTGCAAGGATCAAGACGCTTAACCAGTTCCCATATATTATTCAGCTCAAACTGTTGAAGCTCTTCTTGCATAGCTTGAATCCATTCAGGTTCCAAGAAGGCTTCTTCAGTTTTCTTGGGTTCAGATATTGAGACAAATGCTAAGTGCCCACAGAAATTTGCTAGCTGTGTTGCCCTTGAACGAGTGAGTGGACCTGGTGCATTGATGCTATCAATTATTCTCTCAATTTGTACTTCATTTGCAACACGAGGATGTACAGGACGAAGATTTTGCTCTTGCTGATCATTGTCATCGTTAGAGGGATTGTCTTCAGGCTGAGCATTGTCTTCAGGTTGATCAGGTGCGGTGATGATAAGTTCCTCTTCAGGCTGAGCTTCAGACGGTATGATTTCTCTAGTTCCCATAAGTTTGATTGATTCACTGGATGGAACTTCATCTAGCATATTTGGCAGGTGCTCTCTTTGTGAGCCGTTCGTCTCATCCAACCGCACATCCACTGTTTCAACCACTTTGTAGTGAAAAAGGTTGAAGACTCTGTAGGAGTGCGAATCCTTTTCATATCCAAGCATAAAACCCACATGTGCTTTTGGTGCAAATTTTGAAGTGTGATGTGGATCCTTGATCCAGCACCTGGCGCCAAATACTCTGAAGTAACTGACATTTGGCTTCTTTCCAGTAAGGAGCTCATAGGATGTCTTGTTCAGAAGCTTGTGAAGATAAATACGGTTGATGATATGGCATGCAGTGTCAATGGCTTCAGGCCAGAATTTTCTTGGAGTCTTGTATTCATCAAGCATCGTCCGAGCCATCTCAATAAGTGTTCTGTTCTTGCGTTCGACGACGCCATTCTGCTATGGCGTGTACGGAGCTGAGAATTCATGTGTGATGCCCAAAGTATCAAGATATGTATCTAGGCCAGTGTTCTTGAATTCAGTGCCATTGTCACTTCTGATGTGCTTTATCTTGGCGCGATAGTTGTTCATTGCTCGATTGGCGAAGCGTCTGAAGACATCCTACACTTCAGTCTTGTAGAGGATTATATGCACCCAAGTATATCTTGAATAATCATCAACAATGACAAAGCCATAGAGACAAGCAGTGTAGTAAGAGTTGAGTAATGAGTGGGACCGAAAAGATCCATGTGGAGCAGTTCGAAGGGTTGAGTCGTTGTCATGATTGTCTTCGAGGGATGCTTGGCCCTCGTCATCTTTCCTGCTTCACAGGCACCGCATAAGTGATCCTTCTTGAACTTGACGCCCTTGATGCCTATGACATGCTTCTTCCTTGCAAGGGTGTGGAGGTTCCTCATGCCAGCATGCCCTAGCCTTCGATGCCAAAGCCAGCATTCAGAAGCGTTTGCTAGAAGACATACCGCAAGTTGTGGTCCTGCTGAGAAATCTACCACGTACAAATCATCTTTCCGATACCCTTAAAACACTAGAGACTTGTCAGATTCCATTAGTACAAGGCAACGATATTTTCCAAACATCACAATCATGTTTAAATCGCAAAGCATTGAGACAGACATTAAGTTGAAACCAAGGGATTCAACAAGCATGACTTTATCCATGTGTTGATCCTTTGAGATGGCAACTCTACCTAGACCCAATACCTTGCTTTTACGAGTGTCAGCAAATGTGATGTGACTTTTGTCAGATGGACGTAAAGTTGAGTCCATGAGAAGGCTTCGCTTGCCAGTCATGTGATTTCTACACCCACTATCAATAATCCATTCTGAAGCAGCTGGTGTCATACCCTACAGTGCAGTTAGGGGGATAGGCTTCACGAAGAGAATTGTGAAGCAAAAACATTTGACGAACCAGTGGATTATTAAAGCTTAGATCGAGATTAGGACTGATAGGGAAAGTAGCAAGCGATTCAGGAACAAAGTACATAATAAGACCATTTGGGAATTTGATCTTGCGCCCTACAAGATGTTTAAGGTCCCCAGCAATAGTATCAGACGATTTTGGTTTTCGGCTGGAGACCTTTCCCTGCAAAAGAGAGTTAAGCTTTGTTAGCCACCCACATCTTCAAGGGTGGCTTCGAAGCAATGAGTCTAAGTGCAGCATCTGAGAACTTTGGCTTTGGAGCCCTAGCAAAAAGTCTTGCAGGTGGACAATAGTACTCATAAGAATAGGCAGAATAGTCCTTGGTCTTATGAACATGGCGGTTTGATGAATTGCGCTCATATTCATAGGCCTGAGTATGGCTTCCCTGTGGTGTCATGATGACATTCACAAGAAGATTCTCCAAACACCTTTTCGGCACCCAGATCTTCTTCATAGGCGGTCCATTCCTACAGTTAGTACCAATATACCTGGCAAACACTTCACCATTCTGATTCTTAAACAGTCTATAGTTTGCATCGAAGGATTCATCAATAACAATGGGATCAGCACAAGTGAAGCCAGACAGGGTGGATGGATCCGCTGAAGGTTCCTTTGCAGCAACCCATGTGTTTTTGGGGTACTGCTCAGGTTTCAAGTAAGAGCCATCAGCATTCATTTTCCTTTCGAACCCAACACCCTCTTTCCTAGGGTTTCGGTTCAGGATCTGCCTTTTGAGGACATCACACAGTGTTTGATGCCCTTTGAGACTTTTGTACATCCCTGTTTCAAGCAGTGTCTTCAACCTAGCATTCTCATCAGCAATAGCAGTGGTATCCTCAGCAGAGGGGTTAGTTACCACATCAACAGTTGAAGATATTGCAACAGTGGTAGCAGTAGAACATTTAGCAACAGAAGTAGAGTTATCATGCTCAAGGCATTTAAGACATGGTGGTTCAAGTCCTTCCTGAGCTGAACTGATCTGTTCGGCGCGAAGTGACTCGTTTTCCTTTTGAAGATCTTCATGATTCGTTCTCAATTTCTCGATTTCTTGCTTCCTTTGAAGATAATCATAGGAAAGCTTTTCATGAGTTGTTGAGAGCGTTTCATGACGACTTTCAAGTTCCTCATACTTAATATGAAGATTTTTTTATGTCTTCAATTAAGGACTGAGATCGAGTCATTTCAGCATCCAACAGGTCATCCCTTTTGTCTAACAGTTTTTGAATATGTTCCATAGCTTTCTGTTGTTTAGTGACAAGGGAAGCAAGTTTTGCATAGCTGGGTCCAAATTCATCACCAGATTCATCATCACTGGATTCAGATAGATAGCATTCAGTTACCTTAGCATCATTTGCCATAAGGCATGATGCAGAAGATGATGATTCTGGTTCGAATGTCATCGCTTTGAGAGACTCCTTAAAGTCCTCGAACCAAGGATCATGACGAGTTCGATGACCTTCATAGACCTCAGAGAGACGGTCCCAGATGAGCTTCACATGATCGAGATGCATGATATTCCTAAACTGATTTTGAGATAGACAGGAGCAGATGACGTCCTTCGCCGTGAGGTTGAGAAGAGTGTACTTGCGAATGTCATCAGCTTCCGCCATCTTGCACAGATCGGTCAGACCAATCTCAGTGACGGTCCACAGCTCGTTGTTTGTTGCCATGAGGCGCTTCTTCATCATGGCCTTCCACTTGGGATACTCGTGACTGTCAAAGATGGGGCATGACATAGTCTTCATACCTGTGGTCGACATAACTAAAACTCCAGGCAGTTAAACCAAAATCACACAGAACAAGGGAGTACCTTGCTCTGATACCAATTGAAAGTGTGTTATATCGACTAGAGGGGGGTGAATAGGCGATTTTTATGAAAGTCTTCAAAACATGGAAGTTTCGAAGACAAATGATAGAAATGAATCTATTACCATGCAGCGGAAGATAGACTACACTAGGCAGACCATAGTCAAGTATTCAATGAAGTGAAACCACAATGACTAATAGCAGCTAGGCAGTAAGGATCAGGTACACAGTGAAGACAAATAGATAATGCAATTAGGCACTGACTTCACAAGAGCCAACTGTAAATAAAGAGATGGGAAGGATAGAACTAGTGTGCGTGATGAAGACAAAGGTTTGGTAGACCAGTTCCAACTGCGGTGACAGTTGTACGTCTAGTTAGGGCGGATAGGTATTTAAACCTGAGGACACTCAGTCCCGGACACTTAGTCCTGCACACGCAGCTCATGACACTTAGTCATCACCATATTCCCCTTGAGCTAAGGTCACACAGACCTCGCCCAATCACTCCGGTAAGTCTTCAAGGTAGACTTCCAAACCTTCACAGACTTCGTTCACCGGCGATCCACAATGACTCTTGGATGCTCAGAACGCGACGCCTAACCGGCTGGAGGATTCACAGTCCTCAAGTGTAATAAGTCTTCAGATCACACAGACAGGAAGACTTAAGTGATGCCTAACACTCTTTGGCTCTGGGTGTTTAGGGCTTTATCCTCGCAAGGAATTCTCTCTCAAAGGCTTCAAGGTGGGTTGCTCTCAAACGACAAAAGCCGTACACTAAATCTGAGCAGCCAACCCTTTATGGTTGTAGGGGTGGGCTATTTATAGCCACTAGGCAACCCGACCTGATTTGTTCGAAATGACCCTGGGTCACTAAGGAACTGACATGTGTTCCAACGGTCAGATTTCAAACACACACGGCAACTTTACTTGGGCTACAAGCAAAGCTGACTTGTCCAACTCTGGACAAGATTCACTCTCATAGTCTTCACTCGAAGACATAGGATTTTGGTTAAGCATCACTTCAGTCATTCTGACTGGTTCACTTGGACCCCACTTAATAGTACGGTGGTTCCTATGACTCAACAAAGAAAAACACAGAATGACGAAACTGCTAAGTCTTCACGCTCCATAGTCTTCACGCAATGTCTTCTTTTGTCATAGTTTTCAATGTGAATGTCTTTACATACCACCTTTGACTTCAATGTCTTCATACATTTTTAGGGGTCATCTCTGGTAGGAAAACCGAATCAATGAGGGACTTCTACCTGTGTTATCCTGCAATTCTCACAAACACATTAGTCCCTCAACTAGGTTTGTCGTCAATACTCCAAAACCAACTAGGGCTGGCACTAGATGCACTTACACTTCCTATCAAAATTGCTAACATATCCACCACAATGTTAAACAGGATAGGAGACATCGGACCTCCTTGTCTTAGGCCTTTATGTGTCTGGAAGTAATGACCTATGTCATCATTAACTTTAATTCCCACACTACCTTTTTGCGTAAATGATTCAACCTGCCAGCGCCAGGCTTCATCAAAACCTTTGATACGCAATGACTGTTGGAGGAATGACCATTTGACCTTATCGTACGCTTTCTCGAAATCCACCTTAAAAATTACTCCATCTAATTTTTTGGAATAGATTTCATGGAGCATACAGATTTTTTGAAAAGTCAAACTTCACAACCTTTGCCCAAATTTATGGAGAAAAACATTTACATCTAGAATGCCAAACATATATGATTAGATTCATCACACGACATAGTTTCGTATTTTATATATTTGGTATTTTAGATGTAAATAGTACTCTCCATAAACTTGGTCAAAGTTTGTGAATTTGACTTTCTAAAAAATTTATACACACTATATTTTGAAACGGAGGGAGTACATCAAAGCGCTATAAAATGGGTCTGATCTCTGCAACAAACACTGCAACAAACACGGCATCAAGTGGACGATGAGATACATATATGGTGCACACAATGTCACAACCAACCCTATCAACATCGTCGCAAACATGTTTCCGTCTTTGTTTTCCTATACATAGTTGCAGCCTTTTCTAGAAATTATTGGAAACACTACTGTATGACATAGGGCCGAAGCCCAATGATTGACGTTGACATCTTATCTCCTTGTAGTTCTTTTTTTAAAGATTTTGTTATAATGTTATCTATATCCATATACATCTTTCCCATGTGATAAAGCACATTCTGACCTTCCATGAGCTTAGATCACCACGCAACTCTTTTATCCATCGAAGATTCTTGTGAATTATTATACTACAGGAAAATCCTTTTATGTGCCCGGGCTCATCTGCACCCGTGTTGAATAATCGTTGCACTCTATACTACTTCTATATATATGCACGGTGCTAGAGGCAAAGCTACTAAACTGAACTAGTCTAAGGTCATGTTTGGTTCAGCTTTTATCAACGGATTCCGCTGCCACGCAGCAGAATCTGAACCAAAGGGCGAACCCAGCAGAATCTGATTCCAGAAATCCGCTGTCAAAATCTGAACCAAAAGCGGAAGCAGCCTAGGACGTGTTTTCCAAAATCTGATTCCGCTGCGGGCCAAAATATGAAAAAGCTGTATCAACTGGTTTGCCAAATGACCTACATCTTTTTCATATCAGATTTTCCACAGCTATTTTTCCACAGCAGATTTTTCACATCTGCTTTTAGAAATACATATCCGAACCAAACAGGACCTAAGATAGATGGCGTACTAAATCATCATGTTTTTTACATTAAATCATCATGTTGTTAACAATTTTTTCCGGCATCGCGCCTTGGTTTGTTTATAGGTGGACTGGCTGAGTCACTCCCTTACTTGGTTGGACATGGACATGCGAGCTCTAGTGTTAGCAGTGGCGGAGGCACGGGGGGGGGGGGTGCAGCAGGGGCCCCGGCCCTCCCCAACATTAGTCACTTCTTTGTATTTTGGGCGTGAACAGTAATTTTTTGTTATGTTTTCTTCATCGGGCCCCCCTTAAGATCATAAATTTACGATTCCTGCCTCCACCACTGACTGTTAGGGATGCTTACACCGTGTTTGGTTACCTGCAGCCATTTGACCTCATTACATATGTGGCTTGCTGTAGTCTGGCCGAGCTTGTGCGCCCTCTAGTTGCTTCTTGCTTGCCGTTCATCATCTCGGTGTTGATCTTGTCCATCTTGTACGCGTCAGTGTGCATCTTGATGCGGCGGTTGTACCTTGGCACCGCAGAGTTGCCATCGTCGCTTTCCGAGGGCTCCTTGAGTTCTAGTTTTCAGAAAGGGAGCTTGCTCACGACCTGATCACCGTCACGAAGGCCTCCATGGGAAGAAGCGCACCAGCCATACTCCTCAATAGCCGAAGCAATGATCGTAGCAGCGACACAGAAGGGGACATCGGGGCGCCACGGCCTCGGTGGGCGGCGTTGGAAGGGGAACAAGAGCTTGAAGCCAAGACTGGGAGGGCGAGAAGGAGGTGAAGCATGAAGCATTGTCGGCAGGGGGGAGAAGATGCTGCATGTATGCCGGTGTTGGACTCGACATGACCCTTCGCACGAGAAAGAGTGTAGCAAACAAAATATGTGAAACCATCATCTAAATCATTGCACCACCAATCGACTGATAGAATCGCAAGGCACATGCAACCCACTTACATAGCCATATCCCCAACTAATGCACGTGTCAATTCCCGATTAATCAGTTTAAGACTGAATTTAAAAAAAATAGGAAATAGAAAAGTTAGTATATGAAGCTAGCCTGGCAGGTATTTTAGTTTGTTTTATGTATGTATGAGAACCTATTGGTTTGGGTTGGTTTGAACTGTCTCGGAGGCTGGGCTGGGTTTTGAAAGGTCATCGGCAGGCCCAGGTAGGCTCGAGAGAAGTAACCCTCATGTCTGATTGGCCGAGAGCTCCTTGTTGATGCTCGTGGCATGAACTTTTTTAGAACTTCATGTGCATCACACTATAGGAGTGGCTTCACTCAAGCCTACACGAACGGGTCGGCCCACTAGGCCCATGAAGAGTTTTTTTTATTTTTTTCCCTTTTTGATTTTCTAGTCAGTTTTCACCCAAAAAACCAAACTACCATTTTTAGAAGCTAGAAATTTTTATAAGGTATTAAAAATTAGAAAAAAATATATTTTCAAAAACTATTCATTATGTGTTTTATAAAAAGTTCACCGTATATCAAAAAATTGTTTGGTGTGTATTAAAAAATGTTCAATGTATATACAAAAATGTTCAACATATATAAAAAATGTTTAAACGTGTATTTTGAGAAAATGTTAACCATATGCTAAAACAATTCAGTGTGCATTCGAAAATAGTTCACCGTATGCTAAAAAAAGTTCAGTGTGCATCTGAAAAAAGTTGACCCTCATCCGCAAAAAAAGAGAAAGAAGTTCACCCTATAGTGCAAACCTATAAAAAAGTACAAAAACAAAAAACAGAACAAGAAGAAGAAAACCCAAGATCTAAAGAAAAAAATATAAGGGAAAGACAAAACAGAAGAAGCTCGTCCATTGGGGCAGCCCATCTGAAGGTTGTTCTTTCGGCGAAGCTTTCGCCTCCACTGGCAAAAATGACAAATCTGATCTATGGACGAAACTATTTGACAAACTGAACTGTATTTAAAAAAAAGTTCATCCAACTGACCTTTTTATATAGCGTCCGACATCTAGGCGTCATACTTACCATGTCCATATATACTACGTATACTTGTACCACTTTTCTCCTACATGCATGCATGAAAGCACATGTCCATCCAGACGTGTTGTGCGTCGTACCTCAGCCTGCAGGCTCTTTTGTCTGCTTTCATATTTTGTTTCCTTGCCCTGCATGTTAAATTAACTTTGTGCATGAGTTTGCATGTCGCATGCTGTGCAACGCCTACACATTAGGCACTACACTGTCTCAGGTGTTGCACATTGACTTAGCACTTTTCAGACATTGTGAGATGCGACACTGGCATGTAGCGTCTGAGAGCTAGGCATTACATAGTGTAGTGTGACGCCTAGATGTCGGACGCTACACAAAAGGGTTAATTGGATGAAATTTTTTCAAACACAGTTCAGTTTGTGAAATAGTTTCGTTCATAGATCAGATTTATCATTTTTGCCGCCTCCTCTACATATGACGCACACGGACGTTCATGTAGGATTGGCCTGACTGGCCCCCTCCCTTTTGATCAAACACGTTCTGCCCATAAGCTTTGGCTTAGCTCGCAAAACAATCATTTCTTCTTTCTTTTATCGACCGACAGATTCCTGAGACTATTGTGCTGCTTCCACTTTGATGGTACGGCGCGAGACACAAAATGAGGAGTACTGAACTGGATTAGTCTAAGATAGACAGCGTACGTACTAAATAATCAGGTTGTTAACAAGTGTTTCCGGCATGGCGTGTCGACCTTGGTATGTTTCATTGTTTGTTTATAAAGGTGCACTGGCTGAGTCACTCCCTCCGTTGGCTGGACATGCGAGCTACTACTGCTGAGGAGTGCTTATCTTCGTCTGGTCTGCCTATAGCTGGTCGAGTGTTCACGATTCTCAAGGCACTAGGATATGTTATCCCGTCCTCTAAAAAATAAGGACACGTTATCCCGTCGGTGTCACGTACTATGTTTTTTTTTGAACAAACGAAGGCACCAAAGGTGCCAAATATTCCGTTCAGCTCAAAGGGTAGTACAAGTCAGATACAAAGTTCTGCAAAAGAAGAGATACAACGGAAACTCTGAGAGGGAGCTGAAGGAAGGATCCTAAAGAGGCAAGGTGAACAGAAGTTCAATGCCCTGAGAAACATGATCAGATTACAAAAACTAGCAAATATATAAGAGTATTCATGCATGATCCTGAGAGTAACTCCTTGAAGAAGAGAATCGTTCATCTTGATCTACAACTGAATTTTGCTTGCATTAGAAACAGTACACCGTGTGCAGCTGGATACCTTCAAGTTGAAAACCTGAAAATGAATTTGCCACTGGACATGGAGAAGATGAATGAGAATGAGTAGAACATATCAAAAAGGGTCCTCCAATAGATTGGAAAACCTGCTGGGAAAGGTTATGAGCAATTCCATTAATGTCCCTGGAAATGTGAAACACCTGAGGATTTTGATTAGAGGTACACTTAACAAAGGTCACCAATTCTTTTCTAATATTCCAATGCGAAGTAGAATGAGAAATGTTCTGAGAGGCAGCATCAGAGGCAAGCGAAAGACAGTCCGTCAAAAACGTAGGACAATGAATATTAAGGCGAGCCGCCAACTGAGCTGGACAGGCAAAAGCTACAGCTTCTGCTTGAAGAGGAGTAGAAGTAGGAGGTGTCGAAGCTTGAACCTGAATATTGATCTCACCTTGGTTTGAAGGAATACAAAAATAGACACCAACGCCTGTCCCCACTTCTCCATGAGTAAGACCTGGAATTTTTGAGGACCGCAACGCTGCATCCGAAAAAATCTTAGTACCAAGGATCAATAAATCAGACTTGAGAGTGCGGCCCTGTATAGAAAGATCATGAGAAGCATGTTGATTATTATTAGAGGATTGCTTATTAGGGAAATGGAATGGCTCCTCTTAAAATCCATAATCCATATTAGCATCAACAATTTGGACTTGATAAGGAAGATGCTTTTTGCGATCAAACAGAAAATCATTTCTAGCTTTCCAAATGCACCACAAAAAATTGAGGACATTCTGCAAAGAAGCATGAGGATGGCCCATAGTAACAAGATGAATAAGAATGGAATGCATCGTTGAGTGTCCTTGAACAAGAATGTCAGATCGAAGAAACCAAGGGGACGAGAACCAAGCTGCTCTAGCAAAGTCACAAAGAAAGAATAGATGAATATCATCTTCTGGCTGAGCACATCTGCAGCAGTTTTGAGAGATGTGAATGGAAAAACGCCCCGCTCTCATTCCCGTAGGCAGAGCCCTACTAAGAAGTCTCCAAGCAAAGGTTTGAACTCTAGGAAGCAATTTTTTTTTGTTTCCAAATAGTCTTAAGAAAGTTTTTTAAGTTTGGAGAAACATCTACAGGAGCAGTTCTAGGATGAGCATAAATTGCCTGCAAGCAGAGTTTATAGGCAGATTTGGAAGAGCAAATACCATTAGGAGAGGGAGCCCAACAAAGCAAATCTTCAGTTTCATCATCAATAATATCCAAACTAACAATATGAGAGGCAAGAGGCTCCTGAAAAAGAGAGAAAATAAGATCATGATTCCATCTTTTTTGACCAGACAACCAAAGATCTCTAACCAAAGAAGGATAAACAAAGCCTGGCTGTTGAGGAACGAGATAATCATGAATAGAATTCCAAAGATTGCACCAAGGCATGCTCCACAATGAAATATTACCTTGAGTGAGTTGGTAAAAAGCATGTTCTTTAAGCTTAGGCAACATTTTTAAAATGGAAGCCCAAAAAGCAGATTTAGGAGGAGTAGTCGTAGCTTTCCAAATGGTAGAAGTATGAAAATATTTGGCCTGAAGAACACGATACAAATGGCAAGAACGATTTTTTGCTAGCCTCCAGGCTGCAGTGAGGATAAGGCTTTCATTTACCGCTTTCAAATTCCTGATTCCTAAGCCACCCTCTGCCTTGGAATTAGTAATATCCTTCCAAGCCCTGAGACAAAGACTCCTTTTGGAATCTGTTTGTCTAACACCTGTCCACCAAAAATTCCTAATGATAGTTGTGAGTTTAGCAATGAATTTTTTTGAGAACAAAATGCTGGCCATATAATAAACTGGAATAGCTGAGAAGACAGAGCGAATAAGTTCAAGCCGAGCAGCATGAGAGAGCATATTCGCTTTATAAGAGGGCAGCTTGTTCAAAAATTTATCTAACACAAAATTATAAGTGACACCTCTATTTTTAGCCGGAAGAATAAGTGGATGACCAAGATGAGTGAAATTAGCATCAAGATTAGCAACTGGAAAAATTTGCTTAATGTCATTCATAGTGGCTGGAGAAACATGAGAGCTAAAAAGAATGGAAGATTTATTCCAGTTAGGAGTTTGACCAAAAGAGCACAAAAATGTTGAATGAGATTAGCCATAGCTTGTGCCTCTTGGCAAGATGCCTGGCCACAGACCAACAAATCATCTGCAAAAAGAAGAGAATGCATAGAGGGGCAATTTGGACCAAGAGAAATACCCTGCAAATGATTGGCCCGAAGAGCCTCATTGAGTATGGTAGAGAGCTCATTAATGGCTATGACAAACAAATAAGAAGACATGGGACAACCTTGTCGGATACCTTGGCAACTCTTAAATTTTTTAGAGGGTTGCCCATTAATGAGCACAGAAAACATAGGAGAAGAGATGCAAGCATGAACCAGATTAACAAAATGATCATGAAGACCTTTACGTGTCAAAGCTGAAACAATGAAATTCCATTCTAAACGATCAAAAGCTTTGGCAAGGTCAATTTTAAGCATGAAAGCATCGTGTTTCCAAGATTTGAGCGAGAAAGAGTATGCAATTTCTTGGGCAATGATAATATTATCACTAATACGCCTACCTTCAATAAAAGCCTGCTGAGCTGGATCAATGTAATCAGGGAGATGAGGTTTGATCCTATTAGCCAGAGATTTAGCAATGATTTTGTAAAGAACATTACAAAGACTAATAGGATGATAGTCCATGGGAACTTGAGGAACCAGTTTTTTAGGGATAAGGACAATGTTGGTATCATTAATATAAGGAGGAAGGACAGCAGAAGTATAAAAGTTAGTCACAAGCTGAGTTACCTCATCCCCAATCCAATCCCAAGTAGCTAGATAAAACTCTACATTGAAACCATCCAGCCCTGGAGAAGCATTGAGTTTCATGTCCTTAAGAATCTACAAATCTCATTCTTATCAGGAATAGAGTAAGTGGGATCAACAGAATCAGTAGATCGTTGAGCGTGAGGATACGGTTTATCCACATTATCATTGGAGGAAGAAAAAATGTAACGAAAATAGTTAACAAAAGTATTCGTGATAGCAGCAGGTTTAAAGTGAATCAAATCATTCTAATCTTTGATAGAACAAATTGTGTTTCTTTTCCTACGCTTGAGAACAGCTTGGTGGAAGAATTTAGTATTGCAATACCTACTACAGCCCAAGACTTCTTGCTATGCTGCTTATAGAACTGATTGAGTTTGGAAAGAGTGTGTTCATACCTAGCTGTGAGAGAGTTTTCCAAGGCACGATTTTGCTGTTGAAGAGGTAGTTGTTGCAGCTCATTAATCCGGGCTTCCAGCTCCGAAAGATCCTGTTGAAGAGGTTTTTTCTTTCTGCACCAAATTTTTAATGACCCTGCAAGAGAAGAAGACTTTGCAACAAAAGAAGCAAGATTATTACCAAGCCAAACATATTTAGCAAAGGATTGAAAATCTTTCTCCATGAGCCACCAGTTTTCAAATTTGAAAGTTTGTTTAGGCTTCACAAATTGACCCTCAGTAGATATTAAAATAGGAGCATGATCACTAAGAATAATAGGAAGATTAAGCACTTTAGCATTAGGATAATAAGAGCACCAATCAGATTTAACCAGACAACGATCAAGACGCCTATGAATAGGTTTAGAAGTATTATGTCTACCACGCCAGGTATACGCAGGGCCACTGTAGCCAATATCAAACAAACCACAATTTTTTACAAGAGACCAAAAGGCATGCATACGATAGTAGTTGATATTACCATTACATCCGTCAACATCATACAGGATATCATTCAAGTCCCCCATACATACTATGGGCTTGCCTAGGTTATCATATACAAAAGCTGAAACTTGCTTCCAAATGGCACTAGTCTGCCTATGATACGGGTCACCATATATACAAATCAAGCAAAAGCTGACCCCAGAAGCTACGTGGACTACATTAGCTAAAATATAGTGGAAAGCAGCAGTATGAATAGAGACTTGGAGCTCATCAGTCCACATAAGCCAAAGGCCACCCGAAGCACCTCTAGAAGGAACAACAAAAGCATTAGTAACATCAAACCTATTGACAAGATCACTTGAACGAACTTTGGAAGATTTAATTTCCGAAACAAAAGTTACCCGCACTTTAGTAGACCGCATCAAATTGGCAAGGTAAAGCATGCACTCACTACCGAGGCCCCTTCCCATACCTCGGCAGTTCCAGGCTATGGCTCTCATGGCGCCCGAGGCGTGTTAGGGCCATGCGCTGCTGCCCGAGGAACTGAGTGATCCATGCAGACACCCTCTTGGCCGCTGAGAACCATATCGCCTGCTTCTTGAGTTCTCTGAATATCAATTGAATCCCCTTGGTGAGTGGAGCTAATGTTATCTTGATCTTCCACTTTGGCTTGATCTCTAGTGACATATGTGTAGGAAATATGCCCTAGAGGCAATAATAAAATGGTTATTATTGTATTTCCTTGTTCATGATAATTGTCTATTGTTCATGATATAATTGTATTAACCGGAAACCATAATACATGTGTGAATACATAGACCACAACATGTCCCTAGTAAGCTTCTAGTTGACTAGCTCATTGATCAATAGATGGTCATGGTTTCCTAACCATGGACATTGGATGTCATTGATAATGGGATCACATCATTAGGATAATGATGTGATGGACAAGACCCAATCCTAAGCCTAGCACAAGATCGTATAGTTCGTCTGCTAAACCTTTTCTAATGTCAAGTATCATTTCCTTAGACCATGAGATTGTGCAACTCCCGGATACCGTAGAAATGCTTTGGGTGTACCAAACGTCACAACGTAACTGGGTGACTATAAAGGTGCACTACGGGTATCTCCGAAAGTGTCTGTTGGGTTGGCATGAATCGAGACTGGGATTTGTCACTCCGTGTAACGGAGAGGTATCTCTGGGCCCACTCGGTAGGACATCATCATAATATGCACAATGTGACCAAGGAGTTGATCACGGGATGATGTGTTACAGAACGAGTAAAGAGACTTGCCAGTAACGAGATTGAACAAGGTATCGGGATACCGACGATCGAATCTCGGGCAAGTACTATACCGGTAGACAAAGGGAATTGTATACGGGATTGACTGAATCCTTGACATCGTGGTTCATCCGATGAGATCATCGTAGAACATGTGGGAGCCAACATGGGTATCCAAATCCCGCTGTTGGTTATTGACCAGAGAGATGTCTCGGTCATGTCTGCATTATTCCCGAGCCCGTAGGGTCTACACACTTAAGGTTCGATGACGCTAGGGTTATAGGGAAAGTATGTACGCGGTTACTGAATGTTGTTCGAAGTCCCAGATGAGTTCCCGGACGTCACGAGGAGTTCCGGAATGGTCCAGAGGTGAAGATTGATATATTGAACGAAGGGTTTTGGAGTCCGGAAGTGTTCCGGAGGTACCGGGTGATGACCAGCATGACCGAAAGGTGTTTAGGGAGCCCCAGCAAGTGTTGGGGGACTTCATGGGCCAAAGGAAGGGGGCAAACCAGCCCACTAAGGGGCTGTGCACCCCCTCACCTATTCCCACGTGACCAGGGGGTTTGGTGCGCCCCATCTAGGGTTCCCACCTCCTGGCTTGGGGGCCAAGTCACCCGAGGGGGAGATCCCATCTGCCCTGGCCGCCGCCCCCCTAGGGGAAACCCTAGGGCGCCTCCCCTTTCCCTTGCCCCTTTATATAGTGGAGGTTTTGGGGCTGCACAACACACGGGTCTCTCTCTCCCAAGGCGCAGCCCTACCTCTCTCCCTCCTCGTCTCTCGTAGTGCTTGGCGAAGCCCTGCAGGAGTACCACGCTCCTCCACCACCACAACGCCATCGTGCTGCTGCTGGACGGAGTCTTCCCCCACCTCTCCCTCTCTCCTTGCTGGATCAAGGCATGGGAGACGTCACCGGGCTGCACGTGTGTTGAACGCAGAGGTACTGTTGTTCGGCGCTTAGATCGGAATCGACCGCGATCTGAATCGCTATGTGCAAGGTTGTCAGAATCACGATCCTGTTATACGATTCTACGACTTTACGATCCAAACTAACCCCTATGATTCTATGATTTTAGTTCTTAGAATCTACGTTTCTACGATCCTGATAGTGAAGATTCTACGATTTCCGATCCTACCATTGAGGCTCCGATCCGATTCAAAATCGCGATTTTGACAACCTTGGCTACGTGTACGACTCCTCCAACCGCGTTCTTGCAACGCTTCCGCTTAGCGATCTACAAGGGTATGTAGATGCACTCCCCTTCCCCTCGTTGCTAGATTACTCCATCGATTGATCTTGGTGATGCGTAGAAAATTTTAAATTTTTGCTATGATCCCCAACAGTGGCATCATGAGCTAGGTCTATGCGTAGATTCTATGCACGAGTAGAACACAAAGTAGTTGTGGGCGATGACTTGTTCAATTTGCTTGCCGTTACTAGTCTTATCTTGATTCAGCGGCATTATGGGATGAAGCGGCCCGGACCGACCTTACACGTACACTTACGTGAGACAGGTTCCACCGACTGACATGCACTTGATGCTTGAGGTGGCTGGCGGGTGTCTGTCTCTCCCACTTTAGTCGGATCGGATTCAATGAAAGGGGTCCTTATGAAGGGTAAATAGCAATTGGCATATCACCGTTGTGGTTTTGCGTAGGTAAGAAACGTTCTTGCTAGAAACCCATAGCAGCCACGTAAAACATGCAACAACAATTAGAGGACGTCTAACTTGTTTTTGCAGGGTATTCTATGTGATGAGATATGGCCAAAAGGATGTGATGAATGATATATGTGATGTATGAGATTGATCATGTTCTTATAATAGGAATCACGACTTTCATGTCGATGAGTATGTCAACCGGCAGGAGCCATAGGAGTTGTCTTAATTTAATTATGACATGCATGTCAATGAAAATGCCATGTAATTACTTTACTTTATTGCTAACCGTTAGCCATAGTAGTAGAAGTAATAGTTGGCGAGGCAACTTCATGAAGACACAATGATGGAGATCATGATGATGGAGATCATGGTGTCATGCCGGTGACGATGGTGTTCATGCCGCGCCTCGAAGATGGAGATCAAAGGCGCAAGATGATATTGGCCATACCATGTCACTTTATGATTTGCATGTGATGTTTGTCATGTTTACATCTTATTTGCTTAGAACGACGGTAGCATAAATAAGATAATCCCTCGCAATAATTTCAAGAAAGTGTTCCCCCTAACTGTGCACCGTTGCTAAGGTTCGTTGTTCTGAAGCACCATGTGATGATCGGGTGTGATAGGTTCTAACGTTCGCATACAACGGGTGTAAGCCAGATTTCCACACACAATACACTTAGGTTAACTTGACGAGCCTAGCATGTACAGACATGGCCTCGGAACACGGAAGACCGAAAGGTCAAACATGAGTCGTATAGTGGATATGATCAACATGAAAATGTTCACCGATGATGACTAGTCCGTCTCACGTGATGATCGGACACGACCTAGTTGACTCGGATCATGTATCACTTAGATGACTAGAGGGATGTCTATCTAAGTGGGAGTTTATTGAATAATTTGATTAGATGAACTTAATTATCATGAACATAGTCAAAAGGTATTTGCAAATTCTGTCATAGCTCACGCTTTGATTCTACTGTTTTAGATATGTTCCTAGAGAAAATTTAGTTGAGAGTTGACAGTAGCAATTATGCGGACTTGGTCCGTGAACTGAGGATTGTCCTCATTTCTGCACAGAAGGGTTATGTCCTTAATGCACCGCTCAGTGTGTTGAACCTCGAGCATTGTCTGTAGATGTTGGGAAACATCTGACATACATGTTCTGATAACTACGTGATAGTTCTGTACGTAATACTAACGGTTTAGAATTGTGGCACCAAAGACGTTTTTGAAACGTCGCAGAACATGTGAGATGTTCCAAAGACTGAAATTGGAATTTCAGACTAGTGCCCACGTCAAGAGGTATGAGACCTCTAACAAGTTTCTTAAGCCTGCAAACTAAGGGAGAAAAACTCAATCGTTGAGCATGTGCTCATATTGTCTAAGTACTGCAATCGCTTGAATCGAGTGGGAGTTAATCTTCCATATGATATAGTGATGGTTCTCCATAGTCACTGCCACCAAGCTATTGGAGCTTCGTGATGAACTATAACATATCAGGGATAGACATGATGATCCTTGAGCAACTCGCGATGTTTGAGACCGCGAAAGTAGAAATCGAGTAGGAGCATCAATTGTTGATGGTTAAACCACTAGTTTCAAGAAGGGCAAGGGAAAGAAGGGATACTTCATGAGACGGCAAATCAGTTGCTGCTCTAGTGAAGAAACCCAAGGTTGAACCCAAACCCGAGACTAAGTGCTTCTATAATGAGGGGAACGGTCACTGAATCAGAACTACCCTAGATACTCGGTAGATGAGAAGGCTGGCAAGGTCGACAGAAGTATATTGGATATACATTATAATGTGTACTTTACTAGTACTCCTAGTAGCACCATGGTATTAAAATATCGGTTCAGTTGCTAAGTGTTAGTAACTCGAAATAAAAGGCTACAGAATAAACGGAGACTAGCTGAAGGTGAGATGACGATATGTGTTGGAAGTGTTTCCAAGGTTGATGTGATCAAGCATCGCATGCTCCCTCTACCATCGATATTGGTGTTAAACCTAAATAATTGTTATTTGGTGTTTGCATAGACATGATTGGATTATGTTTATCGCAATACGGTTATTCATTTAAGGAGAATAATGGTTACTCTGTTTATTTGAATAATACCATCAATGGTATTGCACCTAAAATGAATGGTTTATTGAATCTCGATTGTAGTGATACACATGTTCATGCCAAAAGATATGATAGTAATGATAGTACCACATACTTGTGGCACTGCCATTTGAGTCATGTTGGTATAAAATGCATGAAGAAGCTCCATGCTGATGGATCTTTGGACTCACTCATTTTTGAAAAGATTGAGACATGTGAACCATGTCTATTGGTAGATATGCATGAAGAAACTCCATACAGATGGATCGTTTGGACTCACTTGATTTTGAATCACTTGAGACATGCAAATCATACCACATGGGCAAGATGACTGAAATGCCTCGTTTTCAGTAAGATGGAACAAGAAAGCAACTTGTTGGAAGTAATACATTTTGATGTGTGCAGTCCAATGAGTGCCGAGGCACGCAGTGGATATCGTTATGTTCTTACTTCATAGATGATTTGAGTAGATGCTGAGTATATTTACTTGATGAAACACAGGTCTGAATTATTGAAAGGTTCAAGTAATTTCAGAGTGAAGTTGAAGATCGTCATGACAAGATGATAAAATGTCTATGATATGATCATAGAGATGAATATCCGAGTTACGAGTTTGGCACACAATTAAGACATTGTGGAAATTGTTTCACAACTAATACCGCCTGGAACACCATAGTGTGATGGTGTGTCCGAACATCACAACTGCACCCTATTGGATATGGTGCATACCATGATGTCTCTTATCTAATTACCACTATTGTTTGTGGGTTAGGCATTAGAGACAACCGCACTCACTTTAAATAGGGCACCACACAATTCTGTTGAGACGACACCGTATGAACTATGGTTTAGAGAAACCTAAGTTGTCGTTTCTTAGAAGTTTGGGGCTGTGATGCTTATGTGAAAAAGTTTCAGGATGATAAGCTCGAACCCAAAGCGGATAAATGCATCTTCATAGAATACCCAAAAATAGTTGGGTATACCTCCTATTTCAGATCAGGAAGCAAAAGTGATTGTTTCTAGAAACGGGTCCTTTCTCGAGGAAAAGTTTCTCTCAAAAGAATTGAGTGGGAGGATGGTGGAGACTTGATGAGGTTATTGAACCGTCACTTCAACTAGTGTGTAGTGGGGCACAGGAAGTTGTTCTTGTGGCACCTACACCAATTGAAGTGGAAGCTTATGATAGTGATCATGAAACTTCGGATCAAGTCACTACCAAACCTCATAGGTCGACAAGGATGCATACTACTTCAGAGTGGTACGTAATCCTGTCTTGGAAGTCATGTTGCTAGACAACAATGAACCTACGAGCTATGGAGAAGTGATGGTGGGCCCAGATTCCGAAGAATGGCTCGAGGCCATAAAATCCGAGAGAGGATCCATGTATAAAAGAAAGTACAGACTTTGAAAGAACCACTTGATGGTCGTAAGGCTGTTGGGTGCAGATGGATTTTAAAAGGAAGACAGACAATGATGGTAAGTGTCACCATTAAGAAAGCTCGACTTGTCGTTAAGATGTTTCCCAACAAGTTCAAGGAGTTGACTACGATGAGACTTTCTCACTCGTAGCGATGCTAAGAGTCTGTTGGAATTATGTTAGCAGTTACTGCATTATTTATGAAATCTTGCAGATAGGATGTAAAAAACATTGTTTCCTCGACGTTTTTCTTGAGGAAAGGTTGTATGTGATACAACAGAAGGTTTTGTCAATCCTGAAAGATGCTGAGAAGTATGCAAAGCTCCATCAATCCTTCTAAGGACTGGAGTAAGCATCTCAGAGTTGGAATGCACGCTTTGATGAGATGATCAAAGATTTTGGGTTTATACAAAGTTTATGAGAAACTTGTATTTCCAAAGAAGTGAGTGGGAGCACTATAGAATTTTTGATGAGTATATGTTGTTAACATATTGTTGATCAGAAATGATGTAGAATTTCTGGAAAGCATGCAAGGTTATTTGAAAAGTGTTTTTCAATGGAAAATCTGGATTAAGCTACTTGAACATTGAGAATCAAGATCTATAAGGATAGATCAAAAAACGCTTAATAGTACTTTCGAATGAATACATACCGTGACAAGATTTTGAAGGAGTTCAAAATAGATCACCAAAGAAGGAGTTCTTAGCTGTGTTACAAAGTGTGAATATTGAGTAAGACTCAAGACCTGACCACGGCAGAAGAGAGAGAAAGGACGAAGGTCGTCCCCTATGCTTTAGACGTAGGCTCTACAGTATGCTATGCTGTGTACCGCACCTGAAGTGTGCCTTGACATGAGTCAGTCAAGGGGTACAAGAGTGATCCAGGAATGGATCACACGACATCGGTCGAACTTATCCTTAGTAACTAGTGGACTAAGGAATTTTCTCGATTATGGAGGTGGTAAAAGAGTTCGTCGTAAAGGGTTACGTCGATGCAAACTTTGACACTAATTCGGATGACTCTGAGTAGTAAACCGGATTCGTATGGTAGAACAGTTATTTGGAATAGCTCCAAGTAGCGCGTGGTAGCTGCATCTACAAGATGACATAGAGATTTGTAAAGCACACATGGATATGAAAGGTTCAGACTCATAGACTAATAAACCTCTCTCACAAGCAAGATATGAACAAACCCCATGGGTGTTGGATTCATTGCAATCACATAGTGATGTGAACTAGATTATTGACTCTAGTGCAAGTGAGAGACTAATGGAAATATTCCCTAGAGCCAATAATAAAATGGTTATTATTGTATTTCCTTGTTCATGATAATTGTTTATTGTTCATGCTATAATTGTATTAACCGGAAACCGTAATACATGTGTGAATACATAGACCACAACATGTCCCTAGTAAGCCTCTAGTTGACTAGCTCGTTGATCAATAGATGGTCATGGTTTCCTGACCATGGACATTGGATGTCATTGATAACGGGATCACATCATTAGGATAATGATGTGATGGACAAGACCCAATCCTAAGCCTAGCACAAGATCGTATAGTTCGTCTGCTAAACCTTTTCTAATGTCAAGTATCATTTTCTTAGACCATGAGATTGTGCAACTCCCGGATATCGTAGGAATGCTTTGGGTGTACCAAACGTCAGAACATAACTGGGTGGCTATAAAGGTGCACTATGGGTATCTCCGAAAGTGTCTGTTGGGTTGGCACGAATCGAGACTGGGATTTGTCACTCCGTGTAACGGAGAGGTATCTCTGGGCCCACTCAGTAGGACATCATCATAATGTGCACAATGTGACCAAGGAGTTGATCACGGGATGATGTGTTACGGAACGAGTAAAGAGACTTGCCGGTAACGAGATTGAACAAGGTATCGGGATACCGATGATCGAATCTCGGGCAAGTACTATACCAGTAGACAAAGGGAATTGTATACGGGATTGACTGAATCCTTGACATCGTGGTTCATCCGATGAGATCATCGTGGAACATGTGGGAGCCAACATGGGTATCCAGATCCCGCTGTTGGTTATTGACCAGAGAGATGTCTCGGTCATGTCTGCATTATTCCCGAGCCCGTAGGGTCTACACACTTAAGGTTCGATGACGCTAGGGTTATAGGGAAAGTATGTACGCAGTTACCGAATGTTGTTCAGAGTCCCGGATGAGATCCCGGACATCACAAGGAGTTCTGGAATGGTCCGAAGGTGAAGATTGATATATTGGACGAAGGGTTTTGGAGTCCGGAAGTGTTCTAGAGGTACCGGGTGATGATCAGCATGACCGAAAGGTGTTTCGGGAGCCCCGGCAAGTGTTGGGGGACTTCATGGGCCAAGGGAAGGGGGAAACCAGCCCACTAAGGGGCTGTGCGCCCCCCTCACCTATTCCCATGTGACCAGGGGGTTTGGGGCGCCCCATCTAGGGTTCCCACCTCCTGGCTTGGGGGCCAAGTCACCCAAGGGGGAGATCCCATTTGCCCTGGCCGCCGCCCCCCTAGGGGAAACCCTAGGGGGCCTACCCTTGCCCTTGCCCCTATATATAGTGGAGGTTTTGGGGCTGCACAACACACGAGTCTCTCTCTCCCAAGGCGCAGCCCTACCTCTCTCCCTCCTCGTCTCTCGTAGTGCTTGGTGAAGCCCTGCAGGAGTACCGCGCTCCTCCACCACCACCACGCCATCGTGCTGCTGCTGGACGGAGTCTTCCCCAACCTCTCCCTCTCTCCTTGCTGGATCAAGGCATGGGAGACGTCACCGGGCTGCACGTGTGTTGAATGCGGAGGTGCCGTTGTTCGGCGCTTAGATCGGAATCGACCGTGATCTGAATCGCTACGTGTACAACTCCTCCAACCGTGTTCTTGCAACGCTTCCGCTTAGCGATCTACAAGGGTATGTAGATGCACTCCCCTTCCCCTCGTTGCTAGATTACTCCATAGATTGATCTTGGTGATGCATAGAAAATTTTAAATTTCTGCTACGATCCCCAACAATATGTGCGAGCACTATCATCCAAACCCAAGTAGTTGAGGCGATCAATTCTAGGAGGAGAGACAGGCCCCTGATAGGAGCCATTTGCATCTTCACTAAGTGAATTCGAAGGCGTCCTGATTGGCCATGGATCATAGCTCGCTCCTGCCTCATTGCCCTGATCTGAAGAGGCTCGAAAATCCATATTTACCAAAGTTTTGCTGTTGTCTCTACACAAAGAACGGCTGCCGCCCACGGGATTGGAGCCACCATCACGGTGCCACGTGTTAGCACCATAGGTACGGCGAGGAAACTGGTAGAGAAGGGGACACATATTGCCAGATCCCCTGTTTGGAGGAATGTCCCATTTGCTAATTCCAGATCGACGGCGACGCCCCTGGACTCGTACACTTGCACTGGCAGTCGAACATGGTCGGACTCCAGAAGAAGTACCACCTGCGTGGAGAGTAGCAGCAGCTCCGGATGTGCACTGGGGGGAGGCACCCATACCAGCAATGGCAGCTGCGGGATGAAGAGGGACAACCCCGACGGGCGGAGCTCCGAGTAGGCCCAATCCAGGGCGAGGATCCTGTTGGGGAACGTAGCAGAAATTCAAAATTTTCCTACGTATCACCAAGATCTATCTATGGAGAGACCAACAACGAGGGGAAGGAGAGTGCATCTACATACCCTTGTAGATCACTAAGCGGAAGCATTCAAGTGAACGGGGTTGATGGAGTCGTACTCGTCGTGATTCAAATCACCGATGATCAAGTGCCGAACGCACGGCACCTCCGCGTTCAACACACGTACAGGCCGGTGACGTCTCCCACGCCTTGATCCAGCAAGGAGAGAGGGAGAGGTTGAGGAAGACTCCATCCAGCAGCAGCACAACAGCGTGGTGGTGGTGGAGGAGCGTGGCAATCCCGCAGGGCTTCGCCAAGCACCATGGGAGAGGAGGAGGAGGGAGAGGGGCAGGGCTGCACCAACGAGAGATCGAATCGCGTGTTATGGGCAGCCCTATGCCTCACTATTTATAGGGGGAGAGGGGGTTGTGTCCCCCTCTAGGGTTTCCCACCCCCAAGGGGTGCGGCCAGCCCTAGATGGCAAAGGGGGCGGCGGCCAGGAGGGGGAGGAGAGGGAGGCGCAGGGAGCATGGGCCTTAGGGCCCATCTGCCCTAGGGTTTCCCCTCTCCCCTCCTAGCTGCGGCTTGGGCAAGGGTGGGAGGCGCACAAGCCCACTCTGGGGCTGGTCCCTTTCCACTCTAGGCCCAAGCAAGCCTCCGGGGCCGGTGGCCCCACTTGGTGGACCCCCGGGACCCTCCCGGTGGTCCCGGTACAATACCGATATCGCCCGAAACTTTTCCGGTGACCAAAACAGGACTTCCCATATATAAATCTTTACCTCCGGACCATTTCGGAACTCCTCGTGACGTCCGGGATCTCATCCGGGACTCCAAACAACATTCGGTAACCACATACAAACTTCCTTTATAACCCTAGCGTCATCGAACCTTAAGTGTGTAGACCCTACGGGTTCGGGAGACATGTAGACATGACCGAGACGTTCTCCGGTCAATAACCAACAGCGGGATCTGGATACCCATGTTGGCTCCCACATGTTCCACGATGATCTCATCGGATGAACCACGATGTCAAGGACTCAATCGATCCCGTATACAATTCCCTTTGTCTAGCGGTATTTTACTTGCCCGAGATTCGATCGTCGGTATACCGATACCTTGTTCAATCTCGTTACCGGCAAGTCTCTTTACTCGTTTCGTAACACATCATCCCGTGATCAACCCCTTGGTCACATTGTGCACATTATGATGATGTCCTACCGAGTGGGCCCAGAGATACCTCTCCGTTTACACGGAGTGACAAATCCCAGTCTCGATTCGTGCCAACCCAACAGACACTTTCGGAGATACCTGTAATGCACCTTTATAGCCACCCAGTTACGTTGTGACGTTTGGTACACCCAAAGCATTCCTACGGTATCCGGGAGTTGCACAATCTCATGGTCTAAGGAAAAGATACTTGACATTAGAAAAGCTTTAGCATACGAACTACACGATCTTTGTGCTAGGCTTAGGATTGGGTCTTGTCCATCACATCATTCTCCTAATGATGTGATCCCATTATCAACGACATCCAATGTCCATAGCCAGGAAACCATGACTATCTGTTGATCACAACGAGCTAGTCAACTAGAGGCTCACTAGGGACATATTGTGGTCTATGTATTCACACGTGTATTATGATTTCCGGATAATACAGTTATAGCATGAATAAAAGACTATTATCATGAACAAAGAAATATAATAATAACCAATTTATTATTGCCTCTAGGGCATATTTCCAACAGTCTCCCACTTGCACTAGAGTCAATAATCTAGTTCACATCGCCATGTGATTAACACTCACAGGTCACATCGCCATGTAACCAACATCCAAAGAGTTTACTAGAGTCAATAATCTAGTTCACATCACTATGTGATAAGCACTCAATGAGTTCTGGGTTTGATCATGTTGCTTGTGAGAGAGGTTATAGTCAACGGGTCTGGACCTTTCAGATCCGTGTGTGCTTTACAAATCTCTATGTCATCTCCTAGATGCAGCTACCATGCTCTATTTGGAGCTATTCCAAATAACTGTTCTACTTGGAGCTATTCTAAATTGTTGCTCCATTATACGTATCCGGTATCTCTACTCAGAGCTATTCGGATAGGTGTTAAGCTTGCATCGACGTAACCCTTTACGACGAACTCTTTTACCACCTCCATAATCGAGAAAATTCCTTAGTCCACTAGTTACTAAGGATAACTTTGACCGCTGTCCTGTGATCCATTCATGGATCACTCTTGTACCCCTTGACTGACTCATGGCAAGGCACACTTCAGGTGCGGTACACAGCATAGCATACTGAAGAGCCTACGTCTTAAGCATAGGGGACGACCTTCGTCCTTTCTCTCTATTCTGCCGTGGTCGAGCTTTAAGTCTTAACTTCGTACCTTACAACTCAGGCAAGAACTCCTTCTTTGACTGGTCCATCTTGAACACCTTCAAGATCATGTCAAGGTATGTGCTCATTTGAAAGTACTATTAAGCGTTTTGATCTATCCTTATAGATCTTGATGCTCAATGTTCAAGTAGCTTAATCCAGGTTTTCTATTGAAAAACACTTTCCAAATAACCCTATATGCTTTCTAGAAATTCTACGTCATTTCTGATCCATAACAATATGTCAACAACATATACTTATCAGAAATTCTATAGTGCTCCCACTCACTTCTTTGGAAATACAAGTTTCTCATAAACTTTGTACAAACCCAAAATCTTTGATCACCATCAAAGCATACATTCCAACTCCGAGATGCTCACTCCAGTCCTTAGAAGGATTGCTGGAGCTTTGCATACTTATTAGCATCTTTCGGGATTGACAAAACCTTCCGGTTGTATCACATACAACCTTTCCTCACGAAAAGTGGTAAGGAAACTTGTCTTGACATCCATCTGCCAGATTTCATAAATGTAGCTTGTGCTAATATGATTTCGACGGACTTAAGCATCGCTACAAATGAGAAAATCTCATCGTAGTCAACTCCTTGAACTTGTGAAAAACTCTTCGCCACAAGTTGAGCTTCATAGACGGTGACATTACCGTCCATGTCCGTCTTCTTCTTAAAGATCCATTTATCTCAATGGCTTGCCGATCGTCGGGCAAGTCCGCCAAAGTCCATGCTTTGTTCTGATACATGGATCCTATCTCGGATTTCATGGTTTCTTAACCATTTGTCGGAATTTGGGCCCACCATCGCTTCTCCATAGCTCGTAGGTTCATTGTTGTCTAGCAACATGACCTTCAAGACAGGATTACTGTACCACTCTGAAGTAGTACGCATCCTTGTCACCCTACGAGGTACGGGAGTGACTTGATCCGAAGTTTCATGATCAATATCATAAGCTTCCACTTCAATTGGTGTAGGTGACACAGGAACAACTTCCTATGCCCTGCTACACACTAGTTGAAGTGACGGTTCAATAACCTCATCAAGTCTCCACCATCCTCCCACTCAACTCTTTCGAGAGAAACCTTTCCTCGAGAAAGGACCCTGATTCAAGAAACAATCCATATTGCTTTCGGATCTGAATTAGGAGGTATACCCAACTGTTTTGGGTGTCCTATGAAGATGCATTTTATCCGCTTTGGGTTCGAGCTTATCATGATGAAACCTTTTCACACAAGCATCGCAGCCCCAAACTTTTAAGAAACGACAACTTAGGTTTCTCCAAACGGTGTCGTCTCAAAGGAATTATGTGGTACCCTATTAAAATGAGTGTGGTTGTCTCTAATGCCTAACCCATGAACGATAGTGGTAATTCGATAAGAGAAATCATGGTACGCATCATATCCAATAGGGTGCAACTATGATGTTCGGACACACCATCAAACTATGGTGTTCCAAGCGGTATTAATTGTGAAACAATTTCCACAATGTCTTAATTGTGTGCCAAAACTCGTAACTCAGATATTCATCTCTATGATCATATCATAGACATTTTATCCTCTTGTCACAATGATCTTCTACTTCACTCTGAAATTACTTGAACCATTCAATAATTTAGACTTTTGTTTCATCAAGTAAATATTCTCAACATCTACTCGAATCATCTGTGAAGTAAGAACATAACGATATTCACTGCATGCCTCAGCACTCATTGGACTGCACACATCAAAATGTGTTACTTCCAACAAGTTGCTATCTTGTTCCATCTTACTGAAAACGAGGCTTTTCAGTCATCTTGCCCATGTGGTATGATTTGCATATCTCAAGTGATTCAAAATCAAGTGAGTCCAAACGGTCCATTTGCATGGAGTTTCTTCATGCACATACACCAATAGACATGGTTCGCATGTCTCAAACCTTTCAAAAATGAGTGAGTCCAAAGATCCATCAACATGGAGCTTCTTCATGCGTTTTATACCAATATGACTTACATGGCAGTGCCACAAGTAAGTGGTACTATCATTACTATCTTATATCTTTTGGCATGAACATGTGTATCACTACGATCGAGATTCAATAAACCATTCCATTAGGTGCAAGACCACTGAAGGTATTATTCACATAAACAGAGTAACCATTATTCTCCTTAAATGAATAACCGTATCGCGATAGACATAATCCAATCATGTCTATGCTCAACGCAAACACCAAATGACAATTATTCAGGTTTAATACTAATCTTGATGGTAGAGGGAGCGTGCGATGTTTGATTACATCAAACTTGGAAACACTTCCAACACATATCGTCAGCTTTCCTTTAGCTAGTCTCCGTTTATTCCGTAGCCTTTTATTTCGAGTTACTAACACTTAGCAACTGAACCGGTATCTAATACCCTGGTGCTACTAGGAGTACTAGTAAAGTACACATCAACACAATGTATATCCAATATACTTCTATCGACCTTGCCAGCCTTCTCATCTACCAAGTATCTAGGGTAATTCTGCTCCAGTGGCTGTTCCCTTTATTACAGAAGCACTTAGTCTCGGGTTTGGGTTCAACCTTGGGTCTCTTCACTAGAGCAGCAGCTGATTTGCCGTTTCATGAAGTATCCCTTCTTGCCCTTGCCCTTCTTGAAACTAGTGGTTTCACCAACCATCAACAATTGATGCTCCTTCTTGATTTCTACTTTCGCGGTGTCAAACATCGTGAATACCTCAAGGATCATCATATCTATCCCTGATATGTTATAGTTCATCACGAAGCTCTAGCAGCTTGGTGGCAATGACTTTGGAGAAACATCACTATCAAGTGATTGTTGCACTCAGACAATCTGAGCACAAGCTCAACGATTGAGCTTTTCTCCCTTAGTTTGCAGGCTAAGAAAATCGTCGGAGGTCTTATACCTCTTGACGTGGGCACGAGCCTGAAATCCCAATTTCAGCCCTCAAAACATCTCATATGTTTCGCGATGTTTCAAAACCATCTTTGGTGCCTCAATTCTAAACCGTTTAACTGAACTATCATGTAGTTATCAAGACGTGTATGTCCGATGTTCACAACATCCACAAACGACGTTTGGGGTTCAGCACACTGAGCGGTGCATTAAGGACATAAGCTTTCTACTGATCGCATAATCGCTACTATCAACTTTCAACTATAATTTTCTCTAGGAACATATCTAAACAGTAGAACTATAGCGCGAGCTACGACATAATTTGCAAAAGGTCTTTTGACTATGTTCAAGATAATTAAGTTCATCT
The DNA here is from genome assembly GCF_002162155.2 of Triticum dicoccoides. NCBI lineage: Eukaryota > Viridiplantae > Streptophyta > Magnoliopsida > Poales > Poaceae > Triticum > Triticum dicoccoides. The sequence continues at coordinate 58,944,688 of NC_041384.1, read as the reverse complement.
TATGAACTCCCACTCAGATAGACATCCCTCTGGTCATCTAAGTGATTACATGATCCGAGTCAACTAGGCCGTGTCCGATCATCACGTGAGACGGACTAGTCATCATCGGTGAACATCTTCATGTTGATCGTATCTACTATACGACTCATGCTCGACCTTTCGGTCTCCGTGTTCCGAGGCCATGTCTGCACATGCTAGGCTCGTCAAGTTAACCCTAAGTGTTTTTGCTGTGTAAAACTGTCTTACACCCGTTGTATATGAACGTAAGAATCCATCACACCCGATCATCACGTGGTGCTTAGAAGCGACGAACTGTAGCAACGGTGCACAGTTAGGGGAGAACACTTCTTGAAATTTTGTAAGGGATCATCTTATTTACTACCGTCGTCCTAAGTAAACAAGATGCATAAACATGATAAACATCACATGCAATCAAATAGTGACATGATATGGCCAATATCATTTTGCTCCTTTTGATCTCCATCTTCGGGGCTCCATGATCATCATCGTCACCGGCATGACACCATGATCTCCATCATCATGATCTCCATCATCGTGTCTTCATGAAGTTGTCTCGCCAACTATTACTTCTACTACTATGGCTACCGGTTAGCAATAAAGTAAAGTAATTACATGGCGTTGTTCAATGACACGCAGGTCATACAATAAATAAAGACAACTCCTATGGCTCCTGCCGGTTGTCATACTCATCGACATGCAAGTCGTGAATCCTATTACAAGAACATGATCAATCTCATACATCACATATCATTCATCACATTCTTCTTGGCCATATCACATCACAAAGCATACCCTGCAAAAACAAGTTAGACGTCCTCTAATTGTTGTTGCATGTTTTACGTGGCTGCTATGGGTTTCTAGCAAGAACGTTTCTTACCTACGCAAAACCACAACGTGATATGCCAATTGCTATTTACCCTTCATAAGGACCCTTTTCATCGAATCCGTTCCGACTAAAGTGGGAGAGACTGGCACCCGCTAGCCACCTTATGCACCAAGTGCATGTCAATCGGTGGAACCTGTCTCACGCAAGAGTACGTGTAAGGTTGGTCCGGGCCGCTTCATCCCACAATACCGTCGAAACAAGATTGGACTAGTAACGGTAAGCATATTGAACAACATCAACGCCCACAACTACTTTGTGTTCTACTCGTGCAAAGAATCTACGCAATAGACCTAGCTCTGATACCACTGTTGGGGAACGTAGCAGAAATTCAAAATTTTCCTACGTATCACCAAGATCTATCTATGGAGAGACCAGCAACGAGGGGAAGGAGAGTGCATCTACATACCCTTGTAGATCGCTAAGCGGAAGCGTTCAAGTGAACGGGGTTGATGGAGTCGTACTCATCGTGATTCAAATCACCGATGATCAAGTGCCGAACGCACGGCACCTCCGCGTTCAACACACGTACAGCCCGGTGACGTCTCCCACGCCTTGATCCAGCAAGGAGAGAGGGAGAGGTTGAGGAAGACTCCATCCAGCAGTAGCACAACGGCGTGGTGGTGGTGGAGGAGCGTGGCAATCCCGCAGGGCTTCGCCAAGCACCATGGGAGAGGAGGAGGAGGGAGAGGGGCAGGGCTGCACCAACGAGAGATCGAATCGCGTGTTATGGGCAGCCCTATGCCTCACTATTTATAGGGGGAGAGGGGGCTGCGTCCCCCTCTAGGGTTTCCCACCCCCAAGGGGTGCGGCCAGCCCTAGATGGCAAAGGGGGCGGCGGCCAGGAGGGGGAGGAGAGGGAGGCGCAGGGAGCATGGGCCTTAGGGCCCATCTGCCCTAGGGTTTCCCCTCTCCCCTCCTAGCTGCGCCTTGGGCAAGGGTGGGAGGCGCACCAGCCCACTCTGGGGCTGGTCCCTTTCCACTCTAGGCCCAAGCAAGACTCCGGGGCCGGTGGCCCCACTTGGTGGACCCCCGGGACCCTCCCGGTGGTCCCGGTACAATACCGATATCGCCCGAAACTTTTTCGGTGACCAAAACAGGACTTCCCATATATAAATCTTTACCTCCGGACCATTCCGGAACTCCTCATGACATCCGAGATCTCATCCGGGACTCCGAACAACATTCGGTAACCACATACAAACTTCCTTTATAACCCTAGCGTCATCGAACCTTAAGTGTGTAGACCCTACGGGTTCGGGAGACATGTAGACATGACCGAGACGTTCTCCGGTCAATAACCAACAGCGGGATCTGGATACCCATGTTGGCTCCCACATGTTCCACGATGATCTCATCGGATGAACCACGATGTCAAGGACTCAATCGATCCCGTATACAATTCCCTTTGTCTAGCGGTATTTTACTTGCCCGAGATTCGATCGTCGGTATACCGATACCTTGTTCAATCTCGTTACCGGCAAGTCTCTTTACTCGTTCCGTAACACATCATCCCGTGATCAACCCCTTGGTCACATTGTGCACATTATGATGATGTCCTACCGAGTGGGCCCAGAGATACCTCTCCGTTTACACGGAGTGACAAATCCCAGTCTCGATTCGTGCCAACCCAACAGACACTTTCGGAGATACCTGCAATGCACCTTTATAGCCACCCAGTTACGTTGTGACGTTTGGTACACCCAAAGCATTCCTACGGTATCCGGGAGTTGCACAATCTCATGGTCTAAGGAAAAGATACTTGACATTAGAAAAGCTTTAGCATACGAACTACACGATCTTTGTGCTAGGCTTAGGATTGGGTCTTGTCCATCGCATCATTCTCCTAATGATGTGATCCCGTTATCAACGACATCCAATGTCCATAGCCAGGAAACCATGACTATCTGTTGATCACAACGAGCTAGTCAACTAGAGGCTCACTAGGGACATATTGTGGTCTATGTATTCACACGTGTATTATGATTTCCGGATAATACAGTTATAGCATGAATAAAAGACTATTATCATGAACAAAGAAATATAATAATAACCAATTTATTATTGCCTCTAGGGCATATTTCCAACAGATCCAATCTGAATTCAGATTCAGCACGGACCGAATCCTCAGCAGCCTCACTTCTCACCTGCCGAATCACATCGCCTCCTGCATCAGTTTCATCCATAGGTAACTCGAGCCTCTTCGGCGGTGGCAAAGGAAGATTAGGCAGCACAGCTAGGGGATGTTTAGGACTGAGTCTTGGAGGGATAACTGGAGTTGGTCGAATGAGAAGACCAGATTGACCCTGCCGCAACTGATTGGGTTGAGAAACCTGCTGGCCCAAAACTGCCTCATTTTGCTGCCCGAGAATATTCACCTCTTCACTAGGAGTGTACGGGGGATTCGGAAGAGATTGAGGTAATGGCCCAGACTGATATGCATCCCCCGGCTGAGCCGGGACAGACGGAGAGGCAGACAGGTAAGTTGGGTCGACAGGCAATTGAATTGGTATGTCTTCCGTGTTATTGCGCTGCCCTTGCACTATTCCTAAATTAACTGCTTTGCACCGCCCTTGCTCTGCTTCTGAATTAACTGCAGTGGTTGGTAGTAAAATGACTTGTCCTGAAGCAGCATCAACACCACGTTGATCATGAACAGTAACCTGAACAAGCTGAGAGGGAGGGGCTCCTATCTGATCTTGATGATGGACTGAATCTTCAGATGAGCCCTCCTGCTGCCTCAACTGGTTTTGCTTGTTAATTTTGGTCAGCGATAACTCTTTGGGAACAACTGACTGACACCCTTTATCTTCTTGCACCTTTGATTTTCCTATTGAGCTTTCCAAGGACTATTTTTGTAATCTGATTAACTGCGGGTTCAGAAAGGTTGAGAAAGAAGCTTTAATTTTCTAGCTAGCAACAACAGTTTGCTCTGGAATGAGATCTGCATTAGTCATCCATTGTCCCAGCCTGACTGAAGGTATTTGATCCAAAGATATTTGCAGTCTCTGCCTAGAAATAAGAAGATTGTTTCTTGTAGGGCAGTGTTGAACACTATGAAACATAACTCCACAAAAAGTGCAGATGCGACCAATTCTTTCATAGAACAAATAGACCCAATTAGCAAGATCTTTGTCAAAGGAAACCCAAATCTTGTCCCGAACTGGAGCAGTCACCCTCACCTTAATTGTACCCCACATATAATCAGCTTTAGCAGAAATCATTGCCTGACTGAAAGGATGAAACTCTGAATCTTGCCCCAAGCTAGCTAAAATTTTCTGTAAAAGCTCTTGAGAACGAAAGCGAAGGGGAACACCATACATCCGGACAGTGACAAAGATAGTATCAAATTTATAATCCTGAATATCTTTGTTTTGGTCCTCTGGGTCCATTAACTCAAGCAAAAGATTATCTGAACCCATACTCCAGGGCTGGCGAATGAACACAAACATAGCTGCCTCTAAAGAATGGAAGTGTGCAACAAAGATGTACCTTGAAAGCTGAGAGATTCCATGGTAATTATCTCTCCAAGCTCTCTCCATGGACTGCTGCACCACATTGAGAGAGAGAGGACCCTTGGAGTTCCTCCAGTAACCGCCAATTTCATAAGAATGTTATATCTTGCATCTTGGCTTTGATTTCCCCTTGTTTGCTCCACTTGGATGTGAAGAACTTCAGGATCCTGAATAGATAAACTTTGCATGTTGACCTCAATCCCCAGATCTGGACTTATAGCTTCAGGAGCCACCATGGAAGCCCCACTACCAAGGTTCTTGACCAGATCTTGTCCCTCCATCCCAAATCCAAAAACAACCAAAGAAGCAGGGGAGTAGATCAAAGGAACAGAAGTCACTCCAATCTATAGGAGAAAGCATGGGACAAGCGAAGAAGAAGAAGAGGAGAGCAGGCGGAGAGGACGAGGTGGAAGGAGGAGGACAGGCGGAGAGGACGAGGTGGAAGGAGTAGAAGATGCGTAGAGGGAGAGGAGGGCTAAGAGAAGAGCGGCATGACGCCAGTCCATAAAGTCCGGTCCTGTCACGTACTATGTGGTATCTCTCTCTTGTTTTTTTCTTCTGTGATAACTAAGACCAATTCTTATTTTTCTTGGAATATCAAAGCAACCAAAACAATAATAATTTTCACGCTCAATGCTTGCAATGGTCAGTGGTACATGCAAGAAAAGTCCACAAAGACGGGGAACGACGCCATGGTGCCTTTGGGTCTTGGCTTTGGGAGAAATCCCAAGCATGGACCTTTTCGTCGTGCAGGATGGTGGACGTCGAGGCGGCGGCTCCGGGTGGTTACTATTTGCACCGAGGTGACAGTCTCGAGAACAATGTGAGTGGAAGCTCTATGAGGCGGGGCTTCGACTCAACATTGCTCGGGTGTCAATCTTGTTCTGTTAGGGCGGTGGGGGTGTCGGCTCGCTCGACACATATAGAGGAGCGGTCCGACTTTAGGTCGGTGCCGCGGCCCTAGACATGCTTGTGTAACGGCCATTATCTTCTTACCTTGCGCAACTTGAGCAAAGGGGATGCTAAAAAAAGTTTTTTGGTGTTGCAGCTCAAGGGTGAGTGGTGACCATGTGGGGTCGGCGACCGAACAAGGTGGTGTCGACGGACCATGCCGGGCACGCCAGAGCATATATATGCCAGGGTGACGAACCCGTGGGTTTTGACAACATTGATTGCATGTGTTGATATGCTATCGTGTGAGTGATGAGGTCGGCATCGGTGTTGGTCCGTCGGCGTTTGTGGGCATTGCAATCCGACACAAGGCTTCGTGATGTCTCACCGAATGATGTAATTAAGGGGATCATTGCAGATCTCACAATATGGTCTCACCACCTTAAGAAGGTGGAGGACAACGTCCATGCCGGCTTGTGGCGGGATTTCTTTTCCTCTCGCCTTATCTAGTCTGTAAACTCTTTTAAAAGTTAAAATTTATTTAGGTGGGGAGCCTTTCCTCCTAGTGACAGTTAAAAAAAACATAGAGCCATGGGCCTGCTCCTCCTATAGTTTCCTCGCCTATTATCTCTGGTGGTGGAGGAGGACAACCCATTTAGCAAAGCAGGTCATGTGTTGATTTGTGTTTTTGCGGTTGACGTTTCTTGTTGTATGTGTTGAATTGTCAAATGGTTTTTCCATAATTAACTACACAACAATCACAACTTTTGGCTCACGTCAAAAGGAACTCACACAACAAATGAATCCTTCTAGTAGCGACACCAACAAATAATACAATTAATTAGGTACTAACACAAAGTCAAACCAGACACATGACGATTAATTAATTAAACCAACTCACAACCAATCAAGGAAGGACGCGAAAGCAAACGGCGTATCTCCATCCGGCGCAAATACATCACCAAGGAAAGTATCGGTGATACCAACCTTTAATTGCTCCCATGATCCCAGCTTTCAAAATGTAAATTTAGACATTTCAAAAAATTCTTTTTTTAAGGGTGTATAAGACATGTTTCCCAATGTTTATTTGGAATCTGTGTCTGAATTTTTTAAGGGTTGTGGAAATAGGCCTTATGAACATTATCGAAGAAGGCTTCCGCCCTGCTTTATAAATAAAGCAACGATCCACAATAACTCGGTACAAACGCATGCCATCACAACACACGCACACACCCAAGGCCTTATGAACATTTAGAATATTTTTTCTAAGAAATGTCTGAAACATTTAAATTGGTCTTCCTTGAAATGAGAGCATGGGAGCATAAAAGAGTTGGTATCCGTGCCTCTTTTGCTTTCCGTTACGACACACATGCATTATAGCTAAGCCAGTGTACCTTGTGATAATCACACGCTAGCTAGCTTAGCTGGAAACAACACTCACGTACGTGCACCGTACACGAGTTGTGAGCACCGTGAGCTGAGCCTTCTCCTTTGCACTCTCTTCACAGAAACAACATGAAACCGAAAAGCTATCTACCTTGTCCCTGCTAGGCACCAACCCTCTGCCCTCGCTCATGTTGGCATGTTGTTGTTGGTTCCCTCGATGTTCGTGGGAAAAAAGGGCAGATTCAAGGTCCATCACTGCTAAGTACAACCAAAAGTGAAGCGAGATGATATATAAAAGCCTAGTCGCCGTGTCGAGCGTGTTGGTTTGATTCTGCTATCATATATTCTTAACCACTGATGGCAAGCAATCACGGAGGATACATGGATCGTCTCCAATTCTCCATCAACATTTTTTCGATAACAAGGACACGTTTGTTTTAACACAATGCATATCATCTTAGATTAACGATGTCACCAAAGGCGCCTCGTAGTCGACGGAAATGTCTGCTCCCAGCGAACGTGCATCGCCGGATATTCTGAAATAAATCCAGAAATAAATGCGAATATCAGGACTTGAACCCTAGTGGACTGAGGATACCATTGTACTCCTAGTCATCCAACCATAGGTTGGTTCGCAACGAGGACATGGTTGGAGCATCAAAATGTACCCCAATTATTTGGGATTACGTGATGCATTTCAAAGAGTATATACACGGGATGCACACAGCCAAGTCTCTATCTGTCAAAACTTTAAATATCATTTCCATCTTCGTTTTACTAGCCACTTAGAAAGGATTGAAAACAATATGACATAGGAGAGAGTATTTGTGGCATGCAGGTGCTAGGGCACCGAGTCCCTCGTGCGTGCTTTATCTTTGGGCTTTCGATTTTCAAACTTTCATATCTTTTTTTAATAAAAGTGTAAATTAAGTTATATTTTCATATTCGTGTTTCTCGTGACGAGGGCTTTCAAATAAGATCCATTTTTAATATGTTTTAGCGAGTTTTGAAAAAATAAATAAGTTTCAACGGTCAAAACTTAAAACTTATTGTGGGCTCATACGGGATTCAACTACTTCACGAATCGTGAGGCAATCAAGTGGTCAGGTAGGGCTTGGCAGGTGCGTGCCCCTGCGAATTTCTGTATGACATAGCGTCCGCCCAATGACTGAGGACGACCTCTGCGAGCAACTCTAGTAGACCCCGCATCCCGTCGGCCCGCAAAACGCGTTTGCAGTTCGCACAAAACCGCTTTTGCGGGCCGGCTTGGACGGCTACAGATGCAGACCCCTCAAACGGACCCGTAAAAAAACATATTCGTGGAATATGCTTTTTTACGGGTTGGCTATGCGGGGTCTGCTCTTTGCGCCGCTGCATCCCGCATCTAATCGGCCCGCAAATATCAAATCCAACATAATACAACAATCAAAAATAAAACTAAATGATTCAAATCAAACATAATACAATAATCATCCACATTACAAATAATTATTCAAATCACCATAGCAAACTTAAATAATGCAATACAAAACTTGTCATGAATCCCTTTAAGTCCGCAATATTTCTTCTTTGAGTAAAATACCGGCAATTTGCCTCGCAAGGTTGAACAATTTTGACAAAGAGGGATCGGCGCATTCGGTACCTTCTCCGGAAAAGGTGCGATGGATATGTAGGATTCTCCGTGAAGTAGTCTTGCATCAACATCTCGTTCCCAAGATGACGATTCAGAGGAATGCAAAGACGCCCGACGGTCGATCCTCGCCTCCTCTAACAGTTCTCGTCTTCGTGCTCCTTCACGGCAAGTGTCATGACCAATGTTTGCTGCCAAAAGTTCGCAAGCATGGTCTCAACATCTGAGTTGTCCGAATCGGACGAATCGGAGAGCAAGAACTTCTCGCACGGGCTCAACTCCATCTACCTGCGCACCGACGCGTCAAATTAACTATACCGCTCGCAAAAATCACAACAAAAACGCACTGACCGGTGGCGGACGCGGGCAGCTGATCTCGGGCGGCGACGAAGAGGCGGGCCCGATGGTGGTCGATCCTTGGCGGCGGCAGCAGCGAGGGCGGCTCTTCTCGCCAGATCCGGGAGGGTCGGTGCAGCATCTCGGCGCGGGAGGGTGTGGGGCGGCCCCGCGGACCGATTCCGCCCGCAGATTTGGCCGGAATCGCCGGCGGCGGGCGGGCGGAAGCAAGGGCGGTCGGTGGTGGAAGCAGGGGGAAACGCGCGGGTTGAAATGTCCCTCCCGCCAACTGCTTCTATGTGATGCAGGGCACTGCAGCCGCGAGGGGGAAACCCGTGTATTCCTGGGTTGGGTCGGGATTTTGCCACGCCACTCAAAAAAATTTGCGGGCCGGGGCAGGATGTAGGGTCTGAACGGGCAGGTTTTTCCTCCCCTACCCGCATTTTGGCGGTTATTTTGCGGGTCAGGGACGGATGCGGGGTCTGCTAGAGTTGCTCTTACCTCCTTTCCGTTCTTTCCTTAAGGTTACTCAATGATATTCATATCCATGTTTTCCATGTGCTTGGGCTTGGCTAATAAACTAGCAACATCTAAAATACTAAATAAATAAATTACAAAAGTACATGTCATGATGAATCTAATGATACTAATTTTGTATTGTCGATGTTGATATTTTTTTCATTATACTTGGCCAACATAGACATAGTTAACATTGGAAAAACAAAGTATGCATCTCATTTTAAATGAGGTAGTATGTGAGACAAACTTACTAAACTGAATTAGTATAAGAAAAACGGCGTAATAAATAATCAGGTTGTTAAACAAGTGTTTCCGGCATGGCATATGGGCCTTGGTTTGGTTATACGTGGATTGGCCGGGTCACTCCCTTCGTTGGTTCGACGTGGGAGCTACTATTGCTGGTAGTTCTTCTTCTTTCTTATTTATTTAAAAACGACTCAGATTTATTATAAAAGTATCGAAAATATGAAACATCGCAAACATAATAAAGATCACATCATGGTCCTTGAACCACCAGTAGAAAGTGTTCTTATGTGCCGCTATTTGTCACTCCCACCTGAGTCGACCTGACCTTATCGGTGACACCCAAAAAGTCTTTGCGCATATGCCCCTAAGAACCACTGCCCCAGAGTCATAGTCGTCGTCATCGTACCTCACTCTGTGCATTTGAAAACCGAACTGAAAAACCATACCGAAGATAAACTGAACCGAACCAAGTTTAAGGTTTTTATGGTTTCTGGTTTCGGTATGGTATGAACTTTTCATACCGATTTAAACTTTGATTTTTATGGTATATACCGAAAAACCGAATGGTTAACCGAATAAAACGAAGTAAAAAATAATTTTATATTTCATGTGATGAACAACCATACAAGTTATGATTTTTCTTGTACATGAGTCAAATTCACTACTAATAAATTTTTTCTTATAACATAGTCATTTTTCTCTTTTTAAAATGCTAAGCACGTCCATCACTATCAACGGATGAATCAATGCATGCATATATACTTATATATATAGTTATATACTATTTGTGTTAAACAGTATGTGTTTTGAGTCATAAATTTGCAAATTATTATTACATCATTTTCAAATTCACGTCAACTTTGATTATTATGGTATATAGCGAAATAATTTAGTAATCCTATATACCAAAACTGAACCGTATTTTAATTTCATATCGTATTTACTGAAGTATTAATACCATACAGACCGAAAACCCGTATAAACCGTACCATGTAAACCGAATAAACCGAACGCACGAAGTGAGTCCTGCCCCTCGTAAAAAACCGATTTTGATTAGTCCCCGCCACGTGCGCACCGTTCTGTTTGTGTAGGCGCCAAGCAAAGCGACTGCGCGCTCGCGAGCTCGTCTTGGCGCCCCGTTGCTTGCAGGTATACCTAGCCAAAATTCGGGCCGGGCCTAGCCAAGCCCGAGTAAAAAAACTCAGGCCTGAGCCCGGCCCGGCCCGAATGCATAAAAACCCGACAGGCCTTGGGCCAGGCCTCTTCAGGAAATTGCAAAAATGACGGGCCTGGGCCCGGCCCGGACTTCGAGCTCAAAATCTTGGCCCGAGCCTGGTTCGGGAGCAGTGTCGGATCGGGCCGGGTCATGCTTTTTCGGGCCGGCTGGGACGGGCTTTTCATGGCCAGGACTACTTGCGGGTGGCCGTGTGTGCGCGCACGGGCGAACGTGGCGGGTGTCTCCCCCACGGAGCAATACGCCCTGTCGGAGGTACGGTGCCTCGGCCCAACCAACCATCCATCCGTCGATCGCGGCCGGGTGTTGATTGCGGGGGGCGGGTCGGTTGGGCATTCAATCCGGCTGCAGCTGCAGCCGCAGCCGGAGGAGATCAGATCAAGTCTCGGCGCAGTGACCAGCGAGGAGGCAAGCACACGCGCTCGCGCACCGACGGCGACATGGCGGCATGGCTCCGCCTCCGCGGGGCGGCTTCTACTTCTCTTCCTTCCCGCGGCCAGGATCTTCAATGCCATCCGTCGTCCCTCCTTTGCTTTCCGTTATGACACACGTGCATAGCTATCCACTCTGCTTTCCAATCGCACGCTATCTAGCCCAGCTGGAGCTGGAAACGACGTTGATCCATGATTTGTACATAAGCCCGAGAGTCGCACACTCACACGGCGTCACCATCCAACAACACTCAGTCCATCACGCACCCCATACGTGCGTGAGTTGTTCGTTGCACTCTCTTGCCAAAGCCACATGAAAACAAAGCATTCATCTATTCCATCCTGCTACGTATTATACCAACCGTCTACCTCACTGATGTTGGCACGTTCTTGTTGGTCCCCTTGATGTTGGTTGGAAGGTGGAGGAGGATATATACAAGATCTATCACTGTAAAGTATTATATCCGTCCCAAATTACTTGTTTTAGATTTGCATAAACACGAGTGTATCTAACATTAAAATGTGTCTACATACATTCGTATTTAGATACATCTATTTATAACCAATAACCAAAGTGAAACGAGATGATATATAATACGCATGCCTATGCAAGAGTGAGAATGTATCTGGTGAAACGAGCGAACTGGTGCGCCAAGTGCACCAGCGACATATGGGCCATTGGATGCAAAAGACAGGGTCCAGATCGGTTAGAAGATGAGCCTGCTGGTACATTTTCAAAACAATCCTTGCAGCATAGGTAAATCAAGCAAATTGACCTCCGCCTGCACTCAAGGTCGTCTCCCTCTCCTTCCATCTCCTGTACCAGCACAGCCGCCGCCGCGAGCTAGGGTTACGGCCCAGCGAGCTCAAGAACCAATCTCCCTCCCTCAAGATCTTCACTGAATCCAATCGCCACTCTCTCCCTCTTCTGTACGAATGCGCCAGCCGCCAGGCGATTTTGGGTTAGTAAATTTCACTCAGTCTCTCTCAATCCTGTACCAATCGAGCGACGTCTCACTCAAATATCTACGTTTTTGAAATTTCTAGCAGCAGCCTACCACCGGAACATCTGAAGAGTGCCCCGATTTCGCCTTTGGCAGTGGTCGCTCGTTGTGAGCGCATCGGCGACTCAACCTACCACCGCCACCGCCGTCAGCAGCACTAACCATCTGCAGCAGCTCAAGGATCTTGGTATGTTTGCTTCTTCCTTTATCCATTTGTTAAGGTTATTTTTGCTATTACAATTTCGTCCACACCTTTCCCCCATTCTGCTTAAACCAGTGGCAGAGAGATAAGCATGAGCAATGTTGTTCTAGTTGACTGAAAAGGCATACCTTTGTTGATTCAGAATTGGAATAGTGTGTTGTTGGGTTAGTAAATTTCACTCAGTCTCTCTCAATCCTGTACCAATCGAGCGACGTCTCACTCAAATATCTGCGTTTTTGAAATTTCTAGCAGCAGCCTACCACCGGAACATCTGAAGAGTGCCCCGATTTCGCCTTTGGCAGTGGTTGCTCGTTGTGAGCGCATCGGCGACTCAACCTACCACCGCCACCGCCGTCAGCAGCACTAACCATCTGCAGCAGCTCAAGGATCTTGGTATGTTTGCTTCTTCCTTTATCCATTTGTTAAGGTTATTTTTGCTATTACAATTTCGTCCACACCTTTCCCCCATTCTACTTAAACCAGTGGCAGAGAGATAAGCATGAGCAATGTTGTTCTAGTTGACTGAAAAGGCATACTTTTGTTGATTCAGAATTGAAATAGTGTGTTGTGGGTACCAAATTAACATACGAGCAGTATATTTGTACAATCTTCATGTCAATTACAAGGGATGTACTCCCTATTTTCATGCAGGTTAGTAACCCATGGCTTGCAGAATGTCGGTGTTCCTTATAATATATCTGCAAAACCTCATAGATTGAACGTTCCTATAATTGGTCACTAGCTATAAGTAGTAGCTGCCATTTTGTTTCTTGTATTGTACGACTGACTGATGGTTGTTCTAAAAGGACTGATCAACATTGCACGTTCAGTACTTAACAAAAACTTCTTTAGCTGACTACCGCTGAGCCAAAACAAATATGTATCCCCAATGTTGCATCACTTTTTCTCTAGTAGTGAACTGTCCTTTATATTCTAAAAATCTGATACTTTGGAATCCGTGTTTTATATGTAGCAACCCCTTTATAGAGGATAATCCATCGTTATTTTCTATATCATGGTTTTATGGTTGTTCCAGAGCAGACTATTCGCCACTATTCAGATTCAGGGCCATCTTGCCCGCTCCAACAATATTTTTGCCTTTGATAAGCATGGAAAAAATGCAAGCATCGCCTTCCTTCGCATCTTCACCAGGCTTCAAACCGATTAGCTGGAGGCATGAACTAGGAGGTCAAAGAATCAGCCCATGCCGATGAATTATGGCTGGGTAATCTTCATAGGAGTCATCTTCATGTCTCCCAAGATGACAGATGATTAAACTGATAATTTCACCTCTTGTGCTAGTCCCGATCTGGTTATCCAGGCTTTGTTTTCTTTGGCACCATGTAATCAGCGAGAATGTACATTTGTTAGAAAAAATATGGCAAGCTTTTTGTACTTTAGATGTGTGGTTGTCATACAATTTATGTGGATGCTTGTGTTGCATGGAAGAATCTAAAGAAAATGTGTTCAGAGATCTCTTGATAGCTATTGTTATTGCATGAAAGACGTGATGAAAAGTAATTCCCAAGATGGTCAGCAAAATTATATAATTAGACTAGATGGTGGTATACTTCCAGAAAATACACCCTGTTTTAGAGATGAACTAATCTGATCCTAGGCAGGCTTCTCCAGAATCAGCACAGGAAGCTCAAAATCACTCGAATTCCGTAAAAAATGTTGCAAAATAAAATCTCTTTGGTTCACTTACAAAACAACTCAACAGAAACAATTATTTATAAAGTTGCTTCAGCTTTCTTATTGTACAAAGAAAATATTACATGGAAATTTTGGATTGTTTTGCCAAAGTCAGCAATGAGCAATCGCGCAACAGTTACATAAGCTACTACAACCGCACATCTACCAACTTTATCAGGTGCTATGCACAATTTAAAACAAAAGCTCGGTCAAATAAATATATAGATGAAGATGAGACATACCTTCATGTACAATCTACAACAGATTAATGCTGCTACTTGGAAAGCAGTACAACTTTTTATACATCTAGAATGTTACATATTCTACTGCATTGCACATTTTGAGATTTCTCAAACTTTAGGCCTGGTTTCAGAGTTTTGATCAATTCATTGTTGTAGAACCACCATACAGAAATATTCCTGAAAATAAGACATGGTATTATCGACCATATCTTGTATAATTATGGCAAAAAGTAGGCGTTCCATGCCAAAACAGGTAATCTCAGTCAACTTTTGCAAATTGCATCTCCATTTTTGCATCGCATCACCAAACATAAATTGTACACTTATACACAGATCATGGTAACGGGTACCATAATAGGATTACATAACTTGTTGCATATATTTGGCATGGCAAATTCACTTCTTACATACGGCCATTTTGCACTCGAACAATCAAAGTGCATAAATGACACAGAAACGCAGACTTGAATGGATTGATTTCCACTATACCAAGTCTACACAAAATGACTAAAAATAATTATTCCAACATCGCATCAGTGAGACCACCACAACTACTTATTTTTGTGATGCTCTTTGGCCCTGTAAAGAGTAACAAAACCATGTTAGTACAACTTCAGAAAGGGCATGAACAAAATTTTCATGGTTCGTCACTTTACCTCTTTTTCTTTTGGGTCACGGTCTGCTCCGAGCCCCTTTTCAATCTCTTACCACTCCCTTTTGTTTTTGCTACATCTGGTGGGTGAATGTTGATCACAGTTGGGAATGATGTTCCAACGAAGGATTCAAATTCTTAAACTTTACTTTGCTCACTAACTGTTCCCTCCTGCCCCAATTGTGTGTATGCATCACCAATAGCCTTGTGAAGATATCTCATCTTCTCCTCACTATGTTTTGCGACATGAAGTGTCTGTTGGGGAACGTAGTAATTTCAAAAAAATTCCTATGCACATGCAAGATAATGGTGATGCATAGCAACGAGAGGGGGAGAGTGTGATCTACGTACCCTTGTAGATCGACAACGGAAGCGTTAACTTGGTTGATGTAGTCGTACGTCTCCACGGCCCGACCGATCAAGCACCGAAACTACGGCACCTCCGAGTTCTAGCACACGTTCAGCTCGATGACGATCCCCGGACTCCGATCCAGCAAAGTGTCGGGGAAGAGTTCCGTCAGCACGACGGCGTGGTGACGATCTTGATGTACTACCGTCGCAGGGCTTCGCCTAAGCACCACTACAATATTATTGAGGACTATGGTGGAAGGGGGCACCGCAGACGGCTAAGAATATGATCACGTGGATCAACTTGTGTCCCTAGGGGTGCCCCTTGCCTCCGTATATAAAGGCTCAAAGGGGGGGCTGGCCGGCCAAGAGGAGGCGCGCCAGGAGGAGTCCTACTCCCTCCGGGAGTAGGACTCCCCCCCTTTCCTAGTTGGAATAGGATTCGTGGAGGGGGGAAAAGAGGAGAGAGAGGAGGAAGGGGGGCCGGCCCCCTCTCCTTGTCCTATTCGGACCAAGGGGGGGAGGGGCGTGCGGCCCATCTATGGCCACCTCTCCTCTCTTCCACTAAGGCCCACTAAGGCCCATATACCTCCCGGGGGGTTCCGGTAACCTCCCGGTACTCCGGTAAAATCCCGATTTCACCCGGAACACTTCCGATATCCAAACATAGGCTTCCAATATATCAATCTTTATGTCTCGACCATTTCGAGACTCCTCGTCATGTCCGTGATCACATCCGGAACTCCGAACAAACTTCGGTACATCAAAATGTATAAACTCATAATATAACTGTCATCGTAACCTTAAGCGTGCGGACCCTACGGGTTCGAGAACAATGTAGACATGACCGAGACACGTCTCCGGTCAATAACCAATAGCGGAACCTAGATGCTCATATTGGCTCCTACATATTCTACGAAGATCTTTTATCGGTCAGACCGCATAACAACATACGTTGTTTCCTTTGTCATCGGTATGTTACTTGCCCGAGATTCGATCGTCGGTATCCCATACCTAGTTCAATCTCGTTACCGGCAAGTCTCTTTACTCGTTCCGTAATACATCATCCCGCAACTAACTCATTAGTTGCAATGCTTGCAAGGCTTAAGTGATGTGCATTACCGAGAGGGCCCAGAGATACCTCTCCGACATTCGGAGTGACAAATCCTAATTTCGAAATACGCCAACCCAACATGTACCTTTGGAGACACCTGTAGAGCTCCTTTATAATCACCCAGTTACGTTGTGACGTTTGGTAGCACACAAAGTGTTCCTCCGGCAAACGGGAGTTGCATAATCTCATAGTCATAGGAACATGTATAAGTCATGAAGAAAGCAATATCAACATACTAAATGATCGGGTGCTAAGCTAATGGAATGGGTCATGTCAATCAGATCATTCAACTAATGATGTGATCCCGTTAATCAAATGACAACTCTTTGTCCATTGTTAGGAAACATAACCATCTTTGATTAACGAGCTAGTCAAGTAGAGGCATACTAGTGACACTCTGTTTGTCTATGTATTCACACATGTATTATGTTTCCTGTTAATACAATTCTAGCATCAATAATAAACTTTTATCATGATATAAGGAAATAAATAATAACTTTATTATTGCCTCTAGGGCATATTTCCTTCAGTCTCCCACTTGCACTAGAGTCAATAATCTAGATCACATCACCATGTGATTAACATCGATAGTTCGCATCATCATGTGATTAACACCCATAGTTCACATCGCCATGTGACCAACACCCAAAGGGTTTACTAGATTCAGTAATCTAGTTTACATCGCTATGTGATTAACACCCAAAGAGTACTAAGGTGTGATCATGTTTTGCTTGTGAGATAATTTTAGTCACCGGTCTGTTATATTCAGATCCGTAAGTATTTTGCAAATATTTATGTCAACAATGCTCTGCATGGAGCTACTCTAGCTAATTGCTCCCACTTTCAATATGTATCCATATTGAGACTTAAAGTTATCTAGATCAGTGTCAAAACTTGCATCGATGTAACTCTTTACGACGAACCTTTTGTCACCTCCATAATCGAGAAACATATCCTTATTCCACTAAGGATAATTTTGACCGCTGTCCAGTGATCTACTCCTAGATCACTATTGTACTCCCTTGCCAAAATCAGTGTAGGGTATACAATAGATCTAGTACACAGCATGGCATACTTTATAGAACCTATGGCTGAGGCATAGGGAATGACTTTCATTCTCTTTCTATCTTCTGCCGTGGTCGGGCTTTGAGTCTTTACTCAATTTCATACCTTGTAACACAGGTAAGAACCCTTTCTATGACTGTTCCATTTTGAACTACTTCAAAATCTTGTCAAGGTATGTACTCATTGAAAAAAACTTATCAAGCGTCTTGATCTATCTCTATAGATCTTGATGCTCAATATGTAAGCAGCTTCACCGAGGTCTTTCTTTGAAAGAACTCCTTTCAAACACTCCTTTATGCTTTGTAGAATAATTCTACATTATTTCCGATCAATAATATGTCATTCACATATACTTATCAGAAATGTTGTAGTGCTCCCACTCACTTTCTTGTAAATACAGGCTTCACCGCAAGTCTGTATTTCTATATGCTTTGATCATACTATCAAAGCGTTTATTCCAACTCCGAGATGCTTGCACCAGTCCATAGATGGATCGCTGGAGCTTGCTTATTTTGTTAGCACCTTTAGGATTGACAAAACCTTCTGGTTGCATCATATACAACTCTTTCTTTAAGAAATCCATTAAGGATTGCAGTTTTGTTATCCATTTGCCAGATTTCATAAAATTTGGCAATTGCTAACATGATTTGGACAGACTTTTAAGCATCGATACGAGTGAGAAAATCTCATCGTAGTCAACACCTTGAACTTTGTCGAAAACCTTTTGCGACAATTCTAGCTTTGTAGATAGTAACACTACTATCAGCGTCCGTCTTCCTCTTGAAGATCTATTTATTTTCTATGGCTTGCCGATCATCGGGCAAGTCAACCAAAGTCCATACTTTGTGCTCATACATGGATCCCATCTCAGATTTCATGGCCTCAAGCCATTTTGCGGAATCTGGGCTCACCATCGCTTCTTCATAGTTCGCAAGTTCGTCATGGTCTAGTAACATGACCTCCAGAACAGGATTACCATACCACTTTGGTGCGGATCTCACTCTGGTTTACCTACGAGATTCGATAGTAACTTGATCTGAAGTTACATGATCATCATCATTAGCTTCCTCACTAATTGGTGTAGTAGTCACAAGAACAGATTTCTGTGATGAACTACTTTCCAATAAGGGAGATGGTACAATTACCTTATCAAGTTTTCTACTTTCCTCCCACTCACTTCTTTCAAGAGAAACTCCTTCTCTGGAAAGGATCCATTCTTAGCAACGAATGTCTTGCCTTCGGATCTGTGGTAGAAGGTGTACCCAATAGTATCCTTTGGGTATCCTATGAAGACATATTTCTTCGATTTGGGTTTGAGCTTATCAGGATGAAACTTTTTCATATAAGCATCACAACCCCAAACTTTAAGAAACGACAACTTTGGTTTCTTGCCAAACCACAGTTTAGATTGTGTCATCTCAACGGACTTAGATGGTGCCCTTTTAAATGTGAATGCAGCTGTCTTTAATGCATAACCCCAAAACGATAGTGGTAGATCGGTAAGAGACATCATAGGTCGCACCATATCTAATAAAGTACGGTTATGCCGTTCGGACACACCATTATGCTGTGGTGTTCCAGGTGGCGTGAGTAGTGAAACTATTTCACATTGTTTTAACTGAAGACCAAACTCATAACTCAAATACTCTTCTCCATGATCAGATCGTAGAAACTTTATTTTCTTGTTACGATGATTTTCCACTTCACTCTGAAATTCTTTGAACTTTTCAAATGTTTCAGACTTATGTTTCATCAAGTAGATATACTCATATCTGCTCAAATCATCTATGAAGATCAGAAAATAATGATACCTGTCGCGAGTCTCAATATTCATTGGACCACATACATCAGTATGTATGATTTCCAATAAATTTGTTGCTCGTTCCATTGTTCCGAAGAACGGAGTCTTAGTCATCTTGCCCATGAGGCATGGTTCGCAAGCATCAACTGATTCATAATCAAGTGATTCCAAAAGCCCATCAGCATGGAGTTTCTTCATGCGCTTTACACCAATATGACCTAAACAGCAGTGCCACAAATAAGTTGCACTATCATTATTAACTTTGTATCTTTTGGTTTCAATATTATGATTATGTGTATTACTACGATCGAGATCCAACGAACTATTTTCATTGGGTGTGTAACCATATAAGGTTTTATTCATGTAAACAGAACAACAATTTATTCTCTTACTTAAATGAATAACCGTATTACAATAAATATGATCAAATCATATTCATGCTCAACGCAAACACCAAATAACACTTATTCAGGTTCAACACTAATCCCAAAAGTATAGGGAGTGTGCGATGATGATCATATCAATCTTGGAACCACTTCCAACACACATCGTCACTTCACCTTAACTAGTCTCCATCTATTCTGCAACTCCTGTTTCGAGTTACTAATCTTAGCAACTGAACTAGTATCAAATACTGAGGGGTTGCTATAAACACTAGTAAAGTACACATCAATAACATGTATATCAAATATACTTATGTTCACTTTGCCATCCTTCTTATCTGCCAATCACTTGGGGTAGTTCCGCTTCCAGTGATCAGTCCCTTTGCAGTAGAAACACTTAGTCTCAGGCTTAGGACCAGACTTGGGCTTCTTCACTTGAGCAGCAACTTGCTTGCTGTTCTGCTTGAAGTTTCCCTTCTTCCCTCTGCCCTTTTCTTGAAACTAGTGGTCTTGTCTACCATCAACACTTGATGTTTTTCTCGATTTCTACCTTCGTCAATTTTCGCATTACGAAGAGCTTGGGACTCGTTTCCGTTATCCCTTGCATATCATAGTTCATCACGAAGTTCTACTAACTTGGTGATGGTGACTAGAGAATTCTGTCAATCACTATCTTATCTGGAAGATTAACTCCCACTTGATTCAAGCAATTGTAGTACCCAGACAATCTGAGCACATGCTCACTAGTTGAGCGATTCTCCTCCATCTTTTAGCTATAGAACTTGTTGGAGACTTCATATCTCTCAACTCGGGTATTTGCTTGAAATATTAACTTCAACTCCTGGAACATCTCATATGCTCCATGACGTTCAAAACGTCTTTGAAGTCCCGATTCTAAGTTATTAAGCATGGTGCACTAAACTATCAAGTAGTCATCATATTGAGCTAGCCAAACATTCATAACGTCTGCATCTGCTCCTGCAATAGGTCCGTCACCTAGCGGTGCATCAAGGACATAATTCTTCTGTGCAGCAATGAGGATAAACCTCAGATCACGGATCCAATCCGCATCATTGCTACTAACATCTTTCAACACAATTTTCTCTAGGAACATATCAAAATAAACACAGGGAAGCAACAACGCGAGCTATTGATCTACAACATAATTTGCAAAATACTACCAGGACTAAGTTCATGATAAATTTAAGTTCAAGTTAATCATATTACTTAAGAACTCCCACTTAGATAGACATCCCTCTAATCCTCTAAGTGATCACATGATCCAAATCAACTAAACCATGTCCGATCATCACGTGAGATGGAGTAGTTTCATTGGTGAACATCACTATGTTGATCATATCTACTATATGATTCACGCTCGACCTTTCGGTCTCCGTGTTCCGAGGCCATATCTGTATATGCTTGGCTCGTCAAGTATAACCTGAGTATTCCGCGTGTGCAACTGTTTTGCACCCGTTGTATTTGAACGTAGAGCCTATCACACCCGATCATCACGTGGTGTCTCAGCACGAAGAACTTTTGCAATGGTGCATACTCAGGGAGAACACTTCTTGATAATCAGTGAGAGATCATCTTATAATGCTACCGTCAATCAAAGCAAGATAAGATGCATAAAAGATAAACATCACATGCAATCAATATAAGTGATATGATATGGCCATCATCATCTTGTGCTTGTGATCTCCATCTCCGAAGCACCGTCGTGATCACCATCGTCACCGGCGCGACACCTTGATCTCCATCGTAGCATTGTTGTCGTCTCGCCAATCTTATGCTTCCACGACTATCGCTACCGCTTAGTGATAAAGTAAAGCATTACAGCGCGATTGCATTGCATACAATAAAGCGACAACCATATGGCTCCTTCCAGTTGCCGATAACTCAGTTACAAAACATGATCATCTCATACAATAAAATTTAGCATCATGTCTTGACCATATCACATCACAACATGCCCTGCAAAACAAGTTAGACGTCCTCTACTTTGTTGTTGCAAGTTTTACGTGGCTGCTACGGGCTTAAGCAAGAAGCAATCTTACCTACACATCAAAACCACAATGATAGTTTGTCAAGTTGGTGCTGTTTTAACCTTCGCAAGGACCGGGCGTAGCCACACTCGGTTCAACTAAAGTTGGAGAAACTGTCACCCGCTAGCCACCTTTGTGTAAAGCACGTCGGGAGAACCGGTCTCGCGTAAGCATACGCGTAATGTCGGTCCGGGCCGCTTCGTCCAACAATACCGCCGAACCAAAGTATGACATGCTGGTAAGCAGTATAACTTATATCGCCCACAACTCACTTGTGTTCTACTCGTGCATATAACATCAACACATAAAACCTAGGCTCGGATGCCACTGTTGGGGAACGTAGTAATTTCAAAAAATTTCCTACGCACACGCAAGATCATGATGATGCATAGCAACGAGAGGGGGAGAGTGTGATCTACGTACCCTTGTAGATCGACAACGGAAGCATTAACTTGGTTGATGTAGTCGTACGTCTCCACGGCCCGACCGATCAAGCACCGAAACTACGGCACCTCTGAGTTCTAGCACACGTTCAGCTCGATGACGATCCCTGGATTCCGATCCAACAAAGTGTCGGGGAAGAGTTCCGTCAGCACGACGGCGTGGTGACGATCTTGATGTACTACCGTCGCAGGGCTTCGCCTAAGCACCGCTACAATATTATCGAGGACTATGGTGGAAGGGGGCACCACACACGGCTAAGAATATGATCACGTGGATCAACTTGTGTCCCTAGGGGTGCCCCTTGCCTTCGTATATAAAGGCTCAAAGGGGGGCTGGCTAGCCAAGAGGAGGCGCGCCCGGAGGAGTCCTACTCCCTCCGGGAGTAGGACTCCCCCTCTTTCCTAGTTGGAATAGGATTCGCGGAGGGGGGAAAAGAGGAGAGAGAGGAGCAAGGGGGGCCGGCCCCCTCTCCTTGTCCTATTCGGACCAAGGGGGGAGGGGAGCGCGGCCCATCTATGGCCACCTCTCCTCTCTTCCACTAAGGCCCACTAAGGCCCATATACCTCCCGGGGGGTTCCGGTAACCTCCCGGTACTCCTGTAAAATCCCGATTTCACCCGGAACACTTCCGATATCCAAACATAGGCTTCCAATATATCAATCTTTATGTCTCGACCATTTCGAGACTCCTCATCATGTCCGTGATCACATCCGGAACTCCGAACAAACTTCGGTACATCAAAATGTATAAATTCATAATATAACTGTCATCGTAACCTTAAGCGTGCGGACCCTACGGGTTCGAGAACAATGTAGACATGACCGAGACACGTCTCCAGTCAATAACCAATAGCGAAACCTGGATGCTCATATTGGCTCCTACATATTCTATGAAGATCTTTTATCGGTCAGACCGCATAACAACATACGTTGTTCCCTTTGTCATCGGTATATTACTTGCCCGAGATTCGGTCGTCGGTATCCCATACCTAGTTCAATCTCGTTACCGGCAAGTCTCTTTACTCGTTCCGTAATACATCATCCCGCAACTAACTCATTAGTTGCAATGCTTGCAAGGCTTAAGTGATGTGCATTATCGAGAGGGCCCAGAGATACCTCTCCGACAATCGGAGTGACAAATCCTAATCTCGAAATACGCCAACCCAACATGTACCTTTGGAGACACCTGTAGAGCTCCTTTATAATCACCCAGTTACGTTGTGACGTTTGGTAGCACACAAAGTGTTCCTCCGGCAAACAAGAGTTGCATAATCTCATAGTCATAGGAACACGTATAAGTCATGAAGAAAGCAATAGCAACATACTAAACGATCGGGTGCTAAGTTAATGGAATGGGTCATGTCAATCAGATCATTCAACTAATGGTGTGATCCCGTTAATCAAATGACAACTCTTTGTCCATGGTTAGGAAACATAACCATCTTTGATTAACGAGCTAGTCAAGTAGAGGCATACTAGTGACACTCTGTTTGTCTATGTATTTAGACATGTATTATGTTTCCTGTTAATACAATTCTAGCATGAATAATAAACTTTTTATCATGATATAAGGAAATAAATAATAACTTTATTATTGCCTCTAGGGCATATTTCCTTCAGTGTCAAGCTAAAATTTGAACATGTTTCCGCGTACAACTTCTTTATGACAGGTGGAAGACATGTAGATGACCCTTGTAGCTCATGGCCGTTGGCATCATAGGCAAGGTGTCGCGCAACCATTTTAGTCCACCTATGTAGCACATATTGACTAGGAATTTCATTACAACCCTCATTCTTTAGGACAACAATGATGTGACGGCAAATGATACCCAAGGATTCAAACACCCTACAAGAACAATGTGTTTCCTTAGTGCTAGTGTTGAAACTAACTTGTCTAACCTTGCCACTGTTGCTGCTAATGCTGATGGTGCGGAGCTCACCAATCTGCGTGATTGTTTTGACATGACAATAATCCCTCGCTGCTAGCACCTGACTCTGAAATTCAGCAAAAACCTCATGAGTATACACTTCTCTACCATGACTCTCGATACTCCAACAAGTCTTGAGTATAGGCAGTGTATGAAGGCTGGCATTATCTTCTTGTAATTCTTTTTGCCGTTGTTCCTCTAAAGCTGTTTCAAATCTGACCCAAAATTCAATCAAGGCAAGGTTCCGGTTAGTAAAGTGTCTGAAGAATGCATTCTCACTCTCAGATCTTGATGTGGTACGCAAGATTCCGCCAAGGTGGAAATCAGTAAAATATGCCGAAATTCATGATCGTCGTAACTCATACTTCTCCTGCAACCATGTATTATCATCTAGCCCGAAATCATTAATTATTGAACACCATTTTGACTCAAACTCGTTTGGTGTCTCTGATCCCCAAACACATGACATGAACTGTTCATGGAAATCTGGACTATTTTTTAGGGTTGCACCAACTTTTTCCGTAAGCTTCATGAGGATGTGCCACATGCAAAGTCTATGTATAGTGTTCGGGAAAACATGTTCTATCCCTATTCTCATGCTTTGATCTTCATCGGTAATGATTAGCTTAGGTGCAACCCCACACATTGCTTTCAAGAAAGTCTTGAACAACCATATATAAGATTCTTGCTTCTCATTCCATAAAAAAGCAGCACCAAATGTAACACAAGATTTGTGGTTGTTAACTCCAGTGAAAGGGGCAAACACCAAGTCATACCTATTAAAGCGGTATGTGGAGTCGAAAGACACCACTTCACCAAACAATGAGTAGTTTTTTCTGCATATACTATCGGCCCAGAAAATATTTGTAAGTTTATCATTCTCATCGAGTTGGTAATCAAAGTAGAAATCTGGATTGGCAGCTTGCTTATTCTTCATGATATCTACTATTATCTGTCCATCTGCTCCCTTAATTGCTCTTTTAAAATCACGATGGCAGTTTTGTAAATCACGCTTTGTGCAACCTACATTTGCTTGGCCCCCTTCTCTACACTAAGCAAGCGATATGCTGCAGATGTGCCAACCAATGCCTTATGACATGTAAGTAATTTTGTCCTCAACTCACTACTTACTTCTCTATTTGACTTAATGAGATGTCTCTTACTTGGCGAAATAAGTTGGTGCGTGTGCGATTGGACAAATCGGGCAACCTCGTATTTGCCGTCATCTTGCCTCTTGAATCCGATCATAGCCTCACAACCACACTTGCTTAACTTGAAGTTCCGTTTAGGCTTTATCCTTTCCTCATCTGTGGCCACCTTTCCCCAACCTTCCCTTGCACAAACAAACCTCTTCCACACTGGTACACCCTGATCATGTTTGTGTGTTGTCCATGTGCGGACCGAGAACCCAACCTCATGAGCATACATTTTGTATAGTGCCATGCCCTCTTCCCAGGTGTCAAACTTCATGCCAATTGTGGGCTTTAAGTTATCATCACACTCAGGCTCATATGTTGACCCCTTAAAATGCAATATAATAGCGGTTTAGTTCATGAACTAAAGCTCATGCAATCGACGTGAAAAAACACTTACACAAAACGGAAGACTGGTAGTTCTTTTTGGCGTGTTGTAGGTATTTTCATCATTTCCCACCAACTGGATCATGCCCTACCAATTTGAGGTAAAAAATCAATCAAGTCATAAAATAGTGTGCCATACATAACCAATGCAACACGTTAATTACCACGGCAGAGCTGCTGGCATCATCTTCAACTCCCATTGCCGTAGTTGACCCAATACTTAGAGCAGCACTTGCCATTGACTCCATGGTTACCTGTTTTCATGCAAAAAAATGACAAAACATCACATACATGTCCAAAAGTACAGAACTGGAGTAACCTACAAGAAAGCAACACTTATCAATATTTTAAGTCAGAGAAAAGCAACAATGTGATTGCGGAAAGACAAATTGGGGAGCACTTTTAAGTAGTAATGCCAGAGAAGGTTCAATCAAACATTGTTAAGGCCTTTCCATTTAACATGAAAAAATTTAAATGGATACCAAGAACATCTTTAGTCGCTTCAGAATAGATCCCCTCGTCGATTTCATGAAATACATGTCAAGAACATCACATGAGCAACTAGTAATTAATACAATCTTGCCATGTATGAAGGCTCCCAGGTAATAGTTTGATCACATATCAAGTCTCTTCATCCACAAACCTTTTTATAAAATTAGCAAGCGTACATGAAAATTATACACAAACCAGAACGGGTCCCTTCATCTATTTTTCCACTGTCGGATTTAATTAGTGGCAATTTTTCCCCATTATAACTGCACGTCAGACATCAATTTAGTGCTCATAATATTCAATTTCCCAAATGCCACTAGATTCAAACAAATCGATGAAGCTTGAGGATTGAAAAAATAGACAGCATGTGCATAACAGAAGAACAACATTTAGTGCTCATACCATGGATCCTTTAGCAATAAAAAGACGATGGATGGCTCCTGATCAACCGCGGCGTTGATATCCCCGGAGCTGCAGCGCCGCGTTGCTAGGTAGCCGCAATCGCGGCGAGCCGCCGACGGACCGTGTGATTTGGGGTGCTCGCGCTTGAGCGCTTGATGTTAGAGAGAGAGAGGGGAGAGAGGGAGGCAACTCGCACAAATTTGTCTCAAGGGAGGGAGATTGGTTCTTGAGCTCGCTGGGCCATAACCCTAGCTCGCGACAGCGGCTGTGCTGGTACAGGAGATGGAAGGGGAGGGAGACGACCTTGAGTGCGGATGGAGGTCAATTTGCTTGATTTACCTATGCTGCAAGGACTGTTTTGAAAATGTACCAGCAGGCCCATCTTCTAACCGATCATGTCCCTGTCTTTTGCATCCAATGGCCCATATGTCGCTGGTGCACTCGGCGCACCAGTTCACTCATTTCACCAGATACATTCTCATGCAAGAGTAGCTGTTGAGCGTGTTTTGAGCATGGCAAGCCAGCACGGTTTGAGTGGAAGTCACATTTCACATACGTGCATGCATAGTCTCCATCTACACAGTATTTCAGTAAGGGGCGCTCTTTTAATACATACATAACCACGCTATAAAATGGGTCTGATCTCTGCGACAAACACGACATCAAGTGGACCATGAGATACATATATGGTGCACACAATGTCACAACCAACCCTATCAACATCGTCGCAAACATGTTTCCGTCTTTGTTTTCCTATACATAGTTGCAGCCTTTTCTAGAAATTATTGAAAACGCTATTGTGTGACATAGGGCTGAAGCCCAATGATTGACGATGACATCTTATCTCCTTGTAGTTCTTTTTTAAAGATTTTGTTATAATGTTATCCATATCCAAATACATGTTTCCCATATGATAAAGCACATTCTGACCTTCCATGAGCTTAGATCACCATGAAACTCTTTTATCCATCAAAGATTCTTGTGAATTATTATACTACTGGAAAATCATCTTCTGTGCCCGGACTCATCTGCAACCGTGTTGAATAATCGCTGCACTCTATACTACTTCTATATATAGGCATAATGCTAGAGGCAAAGCTACTAAACTGAACTAGTCTAAGGCCCTGTTTGGTTCAGCTTTTATCAGCGGATTCCGCTGGCGCGCAGCAGAATCTGATTCCAGAAATTCACTCTCAAAATCTGAACCAAAAGCGGAAGCAGCCCAGGACGTGCTTTCCAAAATCTAATTCCGCTGCAGGCCAAGTATGAAAAAGCTGTATCAACTGGTTTGCCAAATGACCTACATCTTTTTCACATCAGATTTTCCACAGTTGTTTTCCACATCAGATTTTTCACATCTGCTTTTAGAAATCCACATCCAAACCAAACAGGACCTAAGATAGATGGCGTACTGAACCATCATGTTTTTTACATTAAACCATCATGTTGTTAACCATTGTTTCGGGCATCGCGCCTTGCTTTGTTTATAGGTGAAGGAAATATGCCCTAGAGGCAATAATAAAGTTAATATTTATTTCCTTATTTCATGATAAATGTTTATTATTCATGCTAGAATTGTATTAACCGGAAACATAATACATGTGTGAATACATAGACAAACATAGTGTCACCAGTATGCCTCTACTTGACTAGCTTGTTAATCAAAGATGGTTAAGTTTCCTAACCATAGACATGAGTTTTCATTTGATTAAGGGATCACATCATTAGGAGAATGATGTGATTGACTTGACCCACTCCATTAGCTTAGCACTTGATCGTTTAGTATGTTGCTATTGCTTTCTTCATGACTTATACATGTTCCTATGACTATGAGATTATGCAACTCCCGTTTACCGGAGGAACACTTTGTGTGCTACCAAACGTCACAACATAACTGGGTGATTATAAAGGTGCTCTACAGGTGTTTCCGAAGGTACTTGTTGGGTTGGCGTATTTCGAGATTAGGATTAGTCACTCCGATTGTCGGAGAGGTATCTCTGGGCCCTCTCGGTAATGCACATCACTATAAGCCTCGCAAGCATTGTGACTAATGAGTTAGTTGCGAGATGATGTATTATGCGACGAGTAAAGAGACTTGCCAGTAACGAAATTGAACTAGGTATTGAGATACCGACGATCGAATCTCGGGCAAGTAACATACCGATGACAAAGGGAACGACGTATGTTGTTATGCGGTTTGACCGATAAAGATATTCTTAGAATATGTAGGAGCCAATATGAGCATCCAGGTTCTTCTATTGGTTATTAACCGGAGACGTGTCTCGGTCATGTCTACATAGTTCTCGAACCCGTAGGGTCCGCACGCTTAAAGTTAGATGACGATCGGTATTATGAGTTTTGTGTTTTGATGTACTGAAGGTAGTTCGGAGTCCCAGATGTGGTCACGGACATGACGAGGAGTCTCGAAATGGTCGAGACGTTAAGATTGATATATTGGAATGTTATATTCGGACACCGGATGAGTTCCAGGGGTTATCGGATAAATACCGGAGAAACCGGGAGGTTACTGGAACCTCTCGGGGGGGTTATTGGGCCTCATGGGCCTAAGTGGTGGAGGAGGAGAGGCGGCCAGCTAGGGGCGCGTGATACGTCTCCAACGTATCTATAGTTTTTGATTGTTCCATGCTATTATATTATCTGTTTTGGATGTTTATTGGCTTTATTATACACTTTTATATCAATTTTTGGGACTAACCTATTAACCCAGAGCCCAGTGCCAGTTTATGTTTTTACCTTGTTTCAGGGTTTCGAAGAAAAGGAAAATCAAACGGAGTCCAATTGACCTGAAACTTCACGGAACTCATTTTTGGAAGGAAAGAAGCCCAGAAGACTTGAAGTGCACGTAAGGGAAGCTTCAAGGAGGCCATGAGGTAGGGGCGCGCCCACCCCCTGGGCGCGCCCTCCACCCTCGTGGGTCCCTGACGTACTTCTTCCGCCTATATATCTCCATATACCCTAAAAACATCAGAGAGCACAATAGATCAGGAGTTCCGCCGCCAGAAGCCTCTGTAGCCACTGAAAACCAATCTAGACCCGTTCCGGCACCCTGCCGGAGGGGGTAATCCCTCTCCAGTGGCCATCTTCATCATCCCGGTGCTCTCCATGACGAGGAGGGAGTAGTTCTCCCTCGGGGCTGAGGGTATGTACCAGTAGCTATGTGTTTGATCTCTCTCTCTCTCTCTCGTGTTCTTGAGGTGATACGATGTGATTACGAACACGAACACGAACACGAACACGAACTGTAGGGCTGGTTGTGACACTTATAGGAATAGCCCAACAGATTGATTGGAAAGAATAACTTTGAGGTGGTTTCGTACCCTACCATAATCTCTTTGTTTGTTCTCCGCTATTAGTGACTTTGGAGTGACTCTTTGTTGCATGTTGAGGGATAGTTATGTGATCCAATTATGTTAGTATTGTTGAGGGAACTTGCACTAGCGAAAGTATGAACCCTAGGACTTGTTTCAACACATTGCAATACCGTTTATGCTCACTTTTATCATTAGTTACCTTGCTGTTTTATATTTTCAGATTACAAATACCTTTATCTACTATCCATATACCACTTGTATCACCATCTCTTCGCCGAACTAGTGCACCTATACAATTTACCATTGTATTGGGTGTGTTGGGGACACAAGAGACTCTTTGTTATTTGGTTGCAGGGTTGCTTGAGAGTGACCATCTTCATCCTACGCCTCCTACGGATTGATAAACCTTAGGTCATCCACTTGAGGGAAATTTGCTACTGTCCTACAAACCTCTGCACTTGGAGGCCCAACAACGTCTACAAGAAGAAGGTTGTGTAGTAGACATCAGGCTCTTTTCTGGCGCCGTTGCCGGGGAGGTGAGTGCTTGAAGGTATATCTTTAGATCTTGCAATTGAATCTTTTTGTTTCTTGTTTTAGCACTAGTTTAGTTTATAAAAGAAAACTACAAAAAATGGAATTGAGTTTGCCTCATACGCTTCGTCTTTTTAATATCTTTCGTGAGTATGATGGAAAGGAAAATTGTGCTCAAATACTAGAAGAAGGATTACATAGAATGCTTGGAACTAACTATTTGAATGATGAGCATGATTGCAATGTTGTTAGTATGAATTCTTTGAATATCCATGATACTAATGATGATTGCACTAGTTATGATGAAAATGTCTCCTATAAACATGTTAATTTTTGTGGAGTACATTGGGTTTGTAAGTACACACCAAATAGGGAAGATAGATATTGCAAGAGGCATAAGTACTTAGAAACTAAATTGTTGCAAGAAAGGCTAGATGAATGTGCTGAAAATTTCAATTATCTTGGCCATACTTGTGAGCTTTACAATGAACATGATCATTTCAGTACCCAATGCAAATTGTTTCATGATCGTATCGTGTCCAAAAATTGTGATGACTTGATTTCCCTTGCACATCATAATGAACTTAGTTTGCTTATGGGTTACAAAGAAATGAAACGTATAACTAATTATGTTCCAGAATTTGCCCGTTATAAACTTCTTGGATTTGATCTAGAGGAAATTTATATGTATTGTGTGGTGAATTGTATTGAAAATCCTTATATTGCCAACTACATAAAGAAAAGAAAACAAATAGAGGATGAAGAGAATACTAATGAAAGGGAAGAGACTTCCCAATATCCTCCTATTATTTCTTATGATGAATCAGGTAACGAGGAGGAGCCTCCTATTCAACCAATCTCATTAATAAAGATCTCCAAAAGTAGGATTGAACCCACACATGATGTGGTGAAGAAGAAGAAAAGAAAAAGGAAGAGAGGTAAAAAGAAATATCCCCCAAATAATGCTGCTCCTATTACTATTGTGCCTCATGAAAATATAATTGTGGAAGATAATGATACTTCTTATGATCTTGAAAATCTTTTTGGCACTTGCTTGGAAGAATATGATAATTGCTATACTATTGGTGCTATCCATACTATTAATGATGAGAGTGATTATGCTTATGATATGAAAAGGCCCAAGCTTGGGGATGCTATGTTTGATTAAGATGATGTTTGGAGAATATATTTGCTGCAATTAATGTTTGTCCCAAGCTTGGGGATGCTACGTTTAATGAAGATGATATTTTTAGTCTCCCAAGTTTTGATATGCAAATTTATAATGATGATAGCATGCCTCCTACTTATGATGATTATTGTGATGATACTTATGCTATAAAAAGTAGTGATTATATTTATAAAACTTGTCATGATTATGGTTACCCCTTTTTTGAACATTACTCTTTTAATGTGGAAACAATTTATAGTATTCGAGTTTCTTATGATACTTCCACTATTCTGAATGAGAAGAATTTTGCTTATGTGGAAAGTAATAAAATTTCTATGCTTGTAGATCATGAAAAGAATGCTTTAGGTGCTGGTTATATTGTTGAATTCATTCATGATGCTACTGAAAATTATTATGAGGGAGGAACATATGCTTGTAGGAATTGTAATAATATCAAGTTTCCTCTCTATGTGCTTAAAATTTTGAAGTAATACATGTTTTCCTTTCCTATGCAAGTTGATTCTTGTTCCCATAAGTTGTTTGCTCACAAAATCCCTATGCATAGGAAGTGGGGTAGGCTTAAATGTGCTAGTCATATTCTTCATGATGCTCTCTTTATGTTTCAATTCTTATCCTTTATGTGAGCATCATTGAAATCATCATGCCTAGCTAGGGGCGTTAAACGATAGCGCTTGTTGGGAGGCAACCCAATTTTATTTTTGTTACTTGCTTTTTGTTCCTGTTTAGTAATAAAAAATTCATATATACTCTGTTTAGATGTGGTTTTATGCTTTTAATTAGTGTTTGTGCCAAGTAGAACCTTTGGGAAGACTTGGGGAAAGTCTTGTTGATCATGCTGTAAAAAAACAGAAACTTTAGCACTCACGAGAATTGCTGCCATATTTATTTGGAAAGTGCTATTTAGTTAATTCTTTTTGCAGATGATTAATAGATTGTCGCGACCTGACCCGAATGGATCAAGCGCTCTGTGCTCAGGTGTCATCCCTGGATCAGTAATGCTGACACCACACAGTACATCGAAGGATTTATAGCAGAGTGGCAATCACACACTTATTACATCATTGTCTCAAAAGAGAACTTATTACAATAAATATGGCTTAAGGCCATCTAGTGTCGATAACAGCGGAAGACTTGGAAGATAAATGGGTCCATCAACTCCAACGGCATCACTGAGTATAGAACCACGACCTAAAAACACCTTACTCGTCGTCTGAAAAGTCTGCAACATGAGAAGTTGCAGCCCGAAAACGGGTCAGGACATGGAATATGCTGGCAATGTAACACATAGAGAGTAATGGAATGAAATAGCTATACTGTATGCATATATGGCTGGTGGAAAGCTCTATGGTTACAGTTTTTGCGTAAAGCCAATTTTTCCCTACTGCAAAGGAATAAATTTATTTAACTATCATGGTGGTTGTGAAACATTGAGAATGGTTGACAGCATTCTCAATCCCAATTAAGTAATTAAAACCCAGCAATATTAATTAGAAGTAACATGTTGAGATTCACATGATATTCAAGTACTAGATACTCAAGTTGTCCATAACCGGGGACACGGCTAATCATGATTAGTTTGTACACTCTGCAGAGGTTTGCGCACTTTTCCCCACAAGACTCGATCACCTCCGTTTGGTTTCTCGCACTACATGGTGTTTGAGAAGACGGATGACCGAGAGACAGCCTTTCAGAAGTGCTAGCACCTTACGATCGGGTAGACCGGTACACCTACATCCCCTACATCTGCTAGTCTACCACTGTAAGAGTTCGCACAACTTAGCCAACTATGCCAGAGCCCATAATGGCTTGTGGCTGCACACGGAAGTTTCTAGCATGAAAGATCTTATGATCCCTTTGAGCCTGGGTGGCGGTCCAAAAAAACAGGCAAGTCCTGATAGACGTCAGGTGCCTCAATCCACCCAGATGTGTGTTTAAGTTGCCACCTTAGATAAACCATTAAAATTATCAACTCACATCTGTCATGGATATCACTCACCCAATCCACGTCTACTAGCATAGCATGGCATAATAAGCAAACGTAGAATTAACTCCCAAAGGTTTCATAATAATACAGGTAATAGGTACTACCTCATCTACTTCCCATCCCACAGTTTAATTAGATCCTAATCATGCAATGTGAGAGGATTGATCTAATGCAATAAAACTGGGTTGTAGAAAAGGTATGATCAAAGTGTTACTTGCCTTGCTGATGATCCGCGAGTCCTAGGGTTTCGAAGTAACAGGCGGTGCAATCCGGGTAATCTATCGCAGACAAACAACAAGCATACAATAAGTACTCATCCAATGCACAGGTAAAACTCAAACAAGAGAACGAACCAGAAGGTTCAACTTAAGAACTCCGGTTGCAAAGAAAGAAAGAACCGAACAGACGACGGAAAAACAAACGGCGGAAGAAAATAACTCGGTTCTAGCAAGTTGAATCTAGGTCAAATTTTACCGGGGCAAAAACTTGTTTAAGTTGATTAGACGGAACGGTGGTTTCGAAACGAAACTCCAGGCGCTTGAATCACCTGATTTCGATAAATGAGCGAGAAGATAAACTAGAACGAAGATCGGATCTGAGATCGCGATCGGAAAGAACGTGGAATAAATCCGACGAAAAGAAAAAGAAGAACGGTTAAACGAACGGACATTCGTTAACCTAGAAGAATCCAGTGATCACATTCGTTAGGATGAACGGTCCGGCGAACGGTCCAAAGGCAACTAAATCGGAAAAGAAAACGAATCCGATCTAGGGTTTCGGAGAAGAAAACCGAAACAAAACCGATCTAGAAAACCGAAACGGTTTAGAGAAGAACCGGAAAGAAAACGAATCGGAAGAGAAGAAAAGAATCGGAACAATTAGAAGAAAACGATCCGAGGAAAAGAGACGCGGGGCAACCTCCGGCGAGGGGCTCCGGCGGAGGCGTAGGGCGGCGGCGGCGCGGCTATGGTGGCGGCGGCGGGTGAGGGGCGCGGGGTGGGGTGCGGCGGAGGGCTTGGCGTTTGGGGCTTTGATTTGATGTGTTTAGAGGGGGGGTGTTGTGACACCCCAAAAATTTTGGCCTTGTTTTATTAAATTAAAATTTTGCTAGGAATTAAAACTTTGGATTTCTGAGCTCCATTTTTATATTTTTTAAATCATTTCCTTCCCTGTTATGATGAGTTTTTCCCAAAGAGAAAACTTTTCAAATATGTTATTGGACTTATTTAACCTCTCAAGAAAAACTTTCCTTTTTATCAGTATAACTAATTAACTAATTTAATTGCTTGATCTTTACCTTCTTGAAAATAGTTTTTCAAGGTTATATGGCCATATTTGAACTACAACCATTTGATAGATTCACTTAAAATTTCCACAAAAATTTAGAGATGTCATGTGATGTTTTTAAATAACTTTTATGCAAAAATATATTTCCTTCATGAAATATTTTGAGCCCTGCACTCAACTTTTCTTCTCTGGTCCAGAGTGCATTTTGCACTGCAACCCATTTTTATATTTCTTTAAAACTTCTACCAAAATTAGGGGAGGTCAGTAGGAGCATATTATTCCATTTTGTGCAAAAATCCAGGGTTGTTCTTTGAAAATATTGAGTGAATCAACCTCATTCCATTCTGGACCAACTTAATGATTTGTACAGCAACCACCATTTTAATTGCTCCTATATCCATGATTACTTTTTCTACTGGTAGTCCCCCTTGCCAAACCCTTAAGTCCAGGAGCATGCACCCATTGGATTAATTTTGGTTCATGAAATAATGCCATTTATTTCCTGTCCAGAATTGAAATTCTGCTAGACTTGCACTAACAAGTTTGTGCATTTCACCAACTAACATCACCACCCTCTCTTTCATCCACAGAGACACTGATTTGGAGATTTTGGCCACTCCAAGAAATGCCTAAGTGCCCTTAGCATTTTGTCAAACACCATATGGGCATGATCTGTTTTGGCATGAATTTTTTGTTTGCACTGTGAACCTGATCTCCTGACCAAACCAGCTTGTCTACTGATTCCCTTGCAAGCCATAGACTAGAACTGCTAATCCTCAGCTCCAACCAAGCCATCTAGCAGGCCAGGGCATTTCGCCGAACAGATGGTCGGCGTGCTCTGGGCACGCCCAGAGCGCGCATATTGCAGCCACGCACACGAGCCGACACGCTGGCCCCCACGGTTTTGGCTCGCTCTGCAGCACCTCGCCACGCGCTACCCTTCTCACCGCAACGCGCCAAGCAGCCCCCGCCACGCCCGGCAGCCCAAGCCACCCCAGCTCGCCACCTGGCCCCGGCACAGCCCGAGCTCATCCACACGGGTGTCCGCTAGCGTTCGTCGCCGCCACGTCGCCCTAGCTACAGAGAGACGGTTCGCCGGAGAGCTTATCCCCACCGCCGCGGAACCGACCTTGGCGCGCTATAAATGGAACCCCCCGAGCTTCCCCGAGCACGCATGCGACCTTATGTTACCCCCATGGCGCTCCCCTGCCTCGCATTCGACCCGGGGAGGCCTCCTTTCTCATCTCCGGCAACTCCGGCCGCCGCCACCACCCCGGCCAATACGGCACCTCCAGTACTTCCCCCTCTCCGTTCTCTTCGCCAGGAACTTCCTCATCCTCCCATGAACCTTTCCCACTACTTGATTTTGATCGGGAACCCTCGCCGCCACAATGTCACTTCGCCACCGAAGCTTTCCTCCGCAGCGGAGCTCGCTGCCGGCAGCTCCCTCCACCTCCAGCTACCCTGCGACCACCGGGAGGACCGCACTGGAGTGGCGGATCCATCCCCGCCCTCAGGGCCCCGCGAGGAGCCGCCAGTCGCCGGCGACAATCGCCGGAGCTCCGCCTCCGCTCGGGACAGAGGAAGGAGAGGGAAAGAGACTAGTCAAACCTGACTAGTGGGCCCCCTGGACCCACTGTCAGCGACCCCGTGCCTGTCCACGTGGGATTAAGTGAAGACGTAATCCGCCTAGTACGTTTTCCCCGCTCCGAAAGCGTATTCCCCTCCGAAACGTTTTCTTTTCTGTTTTAATTTAAATAACAGATTTGACCAGAACTTTGACTGGCTATAACTTTTTAAATATAACTCCAAATGAATTAATTCTTTTTCCTACATGTCTCAAATATTGTCTAGTTTATTTTAAGATTTATTTGAATATTTTCCAAACAACTTTTTTGTACTGTTTTTGAAATAGGTGTTATTTGCATATTATTGAAAATAGGATTTTTGGGAGAGAAAGAAGCTTTCAAAAATTTTGGAGAGCACCCCCCACCTCCCCACACCATGAAGGCAAGCATTCTGAACCCTGGCATAATGTTTTTTGGTGTGTTATTTGACACGTTTATAACACCACCTTACTTCGGAGGACTTGTTATTTCATGTGACATGATCATTTGCATGGAAGCATATCAGTGATTTCCTTGCTGTTGGAAATGAATATTATTGTGATGGTAATCCTCCTCATGTGCCTTGCATGCATGCCGGAAAGGAATCCGGGAAAGCCTCGGCCTTGGGTAGGCGTGAGCTTGTCGCCGGTCCCCGTCGGGACGGCTATGTCCGGTATGGCATGGTAAGGTACATTGAGTGGTGATTTCTTCGGTTGAAATATATTTGTTATACATGTCATGCAGGGAACTCATAAGCCTCCTGAGTCGGCCATAGATCGAGTCTTGTTCCGGTAACCCCCATACTTGATTTCGTACTGCCACTGGTCCCTACCGTAGGTGGGGTAT
Source organism: Triticum dicoccoides (assembly GCF_002162155.2). Lineage (NCBI taxonomy): Eukaryota > Viridiplantae > Streptophyta > Magnoliopsida > Poales > Poaceae > Triticum > Triticum dicoccoides. The sequence goes on along the minus strand of NC_041384.1, from coordinate 58,907,421 downwards.
GGTTCAGTAAGTTGTTAACCCTTGTCTTGGCACACACCGTACAGAGAGGCCATGGTGGAAGATACCGGTTGTAGCCGGTAGGCATGCCACCTGGTCCGGGGGCATGGGTGTATCCGGTTGGGACCGAGAGGGGGGCACCCCTTAGAGCGCGCGATAGAAATTTGATCCCATGCTACGCGAGGTTGTAGCCTCCCCACTTAGAGTTTTGCTTAACAGGTGTCATGGGTGATTCCAGACACGAGTGAAAGCTGGTGTGTGCAAGTCAGGTGTGTTTCAATTAAAAGACCTTAGACGGAATTAGTCCGATGGACTAAAGGAATCCGTTACTCGTGGGTAAAGAGTACACTCTCTGCAGAGATATTAAACCTATTCGAATAGCCGTGTCCATGGTTAAGGATTACAGTCTGGGATGGGTCAGGTATCGGTCTTAGTGTCGGTCTTCGGAGGTGAAACTATTAATCCAGAAATGGAATTACTACTTGTGACTAGTGATAACTATGATTATTATTATTTGACTAACCCATGATATTATTGTTATTATCGTGTATCTCTGGGATGATTCTAACTCCGGGATATTCACTTTGATTGTTTCTTTTAAAGCCCTTTATGAGGCGTCGCCCAGACGCCCGACTGTGGCATTTCTTTTAAAGCCCTTTATGTGGCGTCGCTCAGACGCCCGACTGTGGCATTTCTTTTAAAGCCCTTTATGTGGCGTCGCTCAGACGCCCGACTGTGGCATTTCTTTTAAAGCCCTTTATGTGGCGTCGCTCAGACGCCCGACTGTGGCATTTCTTTTAAAGCCCTCTATGTGGCGTCGCTCAGACGCCCGACTGTGGCATTACTTGTTATTCATTTTATAAATTTCTTTCATACTATCAGGTTATTGCAATTTTATAAATAGCTTGCTTGCACGCATCCGAGAGTTACTTATCTTTTGTGGCCGACGTCATGAGCATAAAATATTTTTCAGCACGTCATTGTTATATTATACCTGTGTTCATAATGTTTGCGAGTACATTCAAAGTACTCACTGGCTTGTCCCTGGCTATTGTCTTGGCCAGATTTTCCTGCACGGAGAGGAGCGACGCGATGCCAGCACCGGAACCCGCGCAATGGAGATAGCAGCCTCGCGAAGATAGGAATTTAACCTGGTCAGCTGTTCCCGTGGGGAATGGAGTCCCATAGACACAGATGTTTCACAACCCGCTTCCGCCATCAATCACTGGAGACAATTGGTTGTACCCACAGGACAGAATGGTCTTGTACTGCATATTCTGTATTTTGCTTGGAATTTCTGTATCAAGTTGGAGCCTCATCAGCTAACAGTAATCCTGGGGCTGATGAGAACGACAGTCTTTTCTGGAAATTTATTACCCAGAAAACCGGTCGTGACAGACTTGGTATCAGAGCCAGGCTGACCATTGGTTAATCCTATCTTAGCCAGGTCAATAAACTTAGGCAAACCAACCCACTAGACCTTAGCCAAACCCCAGCCAAGCTTCTCGTGCAAGATAGCCACACAGTGACCCAACACCTTTTTGGCAGTCGGTGCCCAACCTATCAACCTAACCTGTCACTCATGCGCCAGTGACTGGCCCCTAAATAGTCCTTTCTCGCAAGCGTGCGAAGGAAGACTCCGTCCCCTTTTTCTTATAAAAAGGGCACGCTAGCCTCAACCCAGCACAGCACAGCCGCTACCCCAAACCGAGCCACAATGCCTGGACCTATAGTGCACAACGAAACCACAACAACCAACCTTGGAGGTTTTGTGACCATCCTCGCAAACCTCACCCGTCGTGCCTACGCGTTAGAGGAGCCACCAGAATATGTTGTGTATCAAGGACCCATGAGCGGTGAAGACCGTCAATTCTGGGCCACTGTGCACATCTACGGTAGGGGTCTAGCACCCGAGCGCCCCTACAGGTTCACTGGAAGGACAACTTCCTTTGAGCCACAAGCCATCCAGCTAGCCGCTCGAGAGGCTATAGTTCATCTCAGGCACTTGTCGCCCAGAGTTAACTGTCGCTCGTTCCACTACTACCCCAGACGTGAAGGGTATGGTAGACCACCCCAAGTTGCCAACGGAGATCACGAGACGGACCCCGCATTGTTGCACCTAGTGCGCTATGTAAGTGCACTAGAGGTACTGTTCGACCAGATCACCATTGATCTAATCGCAGCTCGTGGAGAGCTGGTTCGTCGAGCCCCGGCGAGAGGAGAAAACGAGCCCAACGCCGACAACCCAGTCGTGCTGTTTGGACAACTGATCGAGACCCCAAGATCTGCCCCAGCCATCGGCCAAGGTGCTGCGATAACCCCAGAGGTGCTTCGTCGCATTTTGGGAGCACACTCCAACGGAGTTGTGGCCAACAATCCCCGCGATGGTCATCATCACTACCCCGACCCTGCAGTTCCCCCGCCATCTCCGTCTAATCCCGGCAGTGAGACACGTGGAGAAGCCTCGACATCCACCAGGCACGCCCGTTTAGACATGAACGAGGTAGACTAAGCCGTATGATGTAGCACCAAGTTTCAATGTATCCTCGCTTTGTAATCATGCGACCGCGTATTTTAACGCAGCCTGTCTTTGTGCCTCTGCTTTAATAGTAGCCTTGCATTTTTGGTCAGCGCATAGCTGCATATTTTTCGGGCACGACTACCAAAACCAACCCGACGACAACCACAGTAACACGTCTCTTTATGAGATATGTGTATCTCCGACACTGACCTGACCTTTGGAGCTAAGCTGGCAAATTTATTACCTTTCACCACGGTAAAACGACCCGGCTCCATTGCTATATAAAGACCACCTTGTGACCTTACCCAACAACCCTCACTTTGTGCACAACACTCACGCTTTTTCCTGTCATGCCGAGCCCCAGCATTCCTCTGAGAACCCCAGATGCAACCCGAGGTAGCTTTGTCAAAATATTGTGGGATTTTACCCGCAGTACCATGGGTTCTACCCAGCCACCTCAGTACGAGCTGTTCAAATCGAGGATCACCCCATCCACCTCGGAATATTGGGCAGCAGTACACATTCCTCCTGTAGACCCTAACCAAGATCCAATAGAAGTTTCCTTTGTGGGGAAATCTATGCCAACCCCACACCTGGCCATAGAAGCTGCTGCAAAAGAAGCGATTGCTCGTCTTCGATCCGCAGTACCCTATACCCGCGAACGAGGATATTATTACTTTTCGAGTCGTGCAGCACCCGGAGAAGTAACATCTTTTCCCGGTGGACGTATTGAGAGAGACCCAGTTCTGGCCAACCTTATCCAGTACATCATTGCTCAAGAGCATTTGAACCAGCGAGTGATGGATTATCTCCAGGGCCTCGCAGATTTAAATCCTCAGATTGCCATCGGCAGACCACTGAGACCCGACCCGGAGAGACGCATACATCGACTGGTCAATCCACTTCCTCCGATAGAAGAGGAGTGTATCCCTTTACCAGAGACATTTTATCAGGACCCCACCCAGTTACCATTTTCATTTTAGACGTCGCTATTGTATTTGTTCCTTGCAACTTTTATTTATGTGTGTGACTTATGCGTGATACCCTGAGTCTGTACGACGAGTCAAATATTTGGCTTCTACTAATGTGTGTAGTTTTTGTTGTGGATTATGCTCCTAAAAATTAACTGTTTTTCCCTCGCAAAATCCTGGAGTGAGACTTCTTTTTCCTGAATTGCTACACCTGCCACTTCACGACGCGGATTAATTAATTTCACACAGCACCACGACAGCAGTCTCACAACCGCTCGAATGTATATGGAACTTTTGTTTTTCACAACGGCTCTTAGCAAATCTCGAGGACGAGATTTTTCTTAAGGGGGATAGTATTGTGACACCCCAAAAATTTTGGCCTTGTTTTATTAAATTAAAATTTTGCTAGGAATTAAAACTTTGGATTTCTGAGCTCCATTTTTATTTTTTTTAAATCATTTCCTTCCCTGTTATGATGAGTTTTTCCCAAAGAGAAAACTTTTCAAATATGTTATTGGACTTATTTAACCTCTCAAGAAAAACTTTCCTTTTTATCAGTATAACTAATTAACTAATTTAATTGCTTGATCTTTACCTTCTTGAAAATAGTTTTTCAAGGTTATATGGCCATATTTGAACTACAACCATTTGATAGATTCACTTAAAATTTCCACAAAAATTTGGAGATGTCATGTGATGTTTTTAAATAACTTTTATGCAAAAATATATTTCCTTCATGAAATATTTTGAGCCCTGCACTCAACTTTTCTTCTCTGGTCCAGAGTGCATTTTGCACTGCAACCCATTTTTATATTTCTTTAAAACTTCTACCAAAATTAGGGGAGGTCAGTAGGAGCATATTATTCCATTTTGTGCAAAAATCCAGGGTTGTTCTTTGAAAATATTGAGTGAATCAACCTCATTTCCATTCTGGACCAACTTAATGATTTGTATAGCAACCACCATTTTAATTGCTCCTATATCCATGATTACTTTTTCTACTGGTAGTCCCCCTTGCCAAACCCTTAAGTCCAGGAGCATGCACCCATTGGATTAATTTTGGTTCATGAAATAATGCCATTTATTTCCTGTCCAGAATTGAAATTCTGCTAGACTTGCACTAACAAGTTTGTGCATTTCACCAACTAACATCACCACCCTCTCTTTCATCCACAGAGACACTGATTTGGAGATTTTGGCCACTCCAAGAAATGCCTAAGTGCCCTTAGCATTTTGTCAAACACCATATGGGCATGATCTGTTTTGGCATGAATTTTTGGTTTGCACTGTGAACCTGATCTCCTGACCAAACCAGCTTGTCTACTGATTCCCTTGCAAGCCATAGACTAGAACTGCTAATCCTCAGCTCCAACCAAGCCATCTAGCAGGCCAGGGCATTTCGCCGAACAGATGGTCGGCGTGCTCTGGGCACGCCCAGAGCGCGCATATTGCAGCCACGCACACGAGCCGACACGCTGGCCCCCACGGTTTTGGCTCGCTCTGCAGCACCTCGCCACGCGCTACCCTTCTCACCGCAACGCGCCAAGCAGCCCCCGCCACGCCCGGCAGGCCAAGAGCTAGCCGCCGCCACCGCCGACAGCCCCTGCTCCATTCAGCGCCGCCCAAGCCACCCCGGCTCGCCACCTGGCCCCGGCACAGCCCGAGCTCATCCACACGGGTGTCCGCTAGTGTTCGTCGCCGCCACGTCGCCCTAGCTACAGAGAGACGGTTCGCCGGAGAGCTTATCCCCACCGCCGCGGAACCGACCTTGGCGCGCTATAAATGGAACCCCCCGAGCTTCCCCAAGCACGCATGCGACCTTATGCTACCCCCATGGCGCTCCCCTGCCTCGCATTCGACCCGGGGAGGCCTCCTTTCTCATCTCCGGCAACTCCGGCCGCCGCCACCGCCCCGGCCAATACGGCACCTCCAGTACCTCCCCCTCTCCGTTCTCTTCGCCAGGAACTTCCTCATCCTCCCATGAACCTTTCCCACTACTTGATTTTGATCGGGAACCCTCGCCGCCACAATGTCACTTCGCCACCGAAGCTTTCCTCCGCCGCGGAGCTCGCCGCCGGCAGCTCCCTCCACCTCCAGCTACCCTGCGACCACCGGGAGGACCGCACTGGAGTGGCGGATCCATCCCCGCCCTCAGGGCCCCGCGAGGAGCCGCCAGTCGCCGGCGACAATCGCCGGAGCTCCGCCTCCGCTCGGGACAGAGGAAGGAGAGGGAAAGAGACTAGTCAAACCTGACTAGTGGGCCCCCTGGACCCACTGTCAGCGACCCCGTGCCTGTCCACGTGGGATTAAGTGAAGACGTAATCCGCCTAGTACGTTTTCCCCGCTCCGAAAGCGTATTCCCCTCCGAAACGTTTTCTTTTCTGTTTTAATTTAAATAACAGATTTGACCAGAACTTTGACTGGCTATAACTTTTTAAATATAACTCCAAATGAATTAATTCTTTTTCCTACATGTCTCAAATATTGTCTAGTTTATTTTAAGATTTATTTGAATATTTTCCAAACAACTTTTTTGTACTGTTTTTGAAATAGGTGTTATTTGCATATTATTGAAAATAGGATTTTTGGGAGAGAAAGAAGCTTTCAAAAATTTTGGAGAGCACCCCCCACCTCCCCACATCATGAAGGCAAGCATTCTGAACCCTGGCATAATGTTTTTTGGTGTGTTATTTGACACGTTTATAACACCACCTTACTTCGGAGGACTTGTTATTTCATGTGACATGATCATTTGCATGGAAGCATATCAGTGATTTCCTTGCTGTTGGAAATGAATATTATTGTGATGGTAATCCTCCTCATGTGCCTTGCATGCATGCCGGAAAGGAATCCGGGAAAGCCTCGGCCTTGGGTAGGCGTGAGCTTGTCGCCGGTCCCCGTCGGGACGGTTATGTCCGGTATGGCATGGTAAGGTACATTGAGTGGTGATTTCTTCGGTTGAAATATATTTGTTATACATGTCATGCAGGGAACTCATAAGCCTCCTGAGTCGGCCATAGATCGAGTCTTGTTCCGGTAACCCCCATACTTGATTTCGTACTGCCACTGGTCCCTACCGTAGGTGGGGTATGGTTCAGTAAGTTGTTAACCCTTGTCTTGGCACACACCGTACAGAGAGGCCATGGTGGAAGATACCGGTTGTAGCCGGTAGGCATGCCACCTGGTCCGGGGGCATGGGTGTATCCGGTTGGGACCGAGAGGGGGGCACCCCTTAGAGCGCGCGATAGAAATTTGATCCCATGCTACGCGAGGTTGTAGCCTCCCCACTTAGAGTTTTGCTTAACAGGTGTCATGGGTGATTCCAGACACGAGTGAAAGCTGGTGTGTGCAAGTCAGGTGTGTTTCAATTAAAAGACCTTAGACGGAATTAGTCCGATGGACTAAAGGAATCCGTTACTCGTGGGTAAAGAGTACACTCTCTGCAGAGATATTAAACCTATTCGAATAGCCGTGTCCATGGTTAAGGATTACAGTCTGGGATGGGTCAGGTATCGGTCTTAGTGTCGGTCTTCGGAGGTGAAACTATTAATCCAGAAATGGAATTACTACTTGTGACTAGTGATAACTATGATTATTATTATTTGACTAACCCATGATATTATTGTTATTATCGTGTATCTCTGGGATGATTCTAACTCCGGGATATTCACTTTGATTGTTTCTTTTAAAGCCCTTTATGAGGCGTCGCCCAGACGCCCGACTGTGGCATTTCTTTTAAAGCCCTTTATGTGGCGTCGCTCAGACGCCCGACTGTGGCATTTCTTTTAAAGCCCTTTATGTGGCGTCGCTCAGACGCCTGACTGTGGCATTTCTTTTAAAGCCCTTTATGTGGCGTCGCTCAGACGCCCGACTGTGGCATTTCTTTTAAAGCCCTCTATGTGGCGTCGCTCAGACGCCCGACTGTGGCATTACTTGTTATTCATTTTATAAATTTCTTTCATACTATCAGGTTATTGCAATTTTATAAATAGCTTGCTTGCACGCATCCGAGAGTTACTTATCTTTTGTGGCCGACGTCATGAGCATAAAATATTTTTCAGCACGTCATTGTTATATTATACCTGTGTTCATAATGTTTGCGAGTACATTCAAAGTACTCACTGGCTTGTCCCTGGCTATTGTCTTGGCCAGATTTTCCTGCACGGAGAGGAGCGACGCGATGCCAGCACCGGAACCCGCGCAATGGAGATAGCAGCCTCGCGAAGATAGGAATTTAACCTGGTCAGCTGTTCCCGTGGGGAATGGAGTCCCATAGACACAGATGTTTCACAACCCGCTTCCGCCATCAATCACTGGAGACCATTGGTTGTACCCACAGGACAGAATGGTCTTGTACTGCATATTCTGTATTTTGCTTGGAATTTCTGTATCAAGTTGGAGCCTCATCAGCTAACAGTAATCCTGGGGCTGATGAGAACGACAGTCTTTTCTGGAAATTTATTACCCAGAAAACCGGTCGTGACGGACTTGGTATCAGAGCCAGGCTGACCATTGGTTAATCCTATCTTAGCCAGGTCAATAAACTTAGGCAAACCAACCCACTAGACCTTAGCCAAACCCCAGCCAAGCTTCTCGTGCAAGATAGCCACACAGTGACCCAACACCTTTTTGGCAGTCGGTGCCCAACCTATCAACCTAACCTGTCACTCATGCGCCAGTGACTGGCCCCTAAATAGTCCTTTCTCGCAAGCGTGCGAAGGAAGACTCCATCCCCTTTTTCTTATAAAAAGGGCACGCTAGCCTCAACCCAGCACAGCACAGCCGCTACCCCAAACCGAGCCACAATGCCTGGACCTATAGTGCACAACGAAACCACAACAACCAACCTTGGAGGTTTTGTGACCATCCTCGCAAACCTCACCCGTCGTGCCTACGCGTTAGAGGAGCCACCAGAATATGTTGTGTATCAAGGACCCATGAGCGGTGAAGACCGTCAATTCTGGGCCACTGTGCACATCTACGGTAGGGGTCTAGCACCCGAGCGCCCCTACAGGTTCACTGGAAGGACAACTTCCTTTGAGCCACAAGCCATCCAGCTAGCCGCTCGAGAGGCTATAGTTCATCTCAGGCACTTGTCGCCCAGAGTTAACTGTCGCTCGTTCCACTACTACCCCAGACGTGAAGGGTATGGTAGACCACCCCAAGTTGCCAACGGAGATCACGAGACGGACCCCGCATTGTTGCACCTAGTGCGCTATGTAAGTGCACTAGAGGTACTGTTCGACCAGATCACCATTGATCTAATCGCAGCTCGTGGAGAGCTGGTTCGTCGAGCCCCGGCGAGAGGAGAAAACGAGCCCAACGCCGACAACCCAGTCGTGCTGTTTGGACAACTGATCGAGACCCCAAGATCTGCCCCAGCCATCGGCCAAGGTGCTGCGATAACCCCAGAGGTGCTTCGTCGCATTTTGGGAGCACACTCCAATGGAGTTGTGGCCAACAATCCCCGCGATGGTCATCATCACTACCCCGACCCTGCAGTTCCCCCGCCATCTCCGTCTAATCCCGGCAGTGAGACACGTGGAGAAGCCTCGACATCCACCAGGCACGCCCGTTTAGACATGAACGAGGTAGACTAAGCCGTATGATGTAGCACCAAGTTTCAATGTATCCTCGCTTTGTAATCATGCGACCGCGTATTTTAACGCAGCCTGTCTTTGTGCCTCTGCTTTAATAGTAGCCTTGCATTTTTGGTCAGCGCATAGCTGCATATTTTCCGGGCACGACTACCAAAACCAACCCGACGACAACCACAGTAACACGTCTCTTTATGAGATATGTGTATCTCCGACACTGACCTGACCTTTGGAGCTAAGCTGGCAAATTTATTACCTTTCACCACGGTAAAACGACCCGGCTCCATTGCTATATAAAGACCACCTTGTGACCTTACCCAACAACCCTCACTTTGTGCACAACACTCACGCTTTTTCCTGTCATGCCGAGCCCCAGCATTCCTCTGAGAACCCCAGATGCAACCCGAGGTAGCTTTGTCAAAATATTGTGGGATTTTACCCGCAGTACCATGGGTTCTACCCAGCCACCTCAGTACGAGCTGTTCAAATCGAGGATCACCCCATCCACCTCGGAATATCGGGCAGCAGTACACATTCCTCCTGTAGACCCTAACCAAGATCCAATAGAAGTTTCCTTTGTGGGGAAATCTATGCCAACCCCACACCTGGCCATAGAAGCTGCTGCAAAAGAAGCGATTGCTCGTCTTCGATCCGCAGTACCCTATACCCGCGAACGAGGATATTATTACTTTTCGAGTCGTGCAGCACCCGGAGAAGTAACATCTTTTCCCGGTGGACGTATTGAGAGAGACCCAGTTCTGGCCAACCTTATCCAGTACATCATTGCTCAAGAGCATTTGAACCAGCGAGTGATGGATTATCTCCAGGGCCTCGCAGATTTAAATCCTCAGATTGCCATCGGCAGACCACTGAGACCCGACCCGGAGAGACGCATACATCGACTGGTCAATCCACTTCCTCCGATAGAAGAGGAGTGTATCCCTTTACCAGAGACATTTTATCAGGACCCCACCCAGTTACCATTTTCATTTTAGACGTCGCTATTGTATTTGTTCCTTGCAACTTTTATTTATGTGTGTGACTTATGCGTGATACCCTGAGTCTGTACGACGAGTCAAATATTTGGCTTCTACTAATGTGTGTAGTTTTTGTTGTGGATTATGCTCCTAAAAATTAACTGTTTTTCCCTCGCAAAATCCTGGAGTGAGACTTCTTTTTCCTGAATTGCTACACCTGCCACTTCACGACGCGGATTAATTAATTTCACACAGCACCACGACAGCAGTCTCACAACCGCTCGAATGTATATGGAACTTTTGTTTTTCACAACGGCTCTTAGCAAATCTCGAGGACGAGATTTTTCTTAAGGGGGATAGTATTGTGACACCCCAAAAATTTTGGCCTTGTTTTATTAAATTAAAATTTTGCTAGGAATTAAAACTTTGGATTTCTGAGCTCCATTTTTATTTTTTTTAAATCATTTCCTTCCCTGTTATGATGAGTTTTTCCCAAAGAGAAAACTTTTCAAATATGTTATTGGACTTATTTAACCTCTCAAGAAAAACTTTCCTTTTTATCAGTATAACTAATTAACTAATTTAATTGCTTGATCTTTACCTTCTTGAAAATAGTTTTTCAAGGTTATATGGCCATATTTGAACTACAACCATTTGATAGATTCACTTAAAATTTCCACAAAAATTTGGAGATGTCATGTGATGTTTTTAAATAACTTTTATGCAAAAATATATTTCCTTCATGAAATATTTTGAGCCCTGCACTCAACTTTTCTTCTCTGGTCCAGAGTGCATTTTGCACTGCAACCCATTTTTATATTTCTTTAAAACTTCTACCAAAATTAGGGGAGGTCAGTAGGAGCATATTATTCCATTTTGTGCAAAAATCCAGGGTTGTTCTTTGAAAATATTGAGTGAATCAACCTCATTTCCATTCTGGACCAACTTAATGATTTGTATAGCAACCACCATTTTAATTGCTCCTATATCCATGATTACTTTTTCTACTGGTAGTCCCCCTTGCCAAACCCTTAAGTCCAGGAGCATGCACCCATTGGATTAATTTTGGTTCATGAAATAATGCCATTTATTTCCTGTCCAGAATTGAAATTCTGCTAGACTTGCACTAACAAGTTTGTGCATTTCACCAACTAACATCACCACCCTCTCTTTCATCCACAGAGACACTGATTTGGAGATTTTGGCCACTCCAAGAAATGCCTAAGTGCCCTTAGCATTTTGTCAAACACCATATGGGCATGATCTGTTTTGGCATGAATTTTTGGTTTGCACTGTGAACCTGATCTCCTGACCAAACCAGCTTGTCTACTGATTCCCTTGCAAGCCATAGACTAGAACTGCTAATCCTCAGCTCCAACCAAGCCATCTAGCAGGCCAGGGCATTTCGCCGAACAGATGGTCGGCGTGCTCTGGGCACGCCCAGAGCGCGCATATTGCAGCCACGCACACGAGCCGACACGCTGGCCCCCACGGTTTTGGCTCGCTCTGCAGCACCTCGCCACGCGCTACCCTTCTCACCGCAACGCGCCAAGCAGCCCCCGCCACGCCCGGCAGGCCAAGAGCTAGCCGCCGCCACCGCCGACAGCCCCTGCTCCATTCAGCGCCGCCCAAGCCACCCCGGCTCGCCACCTGGCCCCGGCACAGCCCGAGCTCATCCACACGGGTGTCCGCTAGTATTCGTCGCCGCCACGTCGCCCTAGCTACAGAGAGACGGTTCGCCGGAGAGCTTATCCCCACCGCCGCGGAACCGACCTTGGCGCGCTATAAATTGAACCCCCCGAGCTTCCCCAAGCACGCATGCGACCTTATGCTACCCCCATGGCGCTCCCCTGCCTCGCATTCGACCCGGGGAGGCCTCCTTTCTCATCTCCGGCAACTCCGGCCGCCGCCACCGCCCCGGCCAATACGGCACCTCCAGTACCTCCCCCTCTCTGTTCTCTTCGCCAGGAACTTCCTCATCCTCCCATGAACCTTTCCCACTACTTGATTTTGATCGGGAACCCTCGCCGCCACAATGTCACTTCGCCACCGAAGCTTTCCTCCGCCGCGGAGCTCGCCGCCGGCAGCTCCCTCCACCTCCAGCTACCCTGCGACCACCGGGAGGACCGCACTGGAGTGGCGGATCCATCCCCGCCCTCAGGGCCCCGCGAGGAGCCGCCAGTCGCCGGCGACAATCGCCGGAGCTCCGCCTCCGCTCGGGACAGAGGAAGGAGAGGGAAAGAGACTAGTCAAACCTGACTAGTGGGCCCCCTGGACCCACTGTCAGCGACCCCGTGCCTGTCCACGTGGGATTAAGTGAAGACATAATCCGCCTAGTACGTTTTCCCCGCTCCGAAAGCGTATTCCCCTCCGAAACGTTTTCTTTTCTGTTTTAATTTAAATAACAGATTTGACCAGAACTTTGACTGGCTATAACTTTTTAAATATAACTCCAAATGAATTAATTCTTTTTCCTACATGTCTCAAATATTGTCTAGTTTATTTTAAGATTTATTTGAATATTTTCCAAACAACTTTTTTGTACTGTTTTTGAAATAGGTGTTATTTGCATATTATTGAAAATAGGATTTTTGGGAGAGAAAGAAGCTTTCAAAAATTTTGGAGAGCACCCCCCACCTCCCCACACCATGAAGGCAAGCATTCTGAACCCTGGCATAATGTTTTTTGGTGTGTTATTTGACACGTTTATAACACCACCTTACTTCGGAGGACTTGTTATTTCATGTGACATGATCATTTGCATGGAAGCATATCAGTGATTTCCTTGCTGTTGGAAATGAATATTATTGTGATGGTAATCCTCCTCATGTGCCTTGCATGCATGCCGGAAAGGAATCCGGGAAAGCCTCGGCCTTGGGTAGGCGTGAGCTTGTCGCCGGTCCCCGTCGGGACGGTTATGTCCGGTATGGCATGGTAAGGTACATTGAGTGGTGATTTCTTCGGTTGAAATATATTTGTTATACATGTCATGCAGGGAACTCATAAGCCTCCTGAGTCGGCCATAGATCGAGTCTTGTTCCGGTAACCCCCATACTTGATTTCGTACTGCCACTGGTCCCTACCGTAGGTGGGGTATGGTTCAGTAAGTTGTTAACCCTTGTCTTGGCACACACCGTACAGAGAGGCCATCGTGGAAGATACCGGTTGTAGCCGGTAGGCATGCCACCTGGTCCGGGGCATGGGTGTATCCGGTTGGGACCGAGAGGGGGGCACCCCTTAGAGCGCGCGATAGAAATTTGATCCCATGCTACGCGAGGTTGTAGCCTCCCCACTTAGAGTTTTGCTTAACAGGTGTCATGGGTGATTCCAGACACGAGTGAAAGCTGGTGTGTGCAAGTCAGGTGTAAGACCGTAGACGGAATTAGTCCGATGGACTAAAGGAATCCGTTACTCGTGGGTAAAGAGTACACTCTCTGCAGAGATATTAAACCTATTCGAATAGCCGTGTCCATGGTTAAGGATTACAGTCTGGGATGGGTCAGGTATCGGTCTTAGTGTCGGTCTTCGGAGGTGAAACTATTAATCCAGAAATGGAATTACTACTTGTGACTAGTGATAACTATGATTATTATTATTTGACTAACCCATGATATTATTGTTATTATCGTGTATCTCTGGGATGATTCTAACTCCGGGATATTCACTTTGATTGTTTCTTTTAAAGCCCTTTATGAGGCGTCGCCCAGACGCCCGACTATGGCATTTCTTTTAAAGCCCTTTATGTGGCGTCTCTCAGACGCCCGACTGTGGCATTTCTTTTAAAGCCCTTTATGTGGCGTCGCTCAGACGCCCGACTATGGCATTTCTTTTAAAGCCCTTTATGTGGCGTCGCTCAGACGCCCGACTGTGGCATTTCTTTTAAAGCCCTCTATGTGGCGTCGCTCAGACGCCCGACTGTGGCATTACTTGTTATTCATTTCATAAATTTCTTTCATACTATCAGGTTATTGCAATTTTATAAATAGCTTGCTTGCACGCATCCGAGAGTTACTTATCTTTTGTGGCCGACGTCATGAGCATAAAATATTTTTCAGCACATCATTGTTATATTATACCTGTGTTCATAATGTTTGCGAGTACATTCAAAGTACTCACTGGCTTGTCCCTGGCTATTGTCTTGGCCAGATTTTCCTGCACGGAGAGGAGCGACGCGATGCCAGCCCCGGAACCCACGCAATGGAGATAGCAGCCTCGCGAAGATAGGAATTTAACCTGGTCAGCTGTTCCCGTGGGGAATGGAGTCCCATAGACACAGATGTTTCACAACCCGCTTCCGCCATCAATCACTGGAGACCATTGGTTGTACCCACAGGCCAGAATGGTCTTGTACTGCATATTCTGTATTTTGCTTGGAATTTCTGTATCAAGTTGGAGCCTCATCAGCTAACAGTAATCCTGGGGCTGATGAGAACGACAGTCTTTTCTGGAAATTTATTACGCAGAAAACTGGTCGTGACAGGTGTTGGGGTATTTATATTGGGGAGGGGAGGGATTTACTTGGGGTAGGGGACAAGAAATAGAGTAGGAATAGGAATCCTAAAAGAAAAAGAAAAACGGAACAAAGGAAAGGGGGTTAAGAATCCTACTAGGATTCGTCTAAGAGGCAAGAGGCGAGGTGGCTGCCTCCTGCGCCAGACGCACGCGCGCTGGGGCTGGGGCTTGGGGTGGCCGGCCGGCTTGGGCCTTGGCCCGGCTGGGGCGCTGCTTTAAAAAAAACCAATTCGCGCGCAGAAAACAAAAGAAAAAGAAAACTAAACGGGCTCCAAAAGTTCTAAAGTAAATTTTCCCCGACTCCTAAAAATGAGTCGAACAAAATGAACTTTACTCCAGACCTAAAATGCAATTTTCGAAAACGCGCATTTTTTCCTATCCAAATAAAATGCAAACAAAACTCCGGCAAAACCAAAATTGATCTATTTATTAAATCTTCATTTTTTTCCAAAATTTGGGAAAGTCATATTATTCCCTCTCTCTTATATTTTGACACCGGAAAAAATTATTGAAGATGAAATAAATAAATCAAATGATCCTCTTTTCAAATTCAAGAAAACTCTCAAATATGAAAATAACGAAATCTCCAACTCTCTCCGAAGGTCCTTGAGTTGCATGAAATTTCTAGGATCGGGCAAAATGCAAGAAAGTATGATATGCATGATGATCTAATGTATAACATTCCAAATTGAAAATTTGGGATGTTACAAACCTACCCCCCTTAAGATGAATCTCGCCCTCGAGATTCGGTTGGCTAGAAAATAGGTGAGGGTGGTCCTTGAGCAAATCTTCCTCTCTCTCCCAGGTGGCTTCATCCTCTGAGTGGTGGTTCCACTGAACTTTGCAAAACTTGATAACCTTGCTGCGGGTAACTCTGCTGGCATAATCGAGAATCTTGACTGGCTTCTCCTCATACGTTAAGTCGTCCTTCAACTGAATCGCTTCGAGTGGTACTGTATCTCTTAGCGGTACCTCCGCCATCTCGGCATGACATTTCTTCAGCTGAGAAACATGGAATACATCATGAACTCCTGACAACTCCTCTGGTAATTCCAACTTATAAGCGACTTCTCCCATATGTTGCAAGATCCTATACGGTCCAACGAAATGCGGTGCTAACTTTCCCTTAACTCCAAAGCGCTTAATTCCTTGAAGTGGGGATACTCGAAGATAAACTCTGTCTCCGGTTTCGTAAACTGTATCCTTGCATTTAGAATCTGCGTAGCTCTTCTGCCTGGACTGCGCTACCTTGAGCCTATCACGAATCAACTTAACTTTCTGTTCAGACTCCTTAATCAAATCTGGTCCAAAGAATTGACGGTCTCCAACTTCGTCCCATGACAACGGTGTCCTGCACCTCCTTCCGTATAAAGCTTCGAAAGGTGCCATCTTCAAACTGGTTTGATAGCTATTGTTGTAGGAAAACTCTGCATACGGCAAGTTATCGTCCCAGCTAGATCCATAATCTAGTGCACAAGCTCTCAGCATATCTTCCAAAATCTGATTGACCCTCTCGGTCTGTCCATCTGTCTGCGGATGAAAAGCTGTGCTGAACTCTAGTCTAGTTCCTAAAGTTTCATGCATCTGATTCCAAAACTTTAAGGTAAATTGGGTTCCTCTATCTGATACGATACTCCTCGGAACTCCATGCAAACAAATGATTATATTCATGTATATCTTCGCCAACTTAGCACTGGTGTAAGTGGTCTTAACTGGAATAAAATGTGCTACCTTTGTCAAACGATCAACTACTACCCATATCGAATCGTAGCCTGATTTTGTCCTGGGTAGTCCTGTGATAAAATCCATGCCTATCTTATCCCACTTCCATTTGGGTATCGGCAATGGTTGTAACAATCCTGCTGGCTTCTGATGCTCTGCCTTTACTCTCTGACATATGTCACAAACTGCTACATATGCTGCAATATCCTTCTTCATTCCGGTCCACCAGAATGTTTCCTTCAAATCCAAATACATCTTGGTATTCCCTGGGTGAATCGAATACGGTGAATCATGTGCCTCTTGCAAAATCAACTTCCTGATCTCCGGGTCATTTGGCACATAAACACGGTCCTCAAACCATAGGGTATCGTGCTCATCCTCACGAAATCCCTTTGCTTTTCCTTCGCTCAATTTTTCTTTTATAGCAACAATCTCCTTGTCAGATTTCTGAGCTTCTCTGATCTTATCCATCAATGTTGACTGAATCTCCAATGTTGCTACATAGCCTCTCGGAACTATTTCCAAACATAGCTCACGAAGGTTTTCTGCTAACTCCTTTGGTATTTTCCCCGTCATTAGGGTATTGACATGGCTCTTACGACTCAATGCATCAGCTACTACATTAGCTTTTCCGGGGTGGTAATGCAATCTCATATCATAATCCTTGATGAGCTCCAACCATCTCCTTTGTCGGAGGTTCAACTCCTTCTGAGTGAAAATGTACTTTAAACTCTTGTGATCCGTGTACACCTCACAATGATTTCCAATGAGGAAATGTCTCCACGTTTTCAATGCATGCACTACGACTGCTAACTCCAAATCATGCGTGGCATAATTCAACTCATGAGGCTTCAGTTGCCGTGAAGCATACGAAACAACTCTTCCTTCCTGCATAAGTACTGCTCCAAGTCCTCGACGCGAAGCGTCGCAATACACCTCATAATCCTTGGTCTGATCTGGCAAAATCAATACTGGTGAGGTGACCAAATGTTTCTTCAACTCCTCGAAACTAGCCTCACACTCCTCAGTCCATTTGAACTTAGTATCCTTCTTCAACAACTCCGTCATAGGCTTTGCAATCCTTGAAAAGTTCTCAATGAATCTCCGGTAGTATCCGTCGAGTCCAAGAAAACTCCGGATCTCTCCAACTGCTGTTGGTGCTTCCCATTCGGTTACGGTCTCAACCTTTGTGGGGTCCACTGCTATACCTTCCCCAGATATAACGTGTCCGAGGAATCCAACTTCCTTTAACCAAAACTCGCATTTGCTAAATTTGGCATATAACTGATGTTCCCTTAGTTTCTCCAAAACCAAACGCAAATGTTCCTTATGCTCCTCTTCATTCTTTGAATAAACCAGGATGTCATCAATGAACTCTATGACGAACTTATCCAAAAACTCCATAAACACTTTGTTCATCAGGTTCATGAAATAGGCAGGTGCGTTAGTCAATCCAAATGACATAACGGTATACTCATACAGTCCATATCTCGTGGTGAATGATGTCTTAGGTATGTCCTGCTCTTGGATCTTCAATTGATGATACCCTGATCGCAAATCGATCTTGGAAAACACTTTAGCTCCTTGCAACCGATCAAACAGATCGTTGATCATTGGCAGTGGGTACTTGTTCTTGATGGTTACTTCATTCAATCCTTCCAGAAACTTCTCCTGCTTAGTTGCATCCGTAGCAATGTCATCTGGGGCATAACGTGCTAACTTGCTGAAATCGTCAACGTACTGGCCAACTGTCCTTCCTCCTTGGCGTAAGTTGCGAAACTCACGCTTCTTTATGGCCATAGCTCCTGCTGAAACATGGGCAGTGCGGAAAGCTTGCTGAAACTGATCCCATGTGACAGTGTCAACTGGGTAAGTGGCTGTGAAATTCTCCCACCATGCTGCCGCGGGTCCGTCAAGCTGGTGAGCGGCAAACTTCACTTTCTCACCATCCGTGCATCCTACAGTGGTCAACTCCCTTCCTATCTTGCGGAGCCAATCATCTGCTACAATTGGCTCGGTGCTACTGGAAAACACCGGCGGGTTCAGCCTAAGGAAACGGGCTAAGTGGTCAACAGGTGGTGGTGGGGGTGGGTTGTTGTTGTTGTTCTGCTGGTTCTGGACTAACATCTGCATCAATTGATTCTGCTGCTGGATCAACTGAGCGAGCTCCGGTGGAAATCCATTGTCACGTCTCGGAGGCATCTGAGGGTTTTAGAAAAGACGAGAATTGAGAATAGAGTGAGGTCTAAAGGGAAAACACTACCCCAATGCACATGAGCAAATGCACACAAAATCACTTCAATCAATCAAACAAGGGCTTACAAACAGTCTAACTATCGCAAAAGTGCTCGAAATATTGTGTTTACATGGGGGAATACTACTACTATTTGGTGGTCATCTAGAAATTTGAACCGATGGAAGACTCCATGATATCTGCTCCAGCTTCGTCTTCAAAGTCAGGTTCACTTGGATCCGAATCGGTGTCGTCGATGATGATGTAGTTGTCCGGACATGCGACGTACTCGTCCTCCTCCTTGGATGCTAACTTCCTCTTGAGTTCTTCAATCTCCTGCTTAAGATCGTTATTGTGTCTTGCTAGAGCTACGGTCTCGTCCATGTAGTCCTTGCGTGTAGACTTCAGTTCTCCTTCTAGCTCGATGATCCTTGCCTTTGCATTCTTCAACTCTATCATATCATTGCACATCTGGTTCTCGTGGCGTCGAATGTGCTGGTTAAACTCCTGGATGAAAGATGCAATGGATCTATCCTTCTTGATGTTGACTAACTCCCCTTGTTCATCTCGGCGTCCACAAATCTGGTAGATAGTGTCCTTGAGGTCTTCTTGGTAAACTTCTCCAATGCGTCCTATGGTGATATGGGCTGCCATGCTCCTTCCCAGACTCCAGGTTGGTGCATTGAAAACACTATCTATAGGCTTCGTGAGTGGCGCGAATGTTCTTCCGGAACGTGAGCTTGAATCTTCCAGCGCTCCTCTTCAGGCAGAGTGGCGTTGAAGGTTCTCGTGAAGCTTGGTAATCCAATGTTTAGGTACTTGGTGACCTCCTTCAGGTGAAATCCAAAAGGTGTGCCTTCATCCGGTTGAGCGTACTTAATCTTCACGTTCGTCATCCTAATAGAGTAGAAAAGATGAGGAGTTAGAAAATGAGAAGAGAAGGGTGTTCTATGGTTTTAACTTAGTGGTCGTGTCCTACAGTCAGCATGTGCTCTGATACCATTCTCTGTCGCGACCCGACCCGAATGGATCAAGCACTCTGTGCTCAGGTGTCATCCCTGTATCAGTAATGCTGACACCACACAGTACATCGAAGGATTTATAGCAGAGTGGCAATCACACACTTATTACATCGTTGTCTCAAAAGAGAACTTATTACAATAAATATGTCTTAAGGCCATCTAGTGTCGATAACAGCGGAAGACTTGGAAGATAAATGGGTCCATCAACTCCAACGGCATCACTGAGTATAGAACCACGACCTAAAAACACCTTACTCGTCGTCTGAAAAGTCTGCAACATGAGAAGTTGCAGCCCGAAAACGGGTCAGCACATGGAATATGCTGGCAATGTAACACATAGAGAGTAATGGAATGAAACAGCTATACTGTATGCATATATGGCTGGTGGAAAGCTCTATGGTTACAGTTTTTGCGTAAAGCCAGTTTTTCCCTACTGCAAAGGAATAAATTTATTTAACTATCATGGTGGTTGTGAAACATTGAGAATGGTTGACAGCATTCTCAATCCCAATTAAGTAATTAAAACCCAGCAACATTAATTAGAAGTAACATGTTGAGATTCACATGATATTCAAGTACTAGATACTCAAGTTGTCCATAACCGGGGACAAGGCTAATCATGATTAGTTTGTACACTCTGTAGAGGTTTGCGCACTTTTCCCCACAAGACTCGATCGCCTCCGTTTGGTTTCTCGCACTACATGGTGTTTCAGAAGACGGATGACCGAGACACAGCCTTTCAGAAGCGCTAGCACCTTACGATTGGGTAGACCGGTACACCTACATCCCCTACATCTGCTAGTCTACCACTGTAAGAGTTCGCACAACTTAGTCAACTATGCCAGAGCTCATAATGGCTTGTGGCTGCACACGGAAGTTTCTAGCATGAAAGATCTTATGATCCCTTTGAGCCTGGGTGGCGGTCCAAAAAAACAGGCAAGTCCTGATAGACATCAGGTGCCTCAATCCACCCAGATGTGTGTTTAAGTTGCCACCTTAGATAAACCATTAAAATTATCAACTCACATCTGTCATGGATATCACTCACCCAATCCATGTCTACTAGCATAGCATGGCATAATAAGCAAACGTAGAAGTAACTCCCAAAGGTTTCATAATAATACAGGTAATAGGTACTACCTCATCTACTTCCCATCCCACAGTTCAATTAGATCCTAATCATGCAATGTGAGAGGATTGATCTAATGCAATAAAACTGGGTTGTAGAAAAGGTATGATCAAAGTGTTACTTGCCTTGCTGATGATCCGCGAGTCCTAGGGTTTTGAAGTAACAGGCGGCGCAATCCGGGTAATCTATCGTAGACAAACAACAAGCATACAATAAGTACTCATCTAATGCACAGGTAAAACTCGAACAAGAGAACGAACCAGAAGGTTCAACTTAAGAACTCCGGTTGCAAAGAAAGAAAGAACCGAACAGACGACGGAAAAACAAACGGCGGAAGAAAATAACTCGGTTCTAGCAAGTTGAATCTAGGTCAAATTTTACCGGGGCAAAAACTTGTTTAAGTTGATTAGACGGAATGGCGGTTTCGAAACGAAACTCCAGGCGCTTGAATCACCTGATTCCGATAAACGAGCGAGAAGATAAACTAGAACGAAGATCGGATCTGAGATCGCGATCGGAAAGAACGCGGAATAAATCCTACGAAAAGAACATGAAGAACGGTTAAACGAACGGACGTTCGTTAACCTAGAAGAATCCGGTGATCACGTTCGTTAGGACGAACGGTCCGGCGAATGGTCCAAAGGCAACTAAATCGGAAAAGAAAACGAATCCGATCTAGGGTTT
Organism: Triticum dicoccoides; assembly: GCF_002162155.2. Taxonomy (NCBI): domain Eukaryota; kingdom Viridiplantae; phylum Streptophyta; class Magnoliopsida; order Poales; family Poaceae; genus Triticum; species Triticum dicoccoides. Next base: position 58,886,056 of record NC_041384.1, on the reverse strand, counting down.
CGGAGAAGAAAACCGAAACAAAACCGATCTAGAAAACCGGAACGGTTTAGAGAAGAACCGGAAAGAAAACGAATCGGAAGAGAAGAAAAGAATCGGAACGATTAGAAGAAAACGATCCGAGGAAAAGAGACGCGGGGCAACCTCCGGCGAGGTCTCCGGCGAGGGGCTCCGGCAGTGGCGTAGGGCGGCGGCGGCGTGGGCAAGGTGCGGCGGCGGCGCGGCTATGGTGGCGGCGGCGGGTGAGGGGCGCGGGGTGGGGTGCGGTGGAGGGCTTGGGGTTTGGGGCTTTGATTTGATGTGTTTAGAGGGGGGGTGTTGGGGTATTTATATTGGGGAGGGGAGGGATTTACATGGGGTAGGGGACAAGAAATAGAGTAGGAATAGGAATCCTAAAAGAAAAAGAAAAACGGAACAAAGGAAAGGGGGCTAAGAATCCTACTAGGATTCGTCTAAGAGGCAAGAGGCGAGGCGGCTGCCTCCTGCGCCAAGCGCACGCGCGCTGGGGCTGGGGCTTGGGGTGGCCGGCCGGCTTGGGCCTTCGCCCGGCTAGGCGCTACTTTTTTTAAACTGATTCCCGCGCAGAAAACAAAAGAAAAAGAAAACTAAACGGGCTCCAAAAATTCTAAAGTAAATTTTCCCCGACTCCTAAAAATGAGTCGAACAAAATGAACTTTACTCCGGACCTAAAATGCAATTTTCAAAAATGCGCATTTTTCCCTATCCAAATAAAATGCAAACAAAACTCCGGCAAAACCAAAATCGATCTATTTATTAAATCTTCAAATTTTTCCAAAATTTGGGAAAGTCATATTATTCCCTCTCTCTTATATTTTGACACCGGAAAAAATTATTGAAGATGAAATAAATAAATCAAATGATCCTCTTTTCAAATTCGAGAAAACTCTCAAATATGAAAATAACAAAATCTCCAACTCACTCCGAAGGTCCTTGAGTTGCGTGAAATTTCTAGGATCGGGCAAAATGCAAGAAAATATGATATGCATGATGATCTAATGTATAACATTCCAAATTGAAAATTTGGGATGTTACATAGATAAATTACTCAGGTCCAGCAATTTATTTGAGAATTTTATGAGTTCCATAAGTATACGTTTGATTCATATTACTACAGACTGTTCTGTTTTTGACAGATTCTGTTTTTCATGTGTTGTTTACTTATTTTGATGAATCTATGGCTAGTAAAATAGTTTATAAACCGTAGAGAAGTTGGAATACAGTAGGTTTAACACCAATATAAATAAAGAATGAGTTCATTACAGTACCTTGAAGTGGTGATTTACTCTCTTATACTAACGGATCTTACGAGTTTTCTGTTAAGTTTTGTGTTGTGAAGTTTTCAAGTTTTGGGTAAAGATTCGATGGACTATGGAATAAGGAGTGGCAAGAGCCTAAGATTGGGGATGCCCAAGGCACCCCAAGGTAATATTCAAGGACAACCAAAAGCCTAAGCTTGGAGATGCCCCGGAAGGCATCCCCTCTTTCGTCTTCATTCATCGGTAACTTTACTTGGAGCTATATTTTTATTCGCCACATGATATGTGTTTTGCTTGGAGTGTCATTTTATTTCATTATGTTTTGCTTGCTGTTTGAATAAAATACCAAGATCTGAAAATCTTAAATGTTAGAGAGTCTTCACATAGTTGCATAATTATTCGACTACTCATTGATCTTCACTTATATCTTTCGGAGTAGTTTGTCGTTTGCTCTAGTGCTTCACTTATATCTTTTTAGAGCACGGTGGTGGTATTATAGAAATAGATGAACTCTCATGCTTCACTTATATCATTTTGAGAGTTTTAAATAGCATGGTAATTTGCTTAAATAATCCTAATATGCTAGGCATCCAAGAATAGTAAAAACTTTCATATAGAGTATTCAATACTAAGAGAAGTTTGATGCTTGATGATTGTTTTGAGATATGGAGATGGTGATATTAGAGTCATGCTAGTTGAGTAGTTGTGAATTTGAGAAATACTTGCGTTAAAGCTTGTGATTCCCGTAGCATGCACGTATGGTGAACCGTTATGTGATGAAGTCAGAGCATGATTTATTTATTGATTGTCTTCCTTATGAGTGGCGGTCGGGGATGAGCGATGGTCTTTTCCTACCAATCTATCCCCCTAGGAGCATGCGTGTAATACTTTGCTTTGATAACTTGTAGATTTTTCCAATAAGTATGTGAGTTCTTTATGACTAATGTTGAGTCCATGGATTATACGCACTCTCACCCTTCCACCATTGCTAGCCTCTCTAGTACCGCACAACTTTCGCCGGTACCATAAACCCACCATATACCTTCCTCAAAACAGCCACCATACCTACCTATTATGGCATTTCCATAGCCATTCCGAGATATATTGCCATGCAACTTTCCACCGTTCTGTTATTATGACATGCCTCATCATTGTCATACTGCTTTGCATGATCATATAGTTGACATCGTATTTGTGGCAAAGCCACCATTCATAATTCTTTCATACATGTCACTCATGAGTCATTGCACATCCCGGTACACCGCTGGAGACATTCATATAGAGTCATATTTTGTTCTAAGTATCGAGTTATAATTCTTGAGTTGTAAGAAAATAAAAGTGTGATGATCATCATTATTAGAGCATTTTCCCAGTGAGGAAAGGATGATGGAGATTATGATTCCCCCACAAGTCGGGATGAGACTCCGGACGAAAATAAATAAATAAAAGAGGCCAAAGAAGCCCAAATAAAAAAGAGGCCATAAAAAGGAGAAAGGCCCAAATAATAAAAATAATAAAAGATGAGAGAAAAAGAGAGAAGGGTCAATGCTACTATCCTTTTACCACACTTGTGCTTCAAAGTAGCACCATGATCTTCATGATAGAGAGTCTCTTGTTTCATCACTTTCATATACTAGTGGGAAATTTTCATTATAGAACTTGGCTTGTATATTCCAATGATGGGCTTCCTCAAAATGCCCTAGGTCTTCGTGAGCAAGCGAGTTGGATGCACACCCACTTAGTTTCTTTTTGAGCTTTCATACACTTATAGCTCTAGTGCATCCGTTGCATGGCAATCCCTACTCACTCACATTGATATCTATTGATGGGCATCTCCATAGCCCGTTGATACGCCTAGTTGATTTGAGACTATCTTCTCCTTTTTGTCTTCTCCACAACCACCATTCTATTCCACCTATATTGCTATGTCCATGGCTCATGCTCATGTATTGCGTGAAGATTGTAAAGGTTTAAGAACATCAAAAGTATGAAACAATTGCTTGGCTTGTCATCGGGGTTGTGCATGATTTAAATATTTTGTGTGGTGAAGATGGAGCATAGCCAGACTATATGATTTTTTAGGAATAGCTTTCTTTGGCCATGTTATTTTGAGAAGACATAATTGCTTAGTTAGTATGCTTGAAGTATTATTATTTTTATGTCAATATGAACTTTTGTCTTGAATCTTTCGGATCTGAATATGCATGCCACAATTAAGAAGAATTACATTGAAATTATGCCAAGTAGCATTCCACATTAAAAATTTTGTTTTTATCATTTACCTACTCGAGGACGAGCAGGAATTAAGCTTGGGGATGCTGATACGTCTCCAACGTATCTATAATTTTTTATTGTTCCATGCTATTATATTATCTGTTTTGGATGTTTATGGGCTTTATTATACACTTTTATATCATTTTTTGGGACTAACCTATTAACCCAGAGCCCAGTGCTAGTTTCTGTTTTTACCTTGTTTTAGGGTTTCGAAGAAAAGGAAAATCAAACGGAGTCCAATTGACCTGAAACTTCATGGAACTCATTTTTGGAAGGAAAGCAGCCCAGAAGACTTGAAGTGCACGTAAGGGAAGCTTCGAGGAGGCCACGAGGTAGGGGGCGCCCACCCTCATGGGCCCCTCGTGGCCCCCCTGACGTACTTCTTCCGCCTACATATCTCCATATACCCTAAAAACATCAGAGAGCACAATAGAACGGGAGTTCCGCCGCCAGAAGCCTCCGTAGCCACCGAAAACCAATCTAGACCCGTTCCGGCACCCTGCCGGAGGGGGTAATCCCTCTCCGGTGGCCATCTTCATCATCTCGGTGCTCTCCATGATGAGGAGGGAGTAGTTCTCCCTCGGGGCTGAGGATATGTACCAGTAGCTATGTGTTTGATCTCTATCTCTCTCTCTCTCTCGTGTTGTTGAGGTGATACAATCTTGATGTATCGCGAGCTTTGCTATTATATTTGGATCCTATGATGTTTTCTCCCCCCTCTACTCTCTTGTAATGGATTGAGTTTCCCCTTTGAAGTTATCTTATCGGATTGAGTTTCCCCTTTGAAGTTATCTTATCGGATTGACTCTTTAAAGATTTGAGAACACTTGATGTATGTTTTACCGTGCATATCTGTGGTGACAATGGGATATCACGTGATTCACTTGATGTATGTTTTGGTGACCAACTTGCGGGTTCCACCCATGAAACTATGCATAGGGGTTGGTGAAGGAAATATGCCCTAGAGGCAATAATAAAGCTATTATTTATTTCCTTATTTCATGATAAATGTTTATTATTCATGCTAGAATTGTATTAACCGGAAACATAATACATGTGTGAATACATAGACAAACAGAGTGTCACTAGTATGCCTCTACTAGACTAGCTCGTTAATCAAAGATGGTTATGTTTCCTAACCATAGACAAAGAGTTGTTATTTGATTAACGAGATCACATCATTAGGAGAATGATGTGATTGACATGACCCATTCCATTAGCTTAGCACCCGATCGTTTAGTATGTTGTTATTGCTTTCTTCATGACTTATACATGTTCCTATGACTATGAGATTATGCAACTCCCATTTGCCGAAGGAACACTTTGTGTGCTACCAAATGTCACAACGTAACTGGGTGATTATAAAGGAGCTCTACAGGTGTCTCCAAAGGTACATGTTGGGTTGGCGTTTCGAGATTAGGATTTGTCACTCCGATTGTCGGAGAGGTATCTCTGGGCCCTCTCGGATATGCACATCACATAAGCCTTGCAAGCATTGCAACTAATGAGTTAGTTGCGAGATGATGTATTACGAAACGAGTAAAGAGACTTGCCGGTAACGAGATTGAACTAGGTATTGAGATACCGACGATCGAATCTCGGGCAAGTAACATACCGATGACAAAGGGAACAATGTATGTTGTTATGCGGTCTGACCGATAAAGATCTTCGTAGAATATGTAGGAGCCAATATGAGCATCCAGTTTCCGCTATTGGTTATTGACCGGAGACGTGTCTCGGTCATGTCTACATTGTTCTCGAACCCGTAGGGTCCGCACGCTTAAGGTTTCGATGACAGTTATATTATGAGTTTATGAGTTTTGATGTACCGAAGGAGTTCGGAGTCCCGGATGAGATTGGGGACATGACGAGGAGTCTCGAAATGGTAGAGACGTAAAGATCGATATATTGGACGACTATATTCGGACATCGGAAAGGTTCTGAGTGGTTCGAGTGTTTTTCGGAGTACCGGGGAGTTACAGGAATACGGGGAAGAAGTATATGGGCCTTATTGGGCTTTAGGGGAGAGGGAGAGGCAGGCCGCGCCCCCCCCCCCCATTGACTAGTCCGAATTGGACTAGGGGGAGGGGCGGCGCCCCCTCCTTCCTTCTCTTCCCTCTTCCCCTTCCTTGTCTCCTACTCCTACTACATGGAAGGAATCCTAGTTGGAGTAGGAAAGGGGGAATCCTACTCCCGGTGGGAGTAGGACTCCCCTAGGGCGCGCCATAGAGAGGGCCGGCCCTCCCCTCCTCCACTCCTTTGTATACGGGGGCAGGGGCACCCCATAGACACACAAGTTGATCTTCGTGATCGTTCTCTTAGCCGTGTGCGGTGCCTCCCTTCACCATACTGAAGGAAATATGCCCTAGAGGCAATAATAAAGTTATTATTTATTTCCTTATTTCATGGTAAATGTTTATTATTCATGCTAGAATTGTATTAACCGGAAACATAATACATGTGTGAATACATAGACAAACAAAGTGTCACTAGTATGCCTCTACTTGACTAGCTCGTTAATCGAAGATGGTTATGTTTCCTGACCATAGACATGTGTTGTCATTTGATTAACGGGATCACATCATTAGGAGAATGATGTGATTGACATGACCCATTCCATTAGCTTAGCACCCGATCGTTTAGTATGTTGCTATTTCTTTCTTCATGACTTATACATGTTCCAATGACTATGAGATTATGCAACTCCTGTTTGCCGGAGGAATACTTCGTGTGCTACCAAACTTCACAACGTAACTGGGTGATTATAAAGGAGCTCTACAGGTGTCTCCAAAGGTACATGTTGGGTTGGCGTATTTCGAGATTAGGATTTGTCACTCCGATTGTCGGAGAGGTATCTCTGGGCCCTCTCGGTAATGCACATCACATAAGCCTTGCAAGCATTGCAACTAATGAGTTAGTTGCGAGATGATGTATTACGAAACGAGTAAAGAGACTTGCCGGTAACGAGCTTGAACTAGGTATTGAGATACCGACGATCGAATCTCGGGCAAGTAACATACCGATGACAAAGGGAACAGCGTATGTTGTTATGCGGTCTGACCGATAAAGATCTTCATAGAATATGTAGGAGCCAATATGAGCATCCAGGTTCCGCTATTGGTTATTGACCGGAGACATGTCTCGGTCATGTCTACATTGTTCTCGAACCCGTAGGGTCCGCACGCTTAAGGTTTCGATGACAGTTATATTATGAGTTTATGAGTTTTGATGTACCGAAGTTATTTCGGAGTCCCGGATGTGATCCTGGACATAACGAGGAGTCTCAAAATGGTCGAGACATTAAGATTGATATATTGGACGGCTATATTCGGACACCGGAAGTGTTTCGGGTGATTTCGGAGAAAACCGGAGTACCGGAGGGTTACCGGAACCCCCCCCCGGGAGAAGTAATGGGCCATATGGGCCTTAGTGGAGAAAGAGAAGGGCAGCCAGGGTGGGCCGCGCGCCTCCTCCCTCCTGGTCCGAATTGGACTAGGAGAGGGGGGGCGGCGCCCCCTTTCCTTCTCCCTCCCCACTTCCTTCCTCCTCCTAGTAGGCTCCACCTTGGCGCGCCTATAGGGTCGGCCGGCCTCCTCCCCTTGCTCCTTTATATACGGGGGCAGGGGGCACCCCTAGACACACAAGTTGATCTTCGTGATCGTTCTCTTAGCCGTGTGCGGTGCCCCCTTCCACCATAATCCTCGATAATATTGTAGCGGTGCTGAGGCGAAGCCCTGCGACGGTAGAACATCAAGATCGTCACCACGCCGTCGTGCTGACGGAACTCTTCCCCAACACTTTGCTGGATCGGAGTCCGGGGATCGTCATCGAGCTGAACGTGTGCTAGAACTCGGAGGTGCCGTAGTTTCGGTGCTTGATCGGTCCGTCCGTGAAGACGTACGACTACATCAACCGTATTGTCATAACGCTTCCGCTGTCGGTCTACAAGGGTACGTAGATCACACTCTCCCCTCTCGTTGCTATGCATCACCATGATCTTGCATGTGCGTAGGAAATTTTTTGAAATTACTACATTCCCCAACAGTGGCATCTGAGCCTAGGTTTTATGTGTTGATGTTATATGCACGAGTAGAACACAAGTGAGTTGTGGACGATATAAGTCATACTGCTTACCAGCATGTCATACTTTGATTCGGCGGTATTGTTGGATGAAGCGGCCTAGATCGACATTATGCGTACGCTTACGCGAGACTGGTTCTACCGACGTGCTTTGCACACAGGTGGCTGGCGGGTGTCAGTTTCTCGAACTTTAGCTGAACCGAGTATGGCTATGCCCGGTCCTTGCGAAGGTTAAAACAGCACCAACTTGACAAACTATCGTTGTGGTTTTGATGCGTAGGCAAGATTGGTTCTTGCTTAAGCCCGTAGCAGCCACGTAAAACTTGCAACAACAAAGTAGAGGACGTCTAACTTGTTTTTGCAGGGCATGTTGTGATGTGATATGGCCAAGACATGATGAGATATAAGTTGTTGTATGAGATGATCATGTTTTGTTGAAGTTATCGACAACTGGCAAAATCCTTATGGTTGTCTCTCTATTGCATAAGATGCAAGTGCCCAATAATTGCTTTACTTTATCACTATGTGATAGCAATAGTTGCAAGAGCAATTGTTGGCGAGACGACCATGTGACGACACATTGATATAGATCAAGATGATGGAGATCATGGTGTCATGCCGGTGACGATATAGATCATGATAGTACTTCGGAGATAGAGATCAAAGGCGCAAGATGATGATGGCCATATCATGTCACATATTTTGATTGCATATGATGTTTATCTTTTATACATCTTATTTTTTCTTTGTTTGACGGTAGCATTTTAAGATGATCTCTCACTAATTATCAAGAAGTGTTCTCCCTGAGTATGCACCGTTGCGAAAGTTCTTCGTGCTGAGACACCACGTGATGATCGGGTGTGATAGGCTCTACGTTCAAATACAACGGGTGCAAAACAGTTGCACACGCGGAATACTCAGGTTATACTTGACGAGCCAAGCATATACAGATATGGCCTCGGAACACGGAGGCCGAAAGGTCGAGCGTGAATCATATAGTAGATATGATCAACATAGTGATGTTCACCATTGAAACTACTTCATCTCACGTGATGATCGGACATGGTTTAGTTGATTTGGATCACGTGATCACTTAGAGGATTAGAGGGATGTCTATCTAAGTGGGAGTTCTTAAGTAATATGATTAATTGAACTTTAATTTATCATGAACTTAGTCCTGGTAGTATTAGCATATCTATGTTGTAGATCAATAGCTCGTGTTGTTGCTTCCCTATGTTTTATATATGTTCCTAGAGAAAACTAAATTGAAAGATGTTAGTAGCAAAGATGCGGATTGGATCCGTGATCTGAGGTTTATCCTCATTGTTGCACAGAAGAATTATGTCCTTGATGCACCTCTAGGTGACAGACCTAATGCAGGAGCAAATGCAGATGTTATGAACGTTTGGCTAGCTCAATATGATGACTACTTGATAGTTTAGTGCACCATGCTTAACGGCTTAGAATCGGGACTTCAAAGACGTTTTGAACGTCATGGACCATATGAGATGTTCCAGGAGTTGAAGTTAATATTTCAAGCAAATACCCGAGTTGAGAGATATGAAGTCTCCAACAAAGTTCTATAGCTAAAAGATGGAGGGGAATCGCTCAACTAGTGAGCATGTGCTCAGATTGTCAGAGTACTACAATCGCTTGAATCAAGTGGGAGTTAATCTTCCGGATAAGATAGTGATTGACAGAATTCTCTAGTCACCATCACCAAGTTAGTAGAACTTCGTGATGAACTATAATATGCAAGGGATAACGGATACAATTCCCAAGCTCTTCGTGATGCTAAAATTGACGAAGGTATAAATCAAGAAAAACATCAACTGTTGATGGTTGACGAGACCACTAGTTTCAAGAAACCGGCAAAGGGAAGAAGGGGAACTTCAAGAAGAACGGCAAGCAAGTTGCTGCTCAAGTGAAGAAGCCCAAGTCTTGTCCTAAGCCTGAGACTAAGTGCTTCTACTGCAAAGGGACTGATCACTGGAAGCGGAACTGCCCCAAGTATTTGGCGGATAAGAAGGATGGCAAAGTGAACAAAGGTATATCTGATATACATGTTATTGATGTGTGCTATACTAGTGATTATAGCAACCCCTCAGTATTTGATACTAGTTTAGTTGCTAAGATTAGTAACTCGAAACGGGAGTTGCAGAATAAACAGAGACTAGTTAAGGGTGAAGTGACGATGTGTGTTGGAAGTGGTTCCAAGATTGATATGATCATCATCGCACACTCCCTATACTTTCGGGATTAGTGTTGAACCTAAATAAGGCCTTGTTTGGATACACAGTTTTACCAGTACTAGTTTTTCGCAGACTCACATAACCGCCTAACAAACTAAAACCATGTTTGGGCTTTCCACCAAAAACATGGATAAGCAGAATTTGGTTTCCACAAAACCAGGAATCTGCGTTTTGTGAAAAATGACTAATAGTTGTTTTTGGGAAAACACAATCGTAGAAACCCACCGCAACTGATTTTTTCCAGTTCCACTTTTTTCGCAACAAATCCATTAGTGCTAATTTTACATTCATCGGGAGCTTGGATGGCCGGCGTGCATGCAAATTGACCCTGAGCATCAACTCTCTATCGTCAGCCTGTACGTCCATGGAAGCGGATGCCGCCGTCCGTGCGGGGTGAGTGGAAGCATTCACTGCTGTGCGCGTGCCGTGTTGGCGAGGGGAAGTAGCCACCGCCATGAGCATACGCCGGAGTCATCAAGAAGAAGCAGTCGATGCCGTCGTCCGCGCGCGGTGAGTCGTCGACGGAAAGCGGCTGCTGCCGTGCGCTCACGGCCAGTCCCCACATGAAAGACGTTGTCGTCGTCCACAACCAGCAGCTGAGCTTACCAAACATAGTTTTCTATAAACCGGTTATTCACAAAATAGTAGATAAAACTGGTTTTCCTAGAAATCGGCTGAAAATGCATTTTCTATAATCTTATCGCTTATCTCCATTATCCAAACAACCACTAAGTCTTATTTGGTGTTTGCGTTGAGCATGAATATGATTTGATCATGTTTATTGTAATACGGTTATTCATTTAAGTAAGAGAATAAATTGTTGTTCTGTTTACATGAATAAAACCTTATATGGTTACACACCCAATGAAAATAGTTCGTTGGATATCGATCGTAGTGATACACATAATCATAATATTGAAACCAAAAGATGCAAAGGTAATAATGATAGTGCAACTTTTTTGTGGCACTGCCGTTTAGGTCATATTGGTGTAAAGCGCATGAAGAAACTCCATGCTGATGGGCTTTTTGAAATCACTTGATTATGAATCAGTTGATGCTTGCGAACCATACCTCATGGGCAAGATGACTAAGCCTCCGTTCTCCGGAACAATGGAGCGCGCAACAGATTTGTTGGAAATCATACATACTGATGTATGTGGTCCGATGAATATTGAGGCTCGAGGTAGGTATCATTATTTTCTGATCTTCACAGATGATTTGAGCAGATATGAGTATATCTACTTGATGAAACACAAGTTTGAAACATTTGAAAAGTTCAAAGAATTTCAGAGTGAAGTGGAGAATCATCGTAACAAAAATAAAAGTTTCTACGATATGATCACAGAAGTAAAATATTTGAGTTACGAGTTTGGCCTTCAGTTAAAACAATGTGAAATAGTTTCACTAATCACGCCACCTGGAACACCACAGCATAATGGTGTGTCCGAACGTCATAACCGTACTTTATTAGATATGGTGCGATCTATGATGTCTCTTACCGATCTACCACTATTGTTTTGGGGTTATGCATTAGAGATAGCTACATTCACGTTAAATATGGCACCATCTAAATCCGTTGAGATGACACCGTATGAACTATGGTTTAGCAAGAAACCTAAGCTGTCGTTTCTTAAAGTTTGAGGTTGCAATGCTTATGTGAAAAAGTTTCAACTTGATGAGCTCAAACCTAAATCGAAGAAGTGTGTCTTCATAGGATATCCAAAGGAAACTATTGGATACACCTTCTATCACAGATCCAAAGGCAAGACTCTTGTTGCTAAATTCGGAAACTTTCTAGAGAAGAAGTTTCTCTCGAAAGAAGTGAGTGGGAGGACAGTATAACTTGATAAGGTAATTGTACCTTCTCCCTTATTGAAAAGTAGTTCATCACAGAAATCTGTTCCTGTGACTACTACACCAATTAGTGAGGAAGCTAATGATGATGATCATGTAACTTCAGATCAAGTTACTACCGAACCTCGTAGGTAAACCAGAGTGAGATCCGCACCAGAGTGGTACGGTAATCCTGTTCTGGAGGTCATGTTACTTGACCATGATGAACCTACGAACTATGAGGAAGCGATGATGAGCCCAGTTTCCGCAAAATGGTTTAAGGCAATGAAATCTGAGATAGGATCCATGTATGAGAACAAAGTATGGACTTTGGTTGACTTGCCCGATGTTCGGCAAGCCATTGAGATTAAATGGATCTTGAAGAGGAAGACGGACGCTGATAGTAGTGTTACTATATAAAAAGCTAGAATTGTCGCAAAAAGGTTTTTCGACAAGTTCAAGGTGTTGACTACGATGAGAGTTTCTCACTCGTATCTATGCTTAAGTCTGTTTGAATCATGTTAGAAATTGCCGCATTTTATGAAATCTAGCAAATTGATAAACAAAACTGCATTCCTTAATGGATTTATTAAAGAAGAGTTGTATATGATGCAACCAGAAGGTTTTATCAATCCTAAAGGTGCTAACAAAATGTGCAAGCTCCAGCGATCCATCTATGGACTGGTGCAAGCATCTCGGAGTTGGAATACGTGCTTTGATGAGATGATCAAAGCATATAGTCTTATACAGACTTGCGGTGAAGCTTGTATTTACAAGAAAGTGAGTGGGAGCACTACAGCATTTCTGATAAGTATATGTGAATGACATATTGTTGATCAGAAATAATGTAGAATTATTCTGCAAAGCATAAAGGAGTGTTTTGAAAGAAGTTTTTCAAAGAAAGACCTCAGTGAAGCTACTTACATATTGAGCATCAAGATCTATAGAGATAGATCAAGACGCTTGATAAGTTTTTTCAATGAGTACATACCTTGACAAGATTTTGAAGTAGTTCAAAATGGAACAGTCAAAGAAAGAGTTCTTGCCTGTGTAACAAGGTGTGAAATTGAGTAAGACTCAAAGCCCGACCACGGCAGAAGATAGAAAGAGAGTGAAAGTCATTCCCTATATCATAGGTTCTATAAAGTATGCCATGCTATGTACTAGATCTATCGTATACCCTACACTGATTTTGGCAAGGGAGTACAATAGTGATCTAGGAGTAGATCACTGGACATCGGTCAAAATTATCCTTAGTGGAATAAGGATATGTTTCTCGATTATGGAGGTGACAAAAGGTTCGTCATAAAAGGATTACATCGATACAAGTTTTTGGCACTGATCCGGATGACTCTAACTCTTCATCTGGATACATATTGAAAATGGGAGCAATTAGCTAAAGGAGCTCCGTGCAGAGCATTATAGACATAGAAATTTGCAAAATACATACAGATCTGAATTTTGGCAGACTCGTTGACTAAGCTTCTCTCACAAGCAAAACATGATCACACCTTAGTACTCTTTGGGTGTTAATCACATATAGGTGTGAACTAGATTACTGAGTCTAGCAAACCCTTTGAGTGTTGGTCACATGACGATGTGAACTATGGGTGTTAATCACATGGTGATGTGAACTATTTATGTTAAATCACATGGCGATGTGATCTAGATTATTGACTCTAGTGCAAGTGGGAGACTGAAGGAAATATGCCCTAGAGGCAATAATAAAGTTATTATTTATTTCCTTATTTCATGATAAATGTTTATTATTCATGCTAGAATTGTATTAAATGGAAACATAATACATGTGTGAATACATAGACAAACAAAGTGTCACTAGTATGCCTCTACTTGACTAGCTCGTTAATCGAAGATGGTTATGTTTCCTGACCATAGACATGTGTTGTCATTTGATTAACGGGATCACATCATTAGGAGAATGATGTGATTGACATGACCCATTCCATTAGCTTAGCACCCGATCGTTTAGTATGTTGCTATTGCTTTCTTCATAACTTATACATGTTCCTATGACTATGAGATTATGCAACTCCCGTTTACCGGAGGAACACTCTGTGTGCTACCAAACGTCACAAGTAACTGGGTGATTATAAAGGAGCTCTATAGGTGTCTCCAAAGGTACATGTTGGGTTGGCGTATTTCGAGATTAGGATTTGTCACTTCGATTGTCGGAGAGGTATCTCTGGGCCCTCTCGGTAATGCACATCACATAAGCCTTGCAAGCATTGCAACTAGTGAGTTAGTTGCGAGATGATGTATTATGAAACGAGTAAAGAGACTTGCCGGTAACGAGATTGAACTAGGTATTGAGATACCGACGATCGAATCTCGGGCTAGTAACACACCAATGACAAAGGGAACAACGTATGTTGTTATGCGGTCTGATCGATAAAGATCTTTGTAGAATATGTAGGAGCCAATATGAGCATCCAGGTTCTGCTATTGGTTATTGACCGGAGACATGTCTCGGTCATGTCTACATTGTTCTTGAACCCATAGGGTCCGCATGCTTAAGGTTTTGATGACAGTTATATTATGAGTTTTGATGTATCGAAGTTAGTTCGGAGTCCCGGATGTGATCACGGACATAACGAGGAGTCTCGAAATGGTCGAGACATAAAGATTGATATATTGGACGGCTATATCCGGACACCGGAAGTGTTCTGGGTGATTTCGGAGAAAACCGGAGTACCGGAGGGTTACTGAAACCCCCCCGGGAGAAGTAATGGGCCATATGGGCCTTAGTGGAGAAAGAGAAGGGCAGCCAGGGTGGGCCGTGCGCCTCCTCCCCCCTGGTCCGAATTGGACTAGGAGAGGGGGGGCGGTGCCCCCCTTTCCTTCTCCCTCCCCACTTCCTTTACCCTCCTAGTAGGAGTCCTACTCCTACTAGGAGGAGGACTCCTCCTTGGCGCGCCTATAGGGCTGGCCAGCCTCCTCCCCTTGCTCCTTTATATATGGGGGCAGGGGCACCCCTAGACACACAAGTTGATCTTCGTGATCGTTCTCTTAGCCGTGTGCAGTGCCCCCTTCCACCATAATCCTCAATAATATTGTAGCGGTGCTTAGGCGAAGCCCTGCGACGGTAGAACATCAAGATCGTCACCACGCCGTCGTGCTGACGGAACTCTTCCCCGACACTTTGCTGGATCGGAGTCCGGGGATCGTCATCGAGCTGAACGTGTGCTAGAACTCGGAGGTGCCGTAGTTTCGGTGCTTGATCGATCGGGCCGTGAAGACGTACGACTACATCAACCGCGTTGTCATAACGCTTCCGATGTCGGTCTACAAGGGTATGTAGATTACACTATCCCCTCTCGTTGCTATGCATCACCATGATCTTGCATGTGCGTAGGAAATTTTTTGAAATTACTACGTTCCCCAACACATACTCCTCGATAATATTGTAGCGGTGCTTAGGCGAAGCCCTGCGACGGTAGAACAACAAGATCGTCACCACGCTGTCGTGCTGACAGAACTCTTCCCCGACACTTTGCTGGATCGGAGTCCGGGGATCGTCATCGAGCTGAACGTGTGCTAGAACTCGGAGGTGTCGTAGTTTCGGTGCTTGATCGGTCGGGTCGCGAAGACGTACGACTACATCAACCGCGTTGTCATAACGCTTCCGCTTTAGGTCTACGAGGGTACATAGACAACACTCTCCCCTCTCGTTGCTATACATCACCATGATCTTGCATGTGCGTAGGAAATTTTTTGAAATTACTACGTTCCCCAACAATGGCATCCGAGCCTAGGTTTTACGTGTTGATGTTATATGCATGAGTAGAACACAAGTGAGTTGTGGGCGATATAAGTCATAATGCTTACCAGCATGTCATACTTTGGTTCAGCGGTATTGTTGGATGAAGCGGCCCGGACCGACATTACGCATACGCTTATGCGAGACTGGTTCTACCGACGTGCTTTGCACACAGGTGGCTGGCAGGTGTGAGTTTCTCCAACTTTAGTTGAACCGAGTGTGGCTACGCCCGGTCCTTGCGAAGGTTAAAACAGCACAAACTTGACAAACTATCATTGTGGTTTTGATGCGTAGGTAAGATTGGTTCTTGCTTGAGCCCGTAGCAGCCACGTAAAACTTGCAACAACAAAGTAGAGGACGTCTAACTTGTTTTTGCAGGCATGTTGTGATGTGATATGGTCAAGACATGATGCTAAATTTTATTGTAGGAGATGATCATGTTTTGTAACCGAGTTATCGGCAACTGGCAGGAGCCATATGGTTGTCGTTTTATTGTATGCAATGCAATTGCGCTGTAATGCTTTACTTTATCACTAAGCGGTAGCGATAGTCGTGGAAGCATAAGATTGGCGAGACGACAACGACGCTACGATGGTGATCAAGGTGTCGCGCCAGTGACGATGGTGATCATGACGGTGCTTCGAAGATGGAGATCACAAGCACAAGATGATGATGGCCACATCATATCACTTATATTGATTGCATGTGATGTTTATCTTTTATGCATCTTATCTTGCTTTGATTAACGGTAGCATTTTAAGATGATCTCTCACTAATTATCAAGAAGTGTTCTCCCTGAGTATGCACCATTGTGAAAGTTCTTCATGCTGAGACACCATGTGATGATCATGTGTGATAGGCTCTACATTCAAATACAACGGGTGCAAAACAGTTGCACACGCGGAATACTCAGGTTATACTTGACGAGCCAAGCATATACAGATATGGCCTCAGAACACGGAGACCGAAAGGTCGAGCGTGAATCATATAGTAGATATGATCAACATAGTGATGTTCACCAATGAAACTACTCCATCTCACGTGATGATCGGACATGGTTTAGTTGATTTGGATCACGTGATCACTTAGAGGATTAGAGGGATGTCTATCTAAGTGGGAGTTCTTAAGTAATATGATTAATTGAACTTTAATTTATCATGAACTTAGTCCTGGTAGTATTAGCATATCTATGTTGTAGATCAATAGCTCGTGTTGTTGCTTTCATATGTTTATTTTGATATGTTCCTAGAGAAAATTGTATTGAAAGATGTTAGTAGCAATGATGCAGATTGGATCCGTGATCTGAGGTTTATCATCATTGCTGCACAGAAGAATTATGTCCTTGATGCACCGCTAGGTGACGGACCTATTGCAGGAGCAGATGCAGACGTTATGAACGTTTGGCTAGCTCAATATGATGACTACTTGATAGTTTAGTGCACCATGCTTAACGGCTTAGAATCAGGACTTCAACGACGTTTTGAACATCATGGACCATATGAGATGTTCCAGGAGTTGAAGTTAATATTTCAAGCAAATACCTGAGTTGAGAGATATGAAGTCCCCAAGAAGTTCTATAGCTAAAAGATGGAGGAAAATCACTCAACTAGTGAGCATGTGCTCAGATTGTCTGGGTACTACAATCACTTGAATCAAGTGGGAGTTAATCTTCCAGATAAAATAGTGATTGGTAGAATTCTCTAGTCACCATCACCAAGTTAGTAGAACTTCATGATGAACTAGGATATGCAAGGGATAACGGAAACGATTCGCAAGCTCTTCGTAATGCTAAAATTGACGAAGGTAGAAATCAATAAAAATGTCAAGTGTTGATGGTTGACGAGACCACTAGTTTCAAGAAAAAGGGCAAAGGAAAAAAGGGGAACTTCAAGAAGAACAACAAGCAAGTTGTTGCTCAAGTGAAGAAGCCCAAGTCTGGTCTTAAGCCTAAGACTAAGTGCTTCTACTGCAAAGGGACTGGTCACTGGAAGCGGAACTACCCAAGTATTTGGCGGATAAGAAAGGATGGCAAAGTAAACAAAGGTATATTTGATATACATGTTATTGATGTGTACTTTACTAGTGTTCATAGCAACCCCTCAGTATTTGGTACTAGTTCAGTTGCTAAGATTAGTAACTTGAATCGGGAGTTGCAGAATGAACAGAGACCAGTTAAGGGTAAGGTGATGATGTGTGTTTAAAGTAGTTACAAGATTGATATGATCATCATCGCACACTCCCTATACTTTCGGGATTAGTGTTGAACCTAAATAAGTTATATGTGGTGTTTGCGTTGAGCATAAATATGATTTGATCATGTTTATTGCAATACGGTTATTCATTTAAGTAAGAGAATAAATTGTTGTTCTGTTTACATGAACAAAACCTTATATGGTTACACAACCAATGAAAATGGTTCGTTGAATCTCGATCGTAGTGATACACATATTCATAATATTGAAACCAAAAGATGCAAAGTTAATAATGATAGTGCAACTTGTTTTGTGGCACTGCCGTTTAGGTCATATTGGTGTAAAGCGCATGAAGAAACTCCATGCTGATGGGTTTTTGGAATCACTTGATTATGAATAACTTGATGCTTGCGAACCATGCCTCATGGGCAAGATGACTAAAACGTCGTTCTCCGGAACAATGGAGCGAGCAACTGACTTATTAGAAATAAAACATACTGATGTATGCGATCCGATGAGTGTTGAGGCTCACGGCGGGTATCGTTATTTTCTGACCTTCACAGATGATTTAAGTAGATATGGGTATATCTACTTGATGAAACATAAGTCTGAAACATTTGAACAATTCAAAGAATTTCAGAGTGAAGTGGAAAATCATCATGACAAGAAGATAAGGTTTCCACGATCTGATCATGGAGACAAATATTTAAGTTACGAGTTTGGTCTTCAATTAAAACAATGTGGAATAGTTTCACAAATTCATGCCACCTGGAACACCACAGCATAATGGTGTGTCTGAACGTCATAACCGTACTTTATTGGATATAGTGCAATCTATGATGTTTCTTACCGATTTACCACTATAGTTTTGGGATTATGCATTAGAGACAGCTGCATTCACGTTAAAAAGGGCACTATCTAAATCCGTTGAGACGGCACCGTATGAACTGTGGTTTGGCAAGAAACCAAAGTTGTCGTTTCTTAAAGTTTGGGGTTGCGATGCTTATATGAAAAAGTTTCATCCTGATAAGCTCAAACCCAAATCGGAGAAGTGCGTCTTCATAGGATACCCAAAAGAAAATGTTGGGTACACCTTCTATCACAGATCAGAAGGAGAGATATTCGTTGCTGAGAATGGATCCTTTCCAGAGAAGGAGTTTCTCTTGAA
Source organism: Triticum dicoccoides (assembly GCF_002162155.2). Classification (NCBI taxonomy): domain Eukaryota; kingdom Viridiplantae; phylum Streptophyta; class Magnoliopsida; order Poales; family Poaceae; genus Triticum; species Triticum dicoccoides. The sequence continues at coordinate 58,867,205 of NC_041384.1, read as the reverse complement.
AGAAGTGAGTGGGAGGAAAGTACAAAACTTGATAAGGTAATTGTACCTTCTCCCTTATTGGAAAGTAGTTCATCACAGAAATCTGTTCTTGTGACTACTACACCAATTAGTGAGGAAGCTAATGATGATGATCATGTAACTTCAGATCAAGTTACTACCGAATCTCGTAGGTAAACCAGAGTGAGATCCGCACCAGAGTGGTACGGTAATCCTGTTCTGAAAGTCATGTTACTAGACCATGACGAACTTGCGAACTATGAGGAAGCGATGATGAGCCCAGATTCCGCGAAATGGTTTGAGGCCATGAAATCTGAGATATGATCCATGTATGAGAACAAAGTATGGACTTTGATGGATTTGCCCGATGATCGGCAAGCCATAGAAAATAAATGGATCTTCAAGAGGAAGACGGACGCTGATAGTAGTGTTACTATCTACAAAGCTAGAATTGTCGCAAAAGGTTTTCGACAAGTTCAAGGTGTTGACTACGATGAGAGTTTCTCACTCGTATCTTTGCTTAAGTCTGTACGAATCATGTTAGCAATTGCCGCATTTTATAAAATCTGGCAAATGGATAAACAAAATTGCATTCCTTAATGGATTTATTAAAGAAGAGTTGTATACGATGCAACTAGAAGGTTTTGTCGATCCTAAAGGTGTTAACAAAATATGCAAGCTCCAGCGATCCATCTATGGACAGGTGCAAGCATCTCGGAGTTGGAATATACGCTTTGATAAGTTGATCAAAGCATATAGTTTTATACAGACTTGCGGTGAAGCCTGTATTTACAAGAAAGTGAGTGGGAGCACTACAATATTTCTGATAAGTATATGTGAATGACATATTGTTGATCGGAAATAATGTAGAATTATTCTGCAAAGCATAAAGGAGTATTTGAAAGGAGTTTTTTCAAAGAAAGACCTCGGTGAAGCTGCTTACATATTGAGCATCAAGATCTATAGAGATAGATCAAGATGCTTGATAAGTTTTTTCAATGAGTATATACCTTGACAAGATTTTTGAAGTAGTTCAAAATCGAACAGTCAAAGAAAGAGTTCTTGCCTGTGTAACAAGGTGTGAAATTGAGTAAGACTCAAAGCCCGACCACGGTAGAAGATAGAAAGAGAGTGAAAGTCATTCCCTATGCCTCAATCATAGGTTCTATAAAGTATTCCATGTTGTGTACCTATTGTATACCCTACTGGCAAGGGAGTACAATAGTGATCTAGGAGTAGATCACTGGACAACGGTCAAAATTATCCTTAGTCGAATAAGGATATGTTTCTCGATTATGGAGGTGACAAAAGGTTCGTCGTAAAGGGTTACGTCGATGCAAACTTTGACGTTGATCCAGATGATTCTAAGTCTCAATCTGGATGCATATTGAAAGTGCGAGCAATTAGCTAGAGTAGCTCTGTGCAGAGCATTGTTGACATAGAAATTTGCAAAATACATACGGATCTGAATATAGCAGACCAGTTGACTAAACTTCTCTCACAGGCAAAACATGATCACACCTTAGTACTCTTTGGGTGTTAATCACATAGCGATGTGAACTAGATTATTGACTCTAGTAAACCCTTTGAGTGTTGGTCACATAATGATGTGAACTATTGGTGTTAAATCACATGGCAATGTGAACTAGATTATTGACTCTAGTGCAAGTGGGAGACTGAAGGAAATATGCCCTAGAGGCAATAATAAAGTTATTATTTATTTCCTTATTTCATGATAAATGTTTATTATTCATGCTAGAATTGTATTAACCAGAAACATATTACATGTGTGAATACATAGACAAACAGAGTGTCACTAGTATGCTTCTACTAGACTAGATCGTTAATCAAACATGGTTATGTTTCCTAACCATAGACAAAGAGTTGTTATTTGATTAATGGGATCACATCATTAGGAGAATGATGTGATTGACATGACCCATTCCATTAGCTTAGCACCCGATCGTTTAGTATGTTGCTATTGCTTTCTTCATGACTTATACATGTTCCTATGACTATGAGATTATGCAACTCCCGTTTGCCGAAGGAACACTTTGTGTGCTACCAAACGTCACAACGTAACTGGGTGATTATAAAGGAGCTCTACAGGTGTCTCCAAAGGTAGATGTTGGGTTGGCGTATTTCGAGATTAGGATTTGTCACTCCGATTGTCGGAGAGGTATTTCCGGGCCCTCTCAGTAATGCACATCACATAAGCCTTGCAAGCATTGCAACTAATGAGTTAGTTGTGAGATGATGTATTACGAAAAAAGTAAAGAGACTTGCCGGTAATGAGATTGAACTAGGTATTGAGATACCGACGATTGAATCTCGGGCAAGTAACATACCGATGACAAAGGGAACAATGTATGTTGTTATGCGGTCTGACCGATAAAGATCTTCGTAGAATATGTAGGAGCCAATATGAGCATCCAAGTTCCGCTATTGGTTATTGACCGGAGACGTGTCTCGGTCATGTCTACATTGTTCTCGAACCCGTAGGGTCCGCACGCTTAAGGTTTCGATGACAGTTATATTATGAGTTTTGATGTACCAAAGGAGTTCGGAGTCCCGTATGAGATCGGGGACATGACGAGGAGTCTCGAAATGGTTGAGATGTAAATATCGATATATTGGACGACTATATTCGACATCGGAAAGGTTCCGAGTGGTTCGGGTGTTTTTTGCAGTACCGGGGAGTTATGGGAATACGGGGGAAGAAGTATATGGGCCTTATTGGGCTTTAGGGGAGAGGGAGAGGCAGGCCGCGCGCCCCCCCATTGACTAGTCCGAATTGGACTAGGGCGAGGGGCGGTGCCCCCTCCTTCCTTCTCTTCCCTCTTCCCCTTCCTTGTCTCCTACTCCTACTACATGGAAGGACTCCTAGTTGGACTAGGAAAGGGGGAATCCTACTCCCGGTGGGAGTAGGACTCCCCTAGGGCGCGCCATAGAGAGGGCCGGCCCTCCCCTCCTCCACTCCTTTATATACGGGGGCAGGGGGCACCCCATAGACACACAAGTTGATCTTCGTGATCGTTCTCTTAGCCGTGTGCGGTGCCTCCCTCCACCATACTCCTCGATAATATTATAGCGGTGCTTAGGCGAAGCCCTGCGATGGTAGAACATCAAGATCGTCACCACGCCGTCGTGCTGACAGAACTCTTCCCCGACACTTTGCTGGATCGGAGTCCGTGGATCATCATCGAGCTGAACGTGTGCTAGAACTCGGAGGTGCCGTAGTTTCGGTGCTTGATCGGTCGGGTCGCGAAGACGTACGACTACATCAACCGCGTTGTCATAATGCTTCCGCTTTCGGTCTACGAGGGTACGTAGACAACACTCTCCCCTCTCGTTGCTATACATCACCATGATCTTGCGTGTGCGTAGGAAATTTTTTGAAATTACTACGTTCCCCAATAGTTGGCACACGTTTTCGTCGTGATTCTCCGGTAGTACTTTGGGGCACTCTTTGAGGTCCTTTTTGTTGGTTGAATAGATGAATCTGAGATTATGTGACGCATATCGTATAATCATACCCACGGATACTTGAGGTGACATTGGAGTATCTAGGAGACATTAGGGTTTTGGTTGATTTGTGTCTTGAGGTGTTATTCTAGTACGAACTCTAGGGATGTTTGTGACACTTATAGGAATAGCCCAACGGATTGATTGGAAAGAATAACTTTGAGGTGGTTTCATACCCTACCATAATCTCTTCGTTTGTTCTCCGCTATTAGTGACTTTGGAGTGACTCTTTGTTGCATGTTGAGGGATAGTTATGTGATCCAATTATGTTAGTATTGTTGAGGGAACTTGCACTAGCGAAAGTATGAACCCTAGGCCTTGTTTCAACACATTGCAATACCATTTACGCTCACTTTTATCATTAGTTACCTTGCTGTTTTTATATTTTCAGATTACAAATACCTTTATCTACTATATATATACCACTTGTATCACCATCTCTTCGCTGAACTAGTGCACCTATACAATTTACCATTGTATTGGGTGTGTTGGGGACACAAGAGACTCTTTGTTATTTGGTTGCAGGGTTGCTTGAGAGAGACCATCTTCATCCTACGCCTCCTACGGATTGATAAACCTTAGGTCATCCACTTGAGGGAAATTTGCTACTGTCCTACAAACCTCTGCACTTGGAGGCCCAACAACGTCTACAAGAAGAAGGTTGTCTAGTAGACATCAGCGTGCGGCACCCCTAGCCCAAACCAAATTGGACTAGGGGGCGCCCCCCCCCCCTTTCCTTCTTCTTCTCCTCCCCTTCCTTCCCCTCTCCTACTTGGACTAGGAAAGAGGGGGAAATCCTACTTGGAGTAGGATTGCCCCCCTTGGGCGAGCCTCCTCCCCTTGGACGGCCCTCTCCTCCCCCCCTTTATATACGGAGGAGGGGGCACCCCATAGACACAAGAATTGATCTCTTGATCTCTTAGCCGTGTGCGGTGCCCCCCTCCACCATATTCCACCTCGATAATATTGTAGCGGTGCTTAGGCGAAGCCCTGCGTCGGTAGCATCATCATTATTGTCACCACGCCGTCGTGCTAACGGAACTCTCCCTCAAAGCTCGGCTGGATCGGAGTTCGAGGGACGTCATCGAGCTGAACGTGTGCTGAACTCGGAGGTGCCGTATGTTCGGTACTTGGATCGGTCGGATCGTGAAGACGTACGACTACATCAACCATGTTGTGCTAACGCTTCCGCTTTCAGTCTACGAAGGTACATGGACAACACTCTCCCGTCTCGTTGCTATGCATCACCATGATCTTGCATGTGCGTAGGAAAATTTTGAAATTACTACGTTCCCCAATAGTGGCATCCGAGCCAGGTTTTATGGGTGGATGTTATATGCACGAGTAGAACACAAGCGAGTTGTGGGCGATACAAATCATACTGCTTACCAGCATGTCACACTTTGGTTCGGCGGTATTGTTGGATGAAGCGGCCCGGAACGACATTACGCGTACGCTTGCGCTAGACTGGTTCTACCGACGTGCTTCGCACACAGGTGGCTGGCGGGTGTCAGTTTCTCCAACGTTAATTGAACCGAGTGTGGCTACGCCCGGTCCTTCAGAAGGTTAAAACATCACTAACTTGACGAACTATCGTTGTGGTTTTGATGCGTAGGTAAGAATGGTTCTTGCTCAGCCCGTAGCAGCCACGTAAAACTTGCAACAACAAAGTAGAGGACGTCTAACTTGTTTTTGCAGGGCATGTTGTGAGGTGATATAGTCAAGACGTGATGAGATATAAGTTGTTGTATGAGATGATCATGTTTTGTTGAAGTTATCGTCAACTGGCAGAAGCCTTATGGTTGTCCCTTTATTGCATAAGATGCAAGTGCCAAATAATTGCTTTACTTTATCGCTATGCGATAGCAATAGTTGCAAGAGCAATTGTTGGCGAGACGACCATGTGACGACACATTGATATAGATCAAGATGATGGAGATCATAGTGTCATGCTGGTAACAATGAAGATCATGACAGTACTTTGGAGATGGAGATCAAAAGCACAAGATGATGATGGCCATATCATGTCACATATTTTGATTGCATGTGATGTTTATCTTTTATACATCTTATTTTGCTTAGTTCGACGGTAGCTTTATAAGATGATCTCTCACTAAATTTCAAGATATAAGTGTTCTCCCTGAGTATGCACCGTTGCAAAAGTTCTTCGTGCTGAGACACCACGTGATGATCGGGTGTGATAAGCTCTATGTTCAAATACAACGGGTGCAAAACAGTTGCACACGCAGAATACTCAGGTTAAACTTGACGAGCCTAGCATATGCAGATATGGCCTCGGAACACTAAGATCGAAAGGTCGAGCGTGAATCATATAGTAGATATCATCAACATAGTGATGTTCACCATTGAAAACTACTCCATCTCACGTGATGATCGGACATGGTTTAGTTGATTTGGATCACGTGATCACTTAGATGATTAGAGGGATGTCTATCTAAGTGGGAGTTCTTAAGTAATATGATTAATTGAACTTTAATTTATCATGATCTTAGTCCTGATAGTATTAGCATATCTATGTTGTAGATCAATAACTCGCGTTTTGCTCCCCTGTTTTATTTTTGATATGTTCCTAGAGAAAAATAAGTTGAAAGATGTTAGTAGCAAAGATGCGGACTAGCTCCGTGATCTGAGGATTATCCTCATTGCTGCTCAAAAGTATTATGTCCTTGATGCACCGCTAGGTGACAGAAATATTGCATGAGTAGATGCAGACGTTTTGAACGTTTTGACAAAAGCTCGGTGTGATAACTACTTGATAGTTTAGTGCACCATGCTTTACGGCTTAGAACCAGGACTTCAAAAATGTTTTGAACGCCATGGAGCATATAAGATGTTCCAAGATTTGAAATTGGTATTTCATACTCATGACCGTGTCGAGAGGTATGAGACCTCTGACTCAAGATGGAGGAGAATAGCTCAACCAGTAAGCATGTGCTCAGATTGTTTGAGTACTACAATCACTTGAATCAAGGGGAGTTAATCTTCCAGATAAGATAGTGATTGACAGAGTTCTCTAGTCACTATCACCAAGTTGCTAGAACTTCGTGATGAACTATAATATGCAAGGGATAACGGAAACGATTCCCAAGCTCTTCGTGATGCTGAAATCGACGAAGGTAGAAATCAAGAAAAGCATCAAGTGTTGATGGTTAACAAGACCACTAGTTTCAAGAAAAGGGCAAAGGGAAGAAGGGGAACTTCACGAAGAACGGCAAGCAAGTTGTTGCTCAAGTGAAGAAGCCCAAGTCTGGACCTAAGCCTGAGACTAAGTGCTTTTACTGCAAAGGAACTAATCAGTGGAAGCGGAACTGCCACAAGTATTTGACGGATAAGAAGGATGGCAAAGTGAACAAAGGTATATTGGATATACATGTTATTGATGTGTACTTTACTAGTGTTTATAGAAACCCCTCGGTATTTGATACTAGTTCAGTTGCTAAGAGTAGTAACTTGAAACGGGAGTTGCAGAATGAACAGAGACTAGTTAAGGGTGAAGTAACGATGTGTGTTGGATGTAGTTCCAAGAATGATATGATCATCATCACACACTCCCTATACTTTCGGGATTAGTGTTGAACCTAAATAAGTGTTATTTGGTGTTTGCGTTGAGCATGAATATGATTTGATCATGTTTATTGCAATACGGTTGTTCATTTAAGTTAGAGAATAATTGCTGTTTGGGTTACATGAATAAAACCTTATATGGTTACACACCCAATGAAAATAGTTTGTTGGATCTCGATCGTAGTGATACACATATTCATAATATTGAAGCCAAAAGATGCAAAGTTAATAATGATAGTGCAACTTATTTGTGGCACTGTCGTTTAGGTCATATTGGTATAACGCACATGAAGAAACTCCATGCTGATGGGATTTTGGAATCACTTGATGCTTGCGAACCATGCCTTATGGGCAAGACGACTAAAACTCCGTTCTCCGGAACAATGGAGCGAGCAACTGACTTATTGGAAATAATACATACTGATGTATGCAATCCGATGAGTGTTGAGGCTCGCGGCGGGTATCGTTATTTTCTCACTTTCGCAGATGATTTGAGCAGATATGGGTATATCTACTTAATGAAACATAAGTCTAAAACATTTGAAAAGTTCAAAGAATTTCAGAGTGAAGTGGAAAATCATCGTAACAAGAAAATAAAGTTTCTTTGATCTGATCGTGGAGGAGAATATTTGAGTTACGAGTTTGGTCTTCATTTGAAACAATGCGGAATAGTTTCGTAACTCACGCGGTTGGGGAACGTAGTAATTTCAAAAAAAATCCTACGCACACGCAAGATCGTGGTGATGCATAGCAACGAGAGGGGAGAGTGTTGTCTACGTACCCTCGTAGACCAAAAGCGGAACCGTTAGCACAACGTGGTTGATGTAGTCGTACGTCTTCATGATCCGACCGATCAAGTATCGAACGTATGGCACCTCCGAGTGAAGCACACGTTCAGCCCGATGACGTCCCTCGAACTCCGATCCAGCCGAGTGTTGTGGGAGAGTTTCGTCAGCACGACGGTGTGGTGATGATGTTGATGTTCTACCGACGCAGGGCTTCGCCTAAGCACTGCTAGAGTATTATCGAGGTCGACTATGGTGGAGGGGGCGCCGCACACGGCTAAAAGATCAACTTGCTCAATTGTTATGTCTTTAGGGTGCCCCCCTGCCCCCGTATATAAAGGAGCAAGGGGGGTGTCGGTGTCAAAATCGGCGGATCTCGGATCCCGAACTGTGCGTCTAGGCGGATGGTAACAGGAGACAAGGGACACGATGTTTTTACCCAGGTTCGGGCCCTCTCGATGGAGGTAAAACCCTACTCCTGCTTGATTAATATTGATGATATGGGTAGTATAAGAGTAGATCTACCACGAGATCAAGGAGGCTAAGCCCTAGAAGCTAGCCTATGGTATGATTGTTGTTCGTCCTACGGACTAAAACCCTCCGGTTTATATAGACACCGGAGAGGGCTAGGGTTACACAGACTCAGTTACAATGGTAGGATATCTACATATCCGTACCGCCAAGCTTGCCTTCCACGCCAAGGAAAGTCCCTTCCGGACACGGGATGAAGTCTTCAATCTTGTATCTTCATAGTCCAGGAGTCCGGCCGAAGGTATAGTCCGGCTATCCAGACACCCCCTAATCCAGGACTCCCTCAGTAGCCCCTGAACCAGGCTTCAATGATGACGAATCCGGCGCGCAGATTGTCTTCGGCATTGCAAGGAGGGTTCCTCCTCCAAGTACTTCATAGAAGATTTTGAACACAAAGGTAGTGTCCGGCTCTGCAAAATAAGTTTCCACATATTGCCATAGAGAGAATATTATTTACACAAATCTAATCTGCTGATGTATTCCATAGCGTGACATCACACCACAGCCAAGTCTTTATTTGAATGGTTTTACTGTCCCACCTTAGCGCGTTTAGCGAGGCAGTTTCCTTGGCACGTCTTGTCAAAGCAGAGATCGTGTCCCCTTATTCCGGGATTCTCATCAATACGGGCGTGGGTAACCCAACCGCACCATTGATTACGGCGCTTGGGAGATAAGCGAGTTTTACCAGGCTGGTGGGGACGCATAGTCGCGCCTGCCCATATAAGGGGATAAGAATCCACCTTTTCATCCACGCCTTCTTCCTTCTTTGCCTATCCATTTCCGCGCACTCAAGCTCCAGCGCCCAAGTCCGCACACCCCACCTCAACCTTCTCCAGCCATGTCCGGAGCGGGAGGCAAGTGGATGGTCTCCTTTGTCACGGAGGGACACATCAAAAAACTGACAAAGGCCGGATACTTGTCTAACGACATTGCGCACCGGCTTCCCGAAGAGGGGCAGCTCATCCCCAACCCTAGGCCCCATGAGAGGGTGGTGTTCCTCCCCCATTTCCTCCGTGGACTGGGCTTCCCTCTCCACCCATTTGTCCGGGGGCTCATGTTCTACTATGGCCTGGATTTCCACGATCTGGCCCCGAACTTTGTCCTCAACATCTCGGCGTTTATCGTCGTGTGCGAGGCTTTCCTCTGCATCCGCCCCCATTTCGGCCTATGGCTCAAGACTTTCAATGTCAAGCCAAAGGTGGTGCGCGGCACCCAGGCGGAGTGCGGAGGCGCCATGGTGGGCAAGATGCCCAACGTCCTATGGCTCGAGGGCTCCTTTGTGGAGACCCTAAAGGGGTGGCAATCGGGGTGGTTTTACATCACCGAGCCGCGCGACCCTGAATGGGTCGCAGCCCCCGAGTTCCGATCCGGCCATCCTACGCGGCTCACCTCCTGGAAAGAGACGGGCCTGTCGTGGGGTAAAAAAGGAGAGCTGACCGGACTCCAAACATGCGTCCAAACCCTGGTGGACAAGAAGCTCAAACTTGTCAATGTAGTCCAGGTTATGCTCCTCCACCGGATCCTCCCGTGTCAACAACGGGCTTTCAACCTGTGGGAGTTCGACCCGGCGCAGCACCGAACTCTGAGCAGGCTCTTCGACATGACGTATGAAGATGCTTGGAAGGTGCTCTTCAAGGGCGCCGAGGCCCCCGCATCCGCTACCGAGGATCGCGGATTCAGCACGCAGCGTCACGCTAGTGCGGTAAGCTATTTTTACCTTTTACAGGGTGTTAGTTTTTCATAGTTTGACTCCATGCGGGATCTAAGCTCCCTTACCTTTTACAGGATTGGCAGGAGACGTCCGGACAGATCAACTGTCCGGCTCCTTTGTCCGAAGGCCCAGCGGACACTCGCTTGGCGAAGCTGCTGGTTCCGGCACCCTATGTGGTGCTGGAGAAGAAGGCCACGGTGACTCGAAAGAGTGCCCGGCGCCTGGAAGTGTCGGATTCATCATCCGGCGACTCCAAGACGCACTCCTCGCGTGAAGACGAGGAGGAGGAAGAAGAGACCTCTCCCCCTCCAGCGGGGGGAGGGAAGAAAAGGAAGGCCGCCCCAACTGGGGAGGACGAAGGGTCCAAGAAGGGGAAGACCCTTCCTCCGGACTACTCCACCAACGCTGATGACGGCGAAGAGGAGTGGCAGCACAGGGCCAAGCCCCTGGCGAGATCGTAAGTATTCGGACACCAGAGCAATTCATAGTGTTCCTTTCTTGCACAGCTCCTCCTTATGCCGAATATGACTATGCAGTCCGCCCAAGGCCGGGCTCGACGAGTCGTCGAGCGGCTCCCTGGATTTGTCGGACGTGAATTAACTTCCACCCGCTACCTCCCCCACCCTACGGACGATGCCGAGGTGCGGTCCCAACAGGTTCCAAGCCAGGAGGAGGTGGTCCTGGAGGCGCCGCAAGGCGACCTCCCGGACTCCAGGCGCAAAGGGGATAAAAACCCCCAAGGGCTCAGAGTCTGGCTTTGAGCCGGACACCATGCCGGAACCTTCAATGGTTCTGGACTCCGGTAGGCAGCCTCCTTCCAAGAGGAGCAAGCCTACCGAGCCGGTGACCTCCGTCCAACCGGAGGCACCGGACAATTTGCTGGAGGTGCTTAACAGCGCCTCCATCGACGAGGAGCACTGCACTATTATGAGTGCGGTGATCCAGAAGGTTCAGTCCGCCAAGAGCGGACTGACTGAAGCCTGTGCCAGCCTTCTAACAGGCTTTGAGGTAAGTAAAGAATATGTAAAAATATTACCGCATAGATAGTAGCCCCTGATGCTCTGTTCGGCGTTCGGAAAGAAAAGCCGAAGGAAGGATCTAATAACATTCGCAGGAGTCTAACATAATCAAGTCAATATGCGTATGCAGGCTTCGCTGCTGGCCTCCGCCGCACTGACTGCGAAGGTGGATACGCTGAAGCAAAACCTCGCGCGGTCTGAGAACGAGCTCGGCCATGCCAAGAGGCAACTCGAGGAGAAGGAAGGTAAGTAATACCTTGCGCAAGTATATAGAGATGATGTGGTTGCAAAAAATGATGGGATCAACGTGCTATTATAGGGGCCATGACTGAGGTGGCAACCCTTAAGGAAGCGCTGTCCGAGGCCGAAAACAGAGCGGCCGCGGAGCGCACAAAGAGAGGGAAGCAGGAGGCGCGGGTGGAGGAGGTGCAGAAAGAGCTCCAGGCTCTCGTGAAAAAACACGAGAGTTTGGAGCTTGACTCAAAGACGCAAGCGTCCGAGCTTGCAACAACCCTCAAAAGCGCGAAGTCTACCAAGGCTGAAGCCCAGAAAGCCCTCCAAGAAATTGAAGCGATGAAGAAGATAGCGGCGGGTAAGGCATTCATTATGCAAAGCAAGCACGTGAAAGTGAATTACTTGTTACTTACCCGAGTCCGGAGCTCTCCAGGAGCATTCGCAGATTTGCCCCGCAGTGCATCTGATGTCGCCGCCTACTACCGAGCCGAGGAGGGGAGCTCGACGGAGAAGGTGTTCTGGTCTCAGTATGCTGAGGCCGGACACCTGGTGCCTTTGAGCGACCAGCTGAAGCAAATGGTCGAGCTCCACAAGGTGGCCGAACAGGCCATAAAGGGCCTCATAGTTCGGCTTTGGCCTGGAGAGGATCTGCCTGGGAGCTACTTCGGGCTGGTGAGGCGGCTGGTGGATGCCTGTCCACGGCTTGAAGTAATCAAGCGCTCCGTCTGCATCGAAGGTGCCCGTAGGGCGCTTGCCCGTGCAAAAGTGCACTGGCGCAAGATGGATGCGGAGAAGCTGGTGAAGAACGGGCCGCCCCCGGGCAAGGAGCATCGTGTCCCGGAAGCATATTATGAGGGCGTCCTGAAGGGTGCCCGCCTTATAGCGGATGAACGCTCCAAAGATGTAATTTTTGAGTAAACTCGCATTTGTGATCCTGCACGCTAAAAACTTGTTCATATGCGCTAAGCAACGCTTTTGAATTTAAAATATTACCTTCTGTGCGGCCGTTTATCAAATTTGAGAGATGGCGAGTCATCGGCTTCTGCCCCCATGCCACGAGTGCTGGGTGTTCGGGATAAACATGAGCGCTCTTTTTCCCATTCTTGGGTCCTTCGAGGGAGGCGCTCAACACAATGAACAAGGCAATCGGACTATAATGCTTGAACACTCTCACTTAGCCATAGAATTCTATAATTTTAAATTTCGGCGAAGCCCCTAGTGTTCGGAAGACCAAGTTCGGGGCGCTATCCACGCCTAGGCCGGACAAAGCCGACTCCTCGCTCTAAGCGGCATAAGTCTTTAGGGACTCGAAAACCTCTCGAATAGCGACCATCTCTCGCCTCATCATGATGGTCAGTTTTAGCTTTCTCTACTGAGGTGCTTAGCCCAGCTCAACTGAGGCACAATCACAGTAGTTCTCCTAGTGCTACCTTAGCCGATATAACGGAACGTAAGGTACCAAAACATAGGAGCCGGGCAAACCCAACTATTGACCCAAGACATGATTTGGAGCCGATGCATATAATGTTACAAGTTCGGGGTGCCGCACTTGTGAAAGTGTTCGGGCTTCTCACACCGTATTGTGGGGTACTTAAGCCCCTGGCATATTGGCCGTACCAAATTGTACGGGTGCAACATGTCATTAATGAACATATATTCGTAAAAAGAGTAATGCAATAATAGACAGAAGCTATGCATTGTTTATTTAAAAAAGCTGCGATCAAAGCAGAATGATACAAATAGTGCAATAAGCAAAATATGGGACTATTTAACATGTCCTTTCCAGGGGCGAGCTGCGGAATGGTATGTGAAACAGGTATACTGCTCGTTATAGAGACCACCTTAGAGTTCCATAGTGCGGTGTAGCTTTCTGCTTCCCTGGTTGTATCGTTTGTGCGGCAATTGTACTGCCGGACAAGCCTTCCGAAGAATGGAGTCCTGAAAATAAGAGAAAATTAAGAAATCGGCGGCCCCTAGTGCGGTTTAAGCCGCGTTTCGCGCGTGCTATGATGGTGCCCCCCCCCTGTGCCCATGGTATTTCCAGAGCGTAGTTATGTACGCGCAACACTGGTTTCGCAAGTTCATGAGGGCTGGGGTTGGGGCCGCATTGCTACGCTTGCTCGGAACGTGCGAAGCGGTCTTGTTGTAGGTTACTCCAGGCGCGCTTGACGGTGTCTAGACGTTTAATGGCCGGACTGGAGAATTGCCTTGAGAGGCTGCTTTGTACTTCCGCTGCAATAGCCGCCGTATGCTCCTCCGTTCGGAGAGAGCGTTCGGTGTTTCCATTGACCGTGATGACTCCTCGAGGGCCTGGCATCTTGAGCTTGAGGTATGCATAGTGCGGCACCGCATTGAACTTGGCAAATGTGGTTGCTCGAGCAGTGCGTGATAGCCACTGCGGAACGGGACTATGTCGAAGATTAACTCCTCGCTTTGGAAATTATCCGGAGATCCGAAGACCACTTCAAGTGTGACTGAGCCTGTATAGTTGGCCTCTACACCTGGTATGGCACCTTTAAAGGTCGTTTTAGTGGGTTTAATCCTCGAGGGATCGATGCCCATTTTCCGCACTGTATCCTGGTAAAGCAGGTCCAGGCTGCTGCCGCCGTCCATAAGGACTCTAGTGAGGTGAAATCCGTCAATAATTGGGTCTAGAACCAATGCGGCGAATCCGCCATGACGGATGCTAGTGGGGTGGTCCCTTCGATCAAAAGTGATCGGGCAGGAAGACCATGGGTTGAACTTTGGGGCGACTGGTTCCATCGTGTATACGTCCCTTAGCGCATGCTTCCGCTCCCTCTTGGGGACGTGGGTTGCGTATATCATGTTCACCATCCGCACTTGTGGGGGAAAACCTTTCTGTCCACTGTTGTTCAGCGGTCGGGGCCACTCCGCGTCATCGCTATGTAGCCCCTTGTCTCTGCTTTTGGCATTTAACTTGCATGCCTGCTTAAACACCCAACAATCCCTGTTGGTGTGATTGGCTGGTTTTTCGGGGGTGCCATGTATCTGGCATGAGCGGTCAAGTATTCGGTCCAAACTGGACGGGCCCGGAGTATTTCTTTTGAATGATTTTTTTCGCTGACCGGGTTTAGAGCCTCTGAATTCGGCATTAACTGTCGTATCCTCAGTATTGTCGCCGTTAATGCGGCGCTTTTGCTTGTTGCAACACAACCTGCCACTGCTGTCCTTGGTATCCGAATTGCTCATGTTATTGCTGCGAGCTAGCCAGCTATCTTCTCCCGTGCAAAAGCGGGTCATAAGTGTCGTGAGGGATGCCATAGATTTCGGCTTTTCCTGTCCTAGGTGCCGTGCAAGCCACTTGTCGCGGATGTTATGCTTGAAGGCTGCTAGGGCCTCTGCATCCGGACAGTTGACGATTTGATTTTTCTTGGTTAGGAACCGTGTCCAGAATTGTCTGGCCGATTCCTCTGGCTGCTGAATTATGTGTCTTAGGTCATCGGCGTCTGGTGGTCGCACATAAGTGCCCTGGAAATTGTCGAGGAATGCGGTTTCCAGGTCCTCCCAACAACCAATTGATTCTGCTGGCAAGCTATTAAGCCAATGCCGAGCTGGTCCTTTAAGCTTGAGTGGGAGGTATTTGATGGCGTGTAGGTCATCACCGCGGGCCATGTGGATATGAAGGAGATAATCCTCAATCCATACCGCAGGATCTGTTGTGCCATCGTATGATTCAATGTTCACGGGTTTGAAACCCTCGGGGATTTGATGATCCATTACTTCATCTGTGAAGCATAGTGGGTGTGCAGCGCCTCTGTATTGGGCTATATCACGACGCAGCTCAAACGAGCTTTGTCAACAGTGTTCATCCCGGCCGGATTTATTGTATCCAGAGTGATGATTACCATCTCGTGCCGTGGGGCGCCCACGCGATCCGTAGATCGATCTTGTTTGCCTTGCCTTGTCCTCCAATATATCTCACAGGTCTGGCGCATTTTCCCGTGCCTTGGTATTTTTTGAGCGGCGCCGGGGTGCGGCTTGAGTGGAGGGCTGAGAGGCCTCTCTGTCACGGCCACAGGGTGGCCGGTCGGCCGCATCATGCGCTGGTGATGTAGGTTTAGGTGCTTCCTCCTCTAATCGGGGTAGCAACCTGCGCTTTGGGTAGCTCTTGGAGGGGCGTTCGAGTTCATACTCTTCAGCCGCAAGGACTTCAGTCCATCTGTCGGCTAGCAAATCTTGATCAGCTCTAAGTTGTTGTTGTTTTTCCTTGAGGCTACTCGCCGTGGCCATAAGCCTGCGTTTGAAACGCTCTTGTTGGACGGGATCCTCCAGCACGACAAATTCGTCGTCGTCGAGGCTTGCCTCGTCTTCGGAGGGAGGCATATAATTATCGTCCTCGACCTCTCTGTCTGCCGCTCTCTTATGAGGACTAGCTTCTCCATCCTCCTGTGCTAAATTTTGCTGGAGGTGGTTGTCTTCAGCACTGTCCGGGGTGTTATTATCTCCCGTGCCGGAATCACCGTTTTTGCTTTGGCGGGATTTAGAGCGGCGCCGCTGACACCGGCGCTTAGGCTGCTTCTTGGAGGGGTCATCCTCCGTTGTTCCATTGCCATTGCCTTCTTTTGGGGTGTCCACCATGTATATATCATATGACAAGGTGGCTTTCCAGTGCCCTATAGGCGCTGGTTCTTGATCGTCTCCTGCATCGGCGTCCATACCGTCGATGTCTTCAGAGTCGAAGTCGAGCATGTCGGTTAAATCATCGACAGTGGCTACGAAGTGGGTGATGGGTGGGCTTTGAATTTCTTCATCATCCGCATCCCAACCTTGCTGACCATAGTCCGGCCAGGGCTCTCCTGATAAAGAGAGAGACTTTAGTGAATTTAGAATATCGCCGAAGGGCGAGTGCTGAAAGATGTCCGCGGCGGTGAACTCCATGATCGGCGCCCAATCGGGTTCAATCGGTAGGGGCGGAGGGCTCGGAGTCTAGAGAGGAGTCCGGCTCCTTGGAGTCACGGGCTTCGCATAGAATAGGGCTGGTGTTCGGCTCGATCGCCGTAGAGATTGCAGCCCCTGAGGCGGTGTCCAACCACCCATCCTCAATTGGCGCAGTTGGCTCCGAATTAAGGGTCGGAGCTGATGCGGGTGCGGCCTCCAGGGCACTGTTCGGCGGCAGAGCTAGATCATGCCCATCGTGACAGTGCGGCGCGCTCGGCTGCGGCTCGAATCCGTCGAAGATCAAGTCTCCGCGGAGGTCGGCCGTGTAGCTCAAACTTCCAAATCTAACCTGATGGCCAGGGGCGTAGCTTTCGATCTACTCCAAATGACCAAGCGAATTGGCCCGCAGTGCAAAGCCGCCGAATACGAAGATCTGTCCAGGGAGAAAGGTCTCACCCTGGATCGCATCGTTGTTGATGATCGGAGAAGCCATCGGGCCTAAAAGTGACGACACAGAGGAACTCTCAATGAAAGCACCAATGTCAGTGTCAAAACCGGCGGATCTCGGGTAGGGGGTCCCGAACTGTGCGTCTAGGCGGATGGTAACAGGAGACAAGGGACACGATGTTTTTACCCAGGTTCGGGCCCTCTCGATGGAGGTAAAACCCTACTCCTGCTTGACTAATATTGATGATATGGGTAGTACAAGAGTAGATCTACCACGAGATCAAGGAGGCTAAACCCTAGAAGCTAGCCTATGGTATGATTGTTGTTCTTCCTACGGACTAAAACCCTCCGGTTTATATAGACACCGGAGAGGGCTAGGGTTACATAGAGTCGGTTACAATAGTAGTAGATCTACATATCCGTATCACCAAGCTTGCCTTCCACGCCAAGGAAAGTCCCTTCCGGACACGGGACGAAGTCTTCAATCTTGTATCTTCATAGTCCAGGAGTCCGGCCGAAGGTATAGTCCGGCTATCCGGACACCCCCTAATCCAGGACTCCCTCAGGGGGTGCGGCCAGCCAGGGAGAGGGCGCGCCAGGAGGAGTCCTACTCCCGTCGGGAGTAGGACTCCCCCCTTTCCTAGTTGGAATAGGATTCGGGAGAAGGAAAAGAGAGAGGGGAGGAAGGAAAGAGGGGGCCGGCCCCCTTGCCCTAAACCAATTCTGTTTGGGCCTTGGGCACGCGCCCCACACTCCCCTTGCTTCCCTCTATTTCCACTAAGGCCCATGTAGGCCCATTAAGCCCCCGGGGGGTTCCAGTAACCTCCCGGTACTCTGGTAAAATCCTGATTTCACCCGGAACACTTCCGACATCCAAACATAGGCTTTCAATATATCAATCTTCATGTCTCGACCATTTCGAGACTCCTCGTCATGTCCTTGATCATATCCGGGACTCCGAACAACCTTCGGTACATCAAAACATATAAACTCATAATATAACTGTCATCATAACGTTAAGCGTGCGGACCCTACGGGTTCGAGAACTATGTAGACATGACCGAGACACGTCTTCGGTCAATAACCAATAGCGGAACCTGGATGCTCATATTGGCTCCCACATATTCTACGAAGATCTTTATCGGTCAAACCGCACAACAACATACGTTGTTCCCTTTGTCATTGGTATGTTACTTGCCCGAGATTCGATCGTCGGTATCTCAATACCTAGTTCAATCTCATTACCGGCAAGTCTCTTTACTCGTTCCGTAATACATCATCCCGTAACTAACTCATTAGTTGCAATGCTTGCAAGGCTTAAGTGATGTGCATTACCGAGAGGGCCCAGAGATACCTCTTTGACAATCGGAGTGACAAATCCTAATCTCGAAACATGCCAACCCAACAAGTACCTTTGGAGACACCTGTAGAGCACCTTTATAATCACCCAGTTACGTTGTGACGTTTGGTAGCACACAAAGTGTTCCTCCGGTAAACGGAAGTTGCATAATCTCATAGTCATAGGAACATGTATAAGTCATGAAGAAAGCAATAGCAGAATACTAAACGATCGTTTGCTAAGCTAACGGAATGGGTCATGTCAATCACATCATTCTCCTAATGATGTGACCCCGTTAATCAAATGACAACTCATGTCTATGGTTAGGAAACATAACCATCTTTGATCAACGAGCTAGTCAAGTAGAGGCATACTAGTGACAATTTGTTTGTCTATGTATTCACACATGTATTATGTTTTCGGTTAATACAATTCTAGCATGAATAATAAACATTTATCATGATATAAGGAAATAAATAATAACTTTATTATTGCCTCTAGGGCATATTTCCTTCACACCCCACCTGGAACACTACTGCGTAATCGTGTGTCCGAACATCGTAACCGTACTTTATTAGATATGGTGCGATCTATGATGTCTCTTACCGATCTATCACTATCGTTTTGGGTTTATACATTAGGGACAGCTGCATTCACGTTAAAAAGGGGTGCCATCTAAATCTGTTGAGACGACAACGTATGAACTATGGTTTAGCATGAAACCTAAGCTGTCATTTCTTAAAGTTTGGGGTTGCGATGCTTATGTGAAAAAGTTTCATCTTGATAAGCTCAAACCCAAGTTGGAAAAGTGTGTCTTCATAGGATACCCAAAAGTAACTGTTGGGTACACCTTCTACCATAGATCTGAAGGCAAGATATTTGTTGCTGAGAATGGATCCTTTCTAGAGAAGAAGTTTCTCTCGAAAGAAGTGAGTGGGAGGAAAGTAGAACTTGATGAGGTAACTGTACCTGCTCCCATATTGGAAAGTAGTTCATCACAGAAATTTGTTCCCGTGACTCCTACACCAATTAGTGAGGAAGCTAATGATGATGATCATGTAACTTCAGATCAAGTTACTACCGAACCTCGTAGGTAAACCAGAGTGAGATCCGCACCAGAGTGATATGGTAATCTTGTTCTGGAGGTCATGTTACTTGACCATGACGAACCTACGAACTATGAGGAAGCGATGACGAGCCCAGATTCCGCAAAATGGCTTGAGGCCATGAAATCTGAGATGAGATCCATGTATGAGAACAAAGTGTGGACTTTGGTTGACTTGCCCGATGATCGGCAAGCCATAGAAAATAAATGGATCTTCAAGAGGAAGACGGACGCTGATAGCAGTGTTACTATCTACAAAGCTAGACTTGTCGAAAAAGGTTTTGACAAAGTTCAAGGTGTTGACTACGATGATATAAGGAAATAAATAATAACTTTATTATTGCCTCTAGGGCATATTTCCTTTAGTCTCCCACTTGCACTAGAGTCAATAATCTAGATTACAAAGTAATGATTCTAACACCCATGGAGCCTTGGTGTTGATCATGTTTTGCTTGTGGAAGAGGCTTAGTCAACGGGTCTACAACATTCAGATCCGTATGTATCTTGCAAATTTCTATGTCTCCCACCTGGACTAAATCCCGGATGGAATTGAAGTGTCTCTTGATGTGTTTGGTTCTCTTGTGAAATCTGGATTCCTTTGCCAAGGCAATTGCACCAGTATTGTCACAAGAGATTTTGATTGGATCCGATGCACTAGGTATGACACCTAGATCGGATATCAACTCCTTCATCCATACTCCTTCATTTGTTGCTTCCGAAGTAGCTATGTACTCCGCTTCACATGTAGATCCCGCCACAACGCTTTGTTTAGAACTGCACCAACTGACAGCTCCACCGTTCAATGTAAACACGTATCCGGTTGGCAATTTAGAATCGTCGGGATCGGTGTCAAAGCTTGCATCAATGTAACCGTTTACGATGAGCTCTTTGTCACCTCCATAAACGAGAAACATATCCTTAGTCCTTTTCAGGTATTTCAGGATGTTCTTGACCGCTGTCCTGTGATCCACTCTTGGATTACTTCGGTACCTCCCTGCTAGACTTATAGCAAAGCACACATCAGGTCTGGTACACAACATTGCATACATGATAGAGCCTATGGCTGAAGCATAGGGAACATCTTTCATTTTCTCTCTATCTTCTGCAGTGGTCGGGCATTGAGTCTTACTCAACTTCACACCTTGTAACACAGGCAAGAACCCTTTCTTTGCTTGATCCATTTTGAATTTCTTCAAAACTTTGTCAAGGTATGTGCTTTGTGAAAGTCCAATTAAGCGTCTTGATCTATCTCTATAGATCTTGATGCCTAATATGTAAGCAGCTTCACCGAGGTCTTACATTGAAAAACTCTTATTCAAGTATCCCTTTATGCTATATCATTTCCAATCAGCAATATGTCATCCATATATAATATCAGAAATGCTACAGAGCTCCCACTCACTTTCTTGTAAATACAGACTTCTCCAAAAGTCTGTATAAAACCAAATGCTTTGATCACACTATCAAAGTGTTTATTCCAACTCCGAGAGGCTTGCACCAGTCCATAAATGGATCGCTAGAGCTTGCACACTTTGTTAGCTCCCTTTGGATCGACAAAACCTTCCGGTTGCATCATATACAACTCTTCTTCCAGAAATCCATTCAGGAATGAAGTTTTGACATCCATTTGCCAAATTTCATAATTATAAAATGCGGCAATTGCTAACATGATTCGGACAGACTTAAGCATCGCTACGGGTGAGAAGGTCTCATCGTAGTCAATCCCTTGAACTTGTCGAAAACCTTTTGCAACAAGTCGAGCTTTATAGACAGTAACATTACCGTCAGCGTTAGTCTTCTTCTTGAAGATCCATTTATTCTCAATTGCTTGTCGATCAACGGGCAAGTCAACCAAAGTCCATACTTTGTTCTCATACATGGATCCCATCTCAGATTTCATGGCCTCAAGCCATTTTGCGAAATCTGGGCTCACCATCGCTTCTTCATTGTTCGTAGGTTCATCATGATCTAGTAGCATGACTTCCAGAACAGGATTACCGTACCACTCTGATGCGGATCTTACTCTGGTTGATCTATGAGGTTCAGTGGTAACTTGATCTGAAGTTCCATGATCATCATCATTAACTTCCTCACTAATTGGTGTAGGTGTCACAGAAATTGGTTTCTGTGATGAACTACTTTCCAATAGAGGAGCAGGTATAGTTACCTCATAAGGTTCCACTTTCCTCCCACTCACTTCTTTCGAGAGAAACTCCTTCTCTAGAAAGGATCCATTCTTAGCAACGAAAGTCTTGCCTTCGGATCTGTGATAGAAGGTGTACCCAACAGTCTCCTTTGGGTATCCTATGAAGACACATTTCTCCGATTTGGGTTCGAGCTTATCAGGTTGAAGCTTCTTCACATAAGCATCGCAGCCCCAAACTTTCAGAAACGACAACTTTGGTTTCTTGCCAAACCACAGTTCATAAGGCGTCGTCTCAACGGATTTCGATGGTGCCCTATTTAACGTGAATGCGGCCGTCTCTAAAGCATATCCCCAAAATGATAGCGGTAAATCTGTAGGAGACAATCATAGATCACACCATATCTAGTAAAGTACGATTACGACGTTTGGACACACCATTAAGCTGTGGTGTTCCGGGTGGCGTCAGTTGCGAAACTATTCCGTATTGTTTCAAATGTAGACGAAACTCGTAACTCAAATATTCTCCTCCACGATCAGATCGTAGAAACTTTATTTTCTTGTTACGATGATTTTCAACTTCACTCTGAAATTATTTGAACTTTTCAAATGTTTCAGACTTATGCTTCATCAAGTAGATATACCCATATCTGCTTAAATCATCTGTGAAGGTGAGAAAATAACGATATCCGCCATGAGCCTCAGCATTCATCGGACCACATACATCTGTATGTATGATTTCCAACAAATCTGTTGCTCTCTCCATAGTACCGGAGAACGGCGTTTTAGTCATCTTGCCCATGAGGCACGGTTCGCAAGTACCAAGTGATTCATAATCAAGTGGTTCCAAAAGTCCTTCGGTATGGAGTTTCTTCATGCGCTTTATACCAATATGACCTAAACGGCAGTGCCACAAATAAGTTGCACTATCATTATCAACTCTGCATCTTTTGGCTTCAACATTATGAATATGTGTATCACTACTATCGAGATTCATCAAAAATAGACCACTCTTCAAGGGTGCATGACCATAAAATATATTACTCATATAAATAGAACAATCATTATTCTCTGATTTAAATGAATAATCGTCTCGCATCAAACAAGATCCAGATATAATGTTCATGCTCAACGCTGGCACCAAATAACAGTTATTTAGGTCTGATACTAATCCCGAAGGTAGATGTAGAGGTAGTGTGCCGACCGTGATCACATCGACTTTGGAACCATTTCCCACGCGCATCGTCACCTCGTCCTTTGCCAGTGTTCGCTTAATCAGTAGTCCCTGTTTCGAGTTGCAAATATTAGCAACAGAACCAGTATCAAATACACAGGTGCTACTGCGAGCTCTAGTAAGGTACACATCAATAACATGTATATCACATATACCTTTGTTCACCTTGCCATCCTTCTTATCCGCCTAATACTTGGGGCAGTTCCGCTTCCAGTGACCAGTTTGCTTGCAGTAGAAGCACTCAGTCTCAGGCTTAGGTCCAGACTTGGGTTTCTTCTCCTGAGCAGCAACTTGCTTGCTGTTCTTCTTGAAGTTCCCCTTTTTCTTCCCTTTGCCCTTCTTGAAACTGGTGGTCTTCCCTTGCATGTTATAGTTCATCATGAAGCTCTTGTAGCTTGGTGGCAGTGATTGAAGAACTCTGTCAATGACACTATCAACTGGAAGATTAACTCCCAGCTGAGTCAAGTGATTATGGTACCCAGACATTCTGAGTATATGTTCACTGATAGAACTATTCTCCTCCATCTTGCAGCTATAGAACTTATTGGAGACTTCATATCTCTCAATTCGGGCATTCTTTTGAAATATTAACTTCAACTCCTGGAACATCTCATATGCTCCATGACGTTCAAAACGTCGTTGAAGTCCCGGTTCTAAGCCATAAAGCATGAAAACTGAACTATCGAGTAGTCATCAACACGCGACTGCCAGGCATTCACAATGTCTGCAGTTGCTGGTGCAGGTGGTACACCCAGCGGTGCTTCTAGGACGTAACTCTTCTGTGCAGCAATGAGGATAATCCTCAAGTTATGGACCCAGTCTGTGTAATTGCTACCATCATCTTTCAACTTTGCTTTCTCAAGGAACGCATTAAAATTCAACGGAACAACAGCACTGGCCATCTATCTACAATCAAACATAGACAATCAAGATACTATCAGGTACTAAGTTCATGATAAATTTAAGTTCAATTAATCATATTACTTAAGAACTCCCACTTAGAAAGACATCTCTCTAATCTTCTAAGTGATCATGTGATCCAAATTAACTAAACCATAACCGATCATCACATGAAATGGAGTAGTTTTCAATGGTGAACATCACTATGTTGATCATATCTACTATATGATTCACGCTCGACCTTTCGGTCTCAGTGTTCCGAGGCCATATCTGCATATGCTAGGCTTGTCAAGTTTAACATGAGTATTCTGCATGTGCAAAACTGGCTTGCACCCGTTGTAGATGGACGTAGAGCTTATCACACCCGATCATCACGTGGTGTCTGGGCACGACGAACTTTGGCGACGGTGCATACTCAGGGAGAACAATTTTTATCTTGAAATTTAGTAAGAGATCATCTTATAATGCTACTGTCAATCAAAGCAAGATAAGATGCATAAAAGATGAACATCACATGCAATCAATATAAGTGATATGATATGGCCATCATTATCTTGTGCTAGTGATCTCCATCTCCAAAGCACCGTCATGATCACCATCGTCACCGGCGCGACACCTTGATCTCCATCGTAGCATCGTTGTCGTCTCACCAAACTTATGCTTCCACGACTATCGCTACCGCTTAGTGATAAAATAAAGCATTACAGGGCGATTGCATTGCATACAATAAAGCGACAACCATATGGCTCCTGCCAGTTGCCGATAACTCGGTTACAAAACATGATCATCTCATACAATAAAATTTAGCATCATGTCCTGACCATATCACATCACAACATGCCCTACAAAAACAAGTTAGACGTCCTCTACTTTGTTGTTGCAAGTTTTACGTGGCTGCTACGGGCTTAGCAAGAACCGTTCTTACCTATGCATCAAAACCACAATGATAGTTTGTCAAGTTGGTGTTGTTTTAACCTTCGCAAGGACCGGGCGTAGCCACACTCGGTTCAACTAAAGTTGGAGAAACTGACACCCACCAGCCACCTGTGTGCAAAGCACATCGGTAGAACCAGTCTCGCGTAAGCGTACGCGTAATGTCGGTCTGGGCCGCTTCATCCAACAATACCGCCGAACCAAAGTATGACATGCTGGTAAGCAGTATGACTTATATCGCCCACAACTCACTAGTGTTCTAATCGTGCATATGACATCTACGCATAAAACCAGGCTCGGATGCCACTGTTGGGGAACGTAGTAATTTCAAAAAAAATCCTACGCACACGCAAGATCATGGTGATGCATAGCAACGAGAGGGGAGAGTGTTGTCTACGTACCCTCGTAGACCGAAAGCGGAAGCGTTAACACAATGGGGTTGATGTAGTCATATGTCTTCACGATCCGACCGATCAAGTACCGAACGTACGGCACCTCCGAGTTCAGCACACGTTCAGCCCGATGACATCCCTCAAACTCTGATCCAGCCGAGTGTTGAGGAAGAGTTTCGTCTGCACGACGGTGTGGTGACGATGTTGATGTTCTACCGACGCAGGGCTTCGCCTAAGCACCGCTACAGTATTATCGAGGTGGACCATGGTGGAGGGGGCACCGCACACGGCTAAAAGATCAACTTGGTCAATTGTTGTGTCTTTGGGGTGCCCCCCTGCCCCCGTATATAAAGGATCAAGGGGGGGTGCGGCCAGCCAGGGAGAGGGCGCGCCAGGAGGAGTCCTACTCCCGCCGGGAGTAGGACTCCCCCCTTTCCTAGTTGGAATAGGATTCGGGAGAAGGAAAAGAGAGAGGGGAAGAAGGAAAGATGGGGCCGGCCCCTTGCCCTTTGGGCCTTGGGGGGCGCGCCCCACACTCCCCTAGCTTCCCTCTATTTCCACTAAGGCCCATGTAGGCCCATTAAGCCCTCGGGGGGTTCCGAAAACCTCCCGGTACTCCGGTAAAATCCCGATTTCACCCGGAACACTTCCGACATCCAAACATAGGCTTCCAATATATCAATCTTCATGTCTCGACCATTTCGAGACTCCTCTTCATGTCCTTGATCATATCCGGGAATCCGAACAACCTTCGGTACATCAAAACATGTAAACTCATAATATAACTGTCATCGTAACGTTAAGCGTGTGGACCCTATGGGTTCGAGAACTATGTAGACATGACCGAGACACGTCTCTGGTCAATAACCAATAGCAGAACCTGGATGCTCATATTGGCTCCCACATATTCTACGAAGATCTTTATCGGTCAAACCGCACAACAACATACGTTGTTCCCTTTGTCATCGGTATGTTACTTGCCCGAGATTCGATCGTCGGTATCTCAATACCTAGTTCAATCTCATTACCGGCAAGTCTCTTTACTCGTTCCGTAATACATCATCCCGTAACTAACTCATTAGTTGCAATGCTTGCAAGGCTTAAGTGATGTGCATTACCGAGAGGGCCCAGAGATACCTCTTTGACAATCGGAGTGACAAATCCTAATCTCGAAACATGCCAACCCAACAAGTACCTTTGGAGACACCTGTAGAGCACCTTTATAATCACCCAGTTACGTTGTGACGTTTGGTAGCACACAAAGTGTTCCTCCGGTAAACGGAAGTTGCATAATCTCATAGTCATAGGAACATGTATAAGTCAGGAAGAAAGCAATAGCAGAATACTAAACGATCGTTTGCTAAGCTAATGGAATGGGTCATGTCAATCACATCATTCTCCTAATGATGTCACCCCGTTAATCAAATGACAACTCATGTCTATGGTTAGGAAACATAACCATCTTTGATCAACGAGCTAGTCAAGTAGAGGCATACTAGTGACAATTTGTTTGTCTATGTATTCACACATGTATTATGTTTTTGGTTAACACAATTCTAGCATGAATAATAAACATTTATCATGATATAAGGAAATAACTAATAACTTTATTATTGCCTCTAGGGCATATATCCTTCACATGCCACCAGGAACACAACTGCGTAATGGTGTGTCCGAACATCGTAACCGTACTTTATTAGATATGGTGCGATCTATGATGTCTCTTACCGATCTATCACTATCGTTTTGGGTTTATACATTAGGGACAGCTGCATTCATGTTAAAAAGGGGCACCATCTAAATCTGTTGAGACGACAACATATGAACTATGGTTTAGCATGAAACCTAAGCTGTCATTTCTTAAAGTTTGGGGTTGCGATGCTTATGTGAAAAAGTTTCATCTTGATAAGCTCAAACCCAAGTCGGAGAAGTGTGTCTTCATAGGATACCCAAAAGTAACTGTTGGGTACACCTTCTATCATAGATCTGAAGGCAAGATATTTGTTGCTGAGAATGGATCCTTTCTAGAGAAGAAGTTTCTGTCGAAAGAAGTGAGTGGGAGGAAAGTAGAACTTGATGAGGTAACTATACCTGCTCCCATATTGGAAAGTAGTTCATCACAGAAATTTGTTCCCGTGACTCCTACACCAATTAGTGAGGAAGCTAATGATGATGATCATGTAACTTCAGATCAAGTTACTACTAAACCTCGTAGGTAAACCAGAGTGAGATCCGCACCAGAGTGATACGGTAATCTTGTTCTGGAGGTCATGTTACTTGACCATGACGAACCTACGAACTATGAGGAAGCGATGACGAGCCCAGATTCCACAAAATGGCTTGAGGCCATGAAATCTGAGATGAGATCCATGTATGAGAACAAAGTGTGGACTTTGGTTGACTTGCCCGATGATCGGCAAGCCATAGAAAATAAATGGATCTTCAAGAGGAAGACGGACGCTGATAGCAGTGTTACTATCTACAAAGCTAGACTTGTCGAAAAAGGTTTTGACAAAGTTCAAGGTGTTGACTACGATGAGATTTTCTCACCTATAGCGATGCTTCAATCTGTCTGAATCATGTTAGAAAATTGCCACATCTTATGAAATCTGGCAAATGGATGTCAAAACTACATTCCTTAATGGATTTCTTAAAGAAGAGTTGCATATGATGCAACCAGAAGGTTTTTTCGATCCTAAAGATGCTAACAAAATGTGCAAGCTCCAGCGATCCATCTATGGACCGGTGGAACCATCTCAGAGTTGGAATATATGTTTTGATGAGTTTATCAAAGCATATAGTTTTATACAGACTTGTGGTGAAGCCTGTATTTACAAGAAAGTGAGTGGGAGCACTACATCATTTCTGATAAATATATGTGAATGACATATTGTTGATTGGAAATAATTTAGAATTTTCTGGAAAGCATAAAGGAGTATTTGAAAGGGGTTTTTCAAAGAAAGACCTTGGTGAAGCTGCTTACATATTGAGCATCAAGATCTATAGAGATAGATCAAGACGCTTGATAAGTTTTTTCAATGAGTACATACCTTGACAAGATTTTGAAGTAGTTCAAAATGGAACACTCAAAGAAAGAGTTCTTACCTGTGTTACAAGGTGTGAAATTGAGTAAAACTCAAAGCCCGACCACGGCAGAACATAGAAAGAGAATGAAAGTCATTCCCCATGCCTCAGCCATAGTTTCTATAAAGTATGTCATGCTATGTAACAGATTGTAGGATCTAGAAGGAGATGTGTCTAGAAGGGGGGGAATAGACACTTAATGCTAAAGTTGCAATTTTTAAGCTTTTTCGGTTTAAGTGGAGTTTAGGCACAATTTCAACATACACAATACATATCGAGCAAGCATGCAAAGAGTATATGAGCAGCGGAATGTAAAGCAAGCAACTTGCAAGAATGTAAAGGGAAGGGTTTGGAGAATTCAAACGCAATTGGAGACACGGATGTTTTTCCCGTGGTTCGGATAGGTGGTGCTATCCTACATCCACGTTGATGGAGACTTCAACCCACAAAGGGTAATGGTTGCGCGAGTCCACAAAGGGCTCCACCCACAAAGGATGACGGTTGCGCGAGTCCACAAAGGGCTCCACCCACAAAGGGTCCACGAAGAAGCAACCACCCACAAAGGGTCCACGAAGAAGCAACCTTGTCTATCCCACCATGGCCATCGCCCACACAGGACTTGCCTCACTAGCAGTAGATCTTCACGAAGTAGGCGATCTCCTTGCCCTTACAAACTCCTTGGTTCAACTCCACAATCTTGTCGGAGGCTCCCAAGTGACACCTAGCCAATCTAGGAGACACCACTCTCCAAGAAGTAACAAATGGTGTGTAGGTAATGAACTCCTTGCTCTTGTGCTTCAAATGATAGTCTCCCCAACACTCAACTCTCTCTCATAGGATTTGGATTTTGTGGAAAGAAGATTTGAGTGGAAAGCAACTTGGGAAGGCTAGAGATCAACATTCGTATGGTAGGAATGGAATATCTTGGTCTCAACACATGAGTAGGTGGTTCTCTCTCAGAACATATGAGTAGGAATTGTGTATGTGTTCTGATAGCTCTCTCCACGAATGAAGAGGAGGTGGAGGGGTATATATAGCCTCCAAACAAAATCCAACCGTTACACACAGTTTTCCAATCTCGGTGGGACCGAATCAACAAACTCGGTCTGACCGAAAATGTAAACCTAATGACCGTTAGAGATTTTCGGTGGGACTGACATGCAACTCGGTGGGACCGATATGGTTAGGGTTTGGGCATAACATAATCTCGGTGAGACCGATTACACAAACTCGATGAGACCGAATTTGGTAATTAGCTAACCAGAGAGTTGGTCAGGCAAACTCGGTGGGACCGATTTGCTCTTTCGGTGAGATCGAAAAGTTACAAAAAGGAAACACTGAATTTACATTGCAATCTCGGTGGGACCGATTCGCTCTTTCGGTGAGACTGAAAAGTTACGAAAGGGAAACAGAGAGTTTGCAATCCCATCTCGGTGAGACCGAGATCCCTATCGGTAGAACAGAATTGCTAGGGTTTGGCAGTGGCTTATGACAAGTGAAACTCGGTGGCGCCGGATAGGAAGAATCGGTATGACCGAGTTTGGCTTAGGGTTTAGGTCATATGTGGAAGTGGGAAAGTAGCTGAGGATTTTGGAGCATATCATTAAGCACATGAAGCAAGAGGCTCATTAAGCAACACCTCATCCCTCCTTGATAGTATTGGCTTTTCCTATGGACTCAATGTGATCTTGGATCACTAAAATGTAAAATGAAGAGTCTTGAGCTTTAAGCTTTAGCCAATCCTTTGTCCTTAGCATCTTGAAGGAGTTCCCACAACCTTTATTCCATGCCACTCCATTGTTGAACTTATCTGAAACATGCTAGATAGAAATGTTAGTCCAACAAGAGATATGTTGTCATCTATTATCAAAACCACCTAGGGAGCACTTGTGCTTTCAATCTCCCCCTTTTTGGTAATTGATGGCAACATACATCAAAGCTTTAGATAAAGATATAAAGAACAGCAAGTAAAGCTTTGGAAGGACATGTAACAAGCATAGGCTCCCCCTACATGTATGCACTCATGTAAATATGAAATATAGAGACATGTGAGAGCATAACCATGACAGAGTAGGCAATGTGTTACATGCATCGTGGCCATATGCATCAGAGCAAAAGATTATCAAGGGAAATACCTTCATGCTCATGAGTCCTTCTTGCAAACAGTATGTACATAAGCAAGAACTCCTCATACTCATGATTTTGATGCATATACTTACCTTGTGGTCTTGAGTTGGCTTAGGATGGAATGAACCTGCACAAACAAGGTTAGATAACACAGGTACATCCACTAGCCAGAGCAAACAAAAGAAACCACAAGAATACCAAGACTGGGATGACATGTAGAGGGTACCACAAGAATAAAGATATGCAATGAATTTGGCTGATTTCTTTCCCTTAGGTGTCTTGCTCCCCCTGAATCTTACATGGGATATTGGGAGAAGATAGGGAACAGAAAATCAGAGCTGAAAGATACAAATGGATAGAACTTAATGCAAATACATGTCTTTCCCCCAAAAAGACATGTGACATATCTCCTCTTGAACATCAAGCATCTGGGATCCTTGAGTATTTTCTCTCCCCTTGAGCTTTGATGTGATCTCTTTCTCCCCCTTTGACATCAATTTCCAAGAAGGTTTTTCCTGGAATCCGTCGAATAGGTTTGGTCCTTGAGATTCAGCACAAAGCAGAGGATAAAATTGTGATGCTTGTAGAGGACAAGATTCATTGAGTGGAGCTGGATCAGAAGAAATGTAGAACAAGTGGCAAACTGTTTTTCTGATTGCAAAGTCGGTGGCACCGAGTGGCACATTTCGGTGGTACCGAAAAGATTCGGTTGCACCGAAAATTGCAAGTCGGTGAAACCGAGTTTACACAGATAAAAACACTTGTCACCTCAGCTCACTAGACATGTAGGATCTCACAAAGATTTGCAATGAATTTCCTGAAGGATTTGCAAGGAATTAAGTGCAGAAAATGCAGAACAAAAACAAAGAGAAAAGAGAAGAAACTGAAAGATCTAGATGAAGTTTTTTTGTTTTTTTTTTGAAAAAGGAGAGAGAAAAATAAACATGCATGAGACAAATGCAATAACACAAAGAAAGAACACAAGAGAGCTTCATATAGAGTTGGGCGGTGACATAGTAACCTATGTTAGAGTATATTGACTTAGGAGTCAAGTGAGAACACTTGATCATAGGTCATACTCATCGTTTAAGCTCAAAATGGGGTTACCATTTTTCGTTTAAGCATCTTGATGTATTCACATCTTGTTGAGTTGCTTTGACTCATGTCTTGGAGTAAAGCTTCTCTAAGATGGAATAACATACCTTGGGTGGTGGTGTGGTTCTTGCTCATGTAGTTGAACTTGTGTGGGTGCTCAAGGTTGATGTAGCTCATCAAGAGTTGGGAGCACCACTTGGAGTTTGAGTTCACCTACCTACATGGGTTAGTTCTTGCAAGGAAGAGCACTTGTGTATCCAAAAATGACAATCATGAAGCTTAACATAGAATTTGTCAAAGGATATGTTTGACTGGTTTTGTGCTTCCTTGTCTTCAACCACTATTGTGTAGAGTCTTGGTGATGTAGAGATTGCTCAAGATGTGAGTGAGTCGCAATCTCATGGAATTAGATTCAACCAAGCACCCACATGGGTTAGACAACATGCAAGGTGCAAATATATCCAAGACATAAGATAGTTATCATAAGAGATATATCATGGATTAGTCATAAGCTCATGTCTTGCATGTATCTAATGGAGTTTCTACTCCAAGTTCGAAGCATCAATGATGTTCAATTCTCCTCTCAACCTGCAAAACACTTTCTCATCAAGTGGTTTAGTGAATATATCCGCTAATTGCTTATCGGTGCGAACATGCTTAAGATTGATGTCACCCTTAGCAACATGATCTCGAATGAAATGATGACAAACTTCTATATGCTTAGTTCGAGAATGTTGTGCAGGATTATGACCAATTTTGATAGCACTTTCATTGTCACAAAGCAGTGGAACATGTTTCACATAAATCCCATAATCTTTAAGAGTTTGGGTCATCCAAAGTAATTGAGCACAACATGAACCAGCGGCAATGTATTCCGCTTCGGCGGTGGATAAGGATACCGAGTTTTGTTTCTTGGAAGACCAAGACACAAGAGATCTACCAAGAAATTGACAAGTAACCGAAGTGGACTTTCTATCAACCTTGTCTCCGGCATAATCCGAGTCGGAATAGCCAACAAGATCAAAAGAAGACCTCTTAGGATACCAAATGCCAAAATTTGGTGTATGGATTAAATATCTCACTATCCTTTTCACAGCCTTAAGATGACAATCTTTAGGAGCAGCTTGATATCGTGCACACATGCACACACTTAGCATAATATTGGGACGTGAAGCACATAGGTATAACAATGAACCAATCATAGAGCGATAAACCTTTTGATCAACCGGTTCACCATCTTTGGTTAAATCATTATGTACACTAGTAGGCATGAGTGTAGACATACCTTTGCATTCTTGCATATTGAACTTCTTGAATAAGTCCTTGGTGCACTTTGTTTGAGAGACAAATGTACCTTCCTTAGTTTGCTTGATTTGCAACCCGAGAAAGAATTTGAGTTCACTCATCATAGACATCTCAAACTTCTCTGACATTAGCTTTCCAAACTTTTCACTAAAGAGAGGGTTAGTTGAACCAAATATGATATCATCAACATAAATTTGGCATACAAATAGTTCTCCATTAACCCTTTTAGTAAAAAGAGTAGAATCAATTTTACCAATTTCAAAACCACTTGTAGTAAGGAACTTGGTCAAGCATTTATACCATGCTCTAGGAGCTTGTTTAAGACCATAAAGAGCTTTGTGAAGTTTGTAAACATGATTTGGTTTCTTAGGATTGATAAAGCCGGGAGGTTGTTTGACATAAACTTCCTCCTCTATTTCACCATTTAGAAAAGCACTTTTAATGTCCATTTGGTACAAGGTGATATTATGGTGATTAGCATAGGCAAGTAAGATGCGAATGGACTCAAGTCTAGCAACGGGAGCATACGTCTCACCATAGTCCATACCTTCGACTTGTGTGTACCGTTGGGCGACGAGACGTGCTTTGTTGTGAACCACTTGTCCATCTTCATCTTGCTTGTTGCGAAACACCCATTTGGTACCAATGATGTTGTGGTTGTTGTCGGGCTTCTCAACCAATGTCCAAACTTGGTTTCTCTCAAAATTATGTAGCTCTTCATGCATAGCGTTTATCCAATCCGGATCTTCCAATGCTTCTTCAACCTTCATAGGTTCAATGCTAGAGATGAATGAATAGTTTTCACAAAAGTTAGCTAAACGAGTTTTTGAGCGAGTGATTCTCCCGGTTTGTATATCATTGAGGATTTGCTTGACGGAATGATCTTTGGCAATTCTTGCTCGAACTCGTGAGAGCTTTTGCTTGGGTCTTCGTTGAACATCTTCTTCATCTTGTTCTTCTTCTTGGCCTTCTTCATTGTTGACGTCGTCGTTCTCTTGTCGTGGTGGAGAAGGAGGTTGTTGATGTTCATCTTGATGTATTTCCTCGTTTTCTTCATCTTGGTGTGTCCCACTTGTGGATGCTTCCATGTCGATTCTTGGTTCACCTTGTCGTGAAGTAGAAGCTTCCACATGGACGGATGAAGTACTCTCCTTCACCTCCGTTGGACGAATTTGGCCAATGGACAAGTCTTGAATTGCTTCTGAAGGGTCTTTGTCTCCTACATCAATTGGCAATTTCTCTACTTGCGAGCCATTAGATTCATAAAACTTCACATCTACCGTCTCTTCAACCTTTCGGGTGAAATTGTTGTAGACACGGTAAGTGTGAGAGTTTGAGCCATAACCAAGTAGAAAACCTTCATGAGATTTAGGAGCAAACTTCGAACGACGATGCTTATCAAGAATGTAGCACTTTGAGCCGAATACTCGAAAGTATCCAACTTGGGGTTTGTTACCGGTGAGAAGCTCGTATGCCGTCTTGCCGAGTAGCTTGTGAAGATATAAGCGATTTGTTGCGTGACAAGCTGTCTCAACCGCTTCTGCCCAAAAGTGCTTTGGCGTCTTGTATTCATCAAGCATCGTTCTTGCCATTTCGATCAGCGTCCGGTTATTCCTCTCAACAACTCCATTTTGTTGAGGTGTGTATGTAGCCGAGAACTCGTGTGAAATCCCTTCTTTGTCAAGAAAGGTGTCCACATTTGCGTTCTTGAACTCCGTTCCGTTGTCACTCCGAACCTTCTTGATCTTCACATCAAACTGATTTTGGGCCTTCCTAGCGAAGTTTCTGAAGATCTTCTGGACCTGCGACTTGTCATTAAGAAAGAACACCCACGTAAATCTTGAAAAATCATCAACTATAACTAGACCAAAAGAATTTCCACCGAGACTCTTATAGGCGTTGGGACCAAAAAGATCCATGTGAAGTAGCTCGAGTGGCCTCCTTGTGGTCATGATGTTCTTCATGGGATGTCTTCCTCCAACCTGTTTACCTGCTTGACAAGCACTGCAAAGTCTATCCTTATCAGATATGACATCGTTAACTCCAAGGATATGATTTCCTTTAATAAGCTTGTCAAGGTTTCTCATGCCAACGTGACCTAGTCGTCTATGCCACAACCAACCTTTTGAGGATTTAGCAACAAAGCAAGTTTTAGGTTGTGCCTTTTTAGAGAAATTGACAATGTAAAGATCACCTCTACGCATACCCGTAAAGACCATTTTATGATTGTCTCGACGAAATACTTAGCAATCTACCTCAGTAAATAGGACATTCAAACCGAAATCAGCAAGTCTAGATACTGAAAGTAAGTTGTAGCCAAGAGATTTAACGAGCATGACATTTTGAATGGAACTATCATGTGAGATGGCCACCTTACCAAGGCCAACCACTTTACCCTTTGAATTATCACCAAAGGTGACATATTTTCGAGGGCTGTCATTTTCAGCAAGCTCACGAAACATCTCTTCATCTCCGGTCATATGATCAGTACATCCACTATCAAGAACCCATTCCTTTCCTCCTGATTCATATCCCCGAAGATTTGCCATAAGACCAAAATGTCTCATTGCATCATCAAGATTGAATTCACTATCATCATCATCATAGTATCCATGTTCATCATGATCTTGTGACTCATCATTTCCTAGAGATGGTAGTTCATTAGATAAATGATCATCAAAGTGGTCATTTTTATGAATTCTTATAGCTTTGAGTATGATATCATTAATGATTCCAACATCTCCTTTAGCATGCTTAAGATTGGTAAGTTCAAATAGACAATTACCAAAACTAGGATCACTAGAGTTCATCTTACTCAAGGCAATAGATTTATGGAGAATTTCATCCAAAGTTTTCAAGGAATGATCGGGAAATCGTTCCTCAAGAAATTTCCATATAGTATAGGCACAATTTAGAGTAGGCAAACTAGCAATCAAATTTTTGGGCAATCCTCTAATGATGAGCTCAATAGTTCTAAGATTGTGAATCATGTCAATATCTTCATCTAGGGTAGGATGCAAAGGATCAATATGAGGTGCACAAGGGCTAGCAATATACTTGTTCAAATGATATTGATTGAAGATTACAAGCATCTCATTTTTCCACTCATGAAAATACTCTCCATCGAGAATAGGCACTCTATGTCTAAGACTCCCTAAGGTAGACACATCCATCTTCCTCTAATGGTGATTAAACCAAGGCAATGGAGACCAATGCTCTGATACCACTTGTAGGATCTAGAAATAGATGTGTCTAGAAGGGGGGGAATAGACACTTGATGCTAAAGTTGCAATTTTTAAGCTTTTCGGTTTAAGTGGAGTTTAGGCACAATTTCAACATACACAATACATATCGAGCAAGCATGCAAAGAGTATATGAGCAGCGGAATGTAAAGCAAGCAACTTGCAAGAACGTAAAGGGAAGGGTTTGGAGAATTCAAACGCAATTGGAGACATAGATGTTTTTCCCGTGGTTCGGATAGGTGGTGCTATCCTACATCCACGTTGATGGAGACTTAAACCCACAAAGGGTAACGGTTGCGCGAGTCCACAAAGGACTCCACCCACAAAGGATGACAGTTGCGTGAGTCCACAAAGGGCTCCACCCACAAAGGGTCCACGAAGAAGCAACCACCCACAAAGGGTCCACGAAGAAGCAACCTTGTCTATCCCACCATGGACATCGCCCACACAGGACTTGCCTCACTAGCGGTAGATCTTCACGAAGTAGGCGATCTCCTTGCCCTTACAAACTCCTTGGTTCAACTCCACAATCTTGTCGGAGGCTCCCAAGTGACACCTAGCCAATCTAGGAGACACCACTCTCCAAGAAGTAACAAATGGTGTGTAGGTAATGAACTCCTTGCTCTTGTGCTTCAAATGATAGTCTCCCCAACACTCAACTCTCTCTCATAGGATTTGGATTTTGTGGAAAGAAGATTTGAGTGGAAAGCAACTTGGGAAGGCTAGAGATCAAGATTCGTATGGTAGGAATGGAATATCTTGGTCTCAACACATGAGTAGGTGGTTCTCTCTCAGAACATATGAGTAGGAATTGTGTATGTGTTCTGATAGCTCTCTCCACAAATGAAGAGGAGGTGGAGGGGTATATATAGCCTCCACACAAAATCCAACCATTACACCCAGTTTTCCAATCTCGGTGGGACCGAATCAACAAACTCGGTCAGACCGAAAATGTAAACCTAGTGACCGTTAGAGATTTTCGGTGGGACTGACATGCAACTCGGTGGGACCGATATGGTTAGGGTTTGGGCATAACGTAATCTCGGTGAGACCAATTACACAAACTCGGTGAGACCGAATTTGGTAATTAGCTAACAAGAGAGTTGGTCAGGCAAACTCGGTGGGACCGATTTGCTCTTTCGGTGAGACCGAAAAGTTACAAAAAGGAAACACTGAATTTACATTGCAATCTCGGTGGGACCGATTCGCTCTTTCGGTGAGACCGAAAAGTTACGAAAGGGAAACAGAGAGTTTGCAATCCCATCTCGGTGAGACCGAGATCCTATCGGTAGAACCGAATTGCTAGTGTTTGGCAGTGGCTTATGACAAGTGAAACTCGGTGGCGCCGGATAGGAAGAATCGGTATGACCGAGTTTGGCTTAGGGTTTAGGTCATATGTGGAAGTGGGAAAGTAGCTGAGGATTTTGGAGCATATCATTAAGCACATGAAGCAAGAGGCTCATTAAGAAACACCTCATCCCTCCTTGATTGTATTGGCTTTTCCTATGGACTCAATGTGATCTTGGATCACTAAAATGTAAAATGAAGAGTCTTGAGCTTTAAGCTTTAGCCAATCCTTTGTCCTTAGCATCTTGAAGGAGTTCCCACAACCTTTAGTCCATGCCACTCTACTGTTGAACTTATCTGAAACATGCTAGATAGAAATGTTAGTCCAACAAGAGATATGTTGTCATCAATTATCAAAACCACCTAGGGAGCACTTGTGCTTTCACAGATCTATTGTATACCCTACACTGAGTTTAACAAGGGAGTACAATAGTGATCTAGGAGTATATCATTGGACAGCGGTCAAGATTATCCTTAGTGGAATAAGGATATGTTTATCGATTATGAAGGTGACAAAAGGCTCGTCGTAAAGGGTTACGTCGATGCAAATTTTGACACTAATCCAGATGACTCTAAGTCTCAATCTGGTACATTTTGAAAGTAAGAGCAATTAGCTAGAGTAGCTCCTTGCAGAGCATTGTTGACATAGAAATTTGCAAAATACATACGGATCTGAATGTGGAAGACTCGTAGACTAAACTTCTCTCACAAGAAAAACATGATCACACCTTTGTACTCTTTCGGTGTTAATCACATAGCGATGTGAACTAGATTATTGACTCTAATAAACCCTTTGGGTGTTGGTCACATGACGATGTGAACTATGGGCGTTAATCACATGGTGATGTGAACTATTGGTGTTAAATCACATGGCAATGTGAACTAAATTATTGACTCTAGTGCAAGTGGGAGACTGGAGGAAATATGCCCTAGAGGCAATAATAAAGTTATTATTTATTTCCTTATTTCATGATAAATGTTTATTATTCATGCTAGAATTGGATTAACCGGAAACATAATACATGTGTGAATACATAGCCAAACATAGTGTCACTAGTATGCCTCTACTTGACTAGCTCGTTAATCAAAGATGGTTAAGTTTCCTAACCGTTGACATGAGTTGTCATTTGATTAACGGGATCACATCATTAGGAGAATGATGTGATTGACTTGACCCATTCCGTTAGCTTAGCACTTGATCGTTTAGTATGTTGCTATTGCTTTCTTCATGACTTATACATGTTCCTATGACTATGAGATTATGCAACTCCCATTTACCGGAGGAACACTTTGTGTGCTACCAAATGTCACAACGTAACTGGGTGATTATAAAGGTGCTCTACAGGTGTCTCTGAAGGTACTTGTTGGGTTGGCGTATTTCGAGATTAGGATTTGTCACTCCGATTGTCGGAGAGGTATCTCTGGGCCCTCTCGGTAATGCACATCACTATAAGCCTTGCAAGCATTGTGACTAATGAGTTAGTTGTGAGATGATGTATTACGGAACGAGTAAAGAGACTTGCCGGTAACAAAATTGAACTAGATATTGAGATACCGACGATCGAATCTCGGGCAAGTAACATACCGATGACAAAGGGAACAACGTATGTTGTTATGCGGTTTGAGCGATAAAGATCTTCGTAGAATATATAGGAGCCAATATGAGCATCCAGGTTCCGCTATTGGTTATTGACCAGAGACGTGTCTCGGTCATGTCTACATAGTTCTCGAACCCGTAGGGTTCGCACGCTTAAAGTTAGATGACGATCGGTATTATGAGTTTTGTGTTTCGGTGTACCGAAGGTAGTTCGGAGTCTCGGATGTGATCACGGACATAACGAGGAGTCTTGAAATGGTCGAGACATTAAGATTGATATATTGGAATGTTATATTCGGACACCGGATGAGTTCCGGGGGTTATCGGATAAATACCGGAGAAACCAGGAGGTTACCGGAACCTCCCGGGGGGTTATTGGGCCTCATAGGCCCAAGTGGTGGAAGAGGAGAGGCGGCCAGCTAGGGCCGCGCGGCCCCCTAGCCCAAACAGAATTGGACTAGGGGGGCGGTGATAACCCACAAGTATAGGGGATCGCAACAGTTTTCGATAAGTAAGAGTGTCGAACCCAACGAGGAGCTAAAGGCAGAACAAATATTCCCTCAAGTTCTATCGACCACCGATACAACTGTACGCACGCTTAATGTTTGCTTTACCTAGAACAAGTATGAAACTAGAAGTACTTTGTAGGTGTTGTTGGATAGGTTTGCAAGGTAATAAAGAGCGCGTAAATAAAAGCTAGTGGCTGTTTAGATAAAGACACAACTAAGTTAGTTTTAGTAGAGAGCTTTTTGTTATGAGAAAGTTATTTGTCCCTAGGCAATCGATAACTAGACCGGTAATCATTATTACAATTTTATATGAGGGAGAGGCATAAACTAACATACTTTCTCTACTTGGATCATATGCACTTATGATTGGAACTCAAGCAAGCATCCGCAACTACTAAAGATCATTAAGGTAAAACCCAACCATAGCATTAAAGCATCAAGTCCTATTTATCCCATACGCAACAACCCCCTTACTCGGGTTTGTGTTTCAGTCACTCGCACAACCCACTATAAGCGAATCATGAACGTATTGCAACACCCTACAGCGGGGATCCCTCATGCTTGCGCGACACGGAGAGCTCCATAGGACAGCACCAATAATAAAACATGCAAATCAAACCAATCTTGATCATCAAATAGCCAATAGGACAAAATGGATCTACTCAAACATCATAGGATAGCCATACATCATTGGGAAATAATATATAGCGTTGAGCACCATGTTTAAGTAGAGATTACAGTGGGTAAGAGAGAGGTTACACCGCTGCATAGAGGGGGGAAGAGTTGGTGATGATAGCGGTGAAGTTGTTGGTGAAGATTGCGGTGATGATGATGGCCCCCGGTGGCACTCCGATGCCACCGGAAGCGAGGGGGAGAGAGCCCCCCTTCTTCTTCTTCCTTGACCTTCCCCCTAGATGGGAGAAGGGTTTCCCTCTGGTCCATGGCCTCCATGGCGTGGGAGGGGAGAGAGCCCCTCCGAGATTGGATCTGTCTCTCTGTCTCTCTCTGTTTCTGCGTTCTCAGATTCTACCCTTTCACCGTTTCTTATATTCCCGGAGATCCGTAACTCCGATTGGGCTGAAATTTTAACACGATCTCTATCCGGATATTAGCTTTCTTGCGGCGAAAGAAGGGCATCAACAGTCTTACAGGGTGGCCACGAGGGTCAGGGCGCGCCTGCCCCCCTGGGGCGCGCCCCCTGCCTCGTGGCCACCTCAGGCATCGTCTGGCGTGGATTTTTCTTCCCAAAAATCATATATATTCCAAAAAAAATCTCGTCAATTTTTATCCCGTTTGGACTTTGTTCGATATGGATATTCTGCGAAACAAAAAACATGCAACAAACAGGAACTGGCACTGGGCACTGGATCAATATGTTAGTCCCAAAAATAGTATAAAAAGTTGCCAAAAGTATATGCAAGTTGTAGAATATTGGCATGGAATAATCAAAATTATAGATACGACGGAGACGTATCAGCATCCCCAAGCTTAATTCCTGCTCGTCCTCGAGTAGGTAAATGATAAAAAGATAATTTTTGATGTGGAATGCTACCTAGCATAATCTTGATCACATATCTAATCATGGCATGAATATTAAGACACGAGTGATTCAAAGCAATAGTCTATCATTTGACATAAAAACAATAATACTTCAAGCCTACTAATAAAGCAATCATGTCTTTTCAAAATAACATGGCCAAAGAAAGTTATCCCTACAAAATCATATAGTCTGGCTATGCTCCATCTTCACCACACAAAATATTCAAATCATGCACAACCCCGATGACAAGCCAAGTAATTGTTTCATACTTTTGACGTTCTCAAACCTTTTCAACTTCCACGCAATACATGAGCGTGAGCCATGGACATAGCACTATAGGTGGAATAGAATGGTGGTCATGGAGAAGACAAAAAGGAGAAGATAGTCTCACATCAACTAGGCGTATCAACGTGCTATGGAGATGCCCATCAATAGATATCAATGTGAGTGAGTAGGGATTGCCATGCAACGGATGCACTAAGAGCTATAAGTGTATGAAAGCTCAAACTGAATACTAAGTGGGTGTGCATCCAACTTGCTTGCTCATGAAGACCTCGGGCGTTTGAGGAAGCCCATCATTGAAATATACAAGCCAAGTTCTATAATGAAAATTCCCACTAGTATATGAAAGTGATAACTCAAGAGACTCTCTATCTGAAGAACATGGTGCTACTCTGAAGCACAAGTGTGGTAAAAGGATAGTAACATTGCCCCTTCTCTCTTTTCTTTCATTTTTTATTTTTTTTATACTTTTTTTGTGGGCCTTCTATTTTTTTGTCCTTTCCCTTTTTTCCTTTTTCTTTTTATTTTTTTCGTCCGGAGTCTCATCCCGACTTGTGGGGGAATCATAGTCTCCATCATCCTTTCCTCACTGGGGCAATGCTCTAATAATGATGATCAGCACACTTTTATTTACTTACAACTCGATATTACAACTCGATACTAGAACAAAAATATGACTCTATATGAATGCCTCCGGCGGTGTACTGGGATGTGCAATGATCTAGTGTAGCAATGACATCAAAAAACGGACAAGCCATGAAAATATCATGCTAGCTATCTTACGATCATGCAAAGCAATATGACAATAAATGCTCAAGTCATGTATATGATGATGATGGGAGTTGCATGGCAATATATCTCGGAATGGCTATGGAAATGCCATGCTAGGTAGGTATGGTGGCTGTTTTGAGGAAGATATATGGTGGGTTTATGGTACCGACGAAAGTTGCGTGGTACTAGAGAGGCTAGCAATGGTGGAAGGGTGAGAGTGCGTATAATCCATGGACTCGACATTAGTCATAAAGAACTCACATACTTATTGCAAAAGTCTATTAGCTATCGAAACAAAGTACTACGTGCATGCTCCTAGGGGGATAGATTGGTAGGAAAAGACCATCACTCGTCCCCGACCGCCACTCATAAGGAAGACAATCAATAAATACCTCATGCTTCGACTTCGTTACATAACGGTTCATCATACGTGCATGCTACGGGAATCACAAACCTCAACACAAGTATTTCAACTAATCCACAACTACCCACTAGCATGACTCTAATATCACCATCTTTATATCGCAAAACTATTGCAAGGAATCAAACATATCATATTCAGTGATCTACAAGTTTTATGTAGGATTTTATGACTAACCATGTGAATGACCAGTTAATGTCATCTCTCTAAATAGATATAAGTGAAGCAAGAGAGTTTAATTCTTTCTACAAAATATATGCCCACGCTTTAACAAATATAAGTGAAGCAAAAGAGCATTCTACAAATGGCGGTTGTCTAAGTGAAGAGAAACAGGCAATCCAAACTTCAAATGATATAAGTGAAGCACATGAAGCATTCTATAAAGCCATACTCAAAAGATATAAGTGAAGTGCATAGAGCATTCTATAAATCAACCAAGGACTACCTCATAACAGCATGGTGCATAAAAGAAAAATGAAAACTAAATGCAAAAGACGCTCCAAGATTGCACATATCGCATGAACGAAACGAATCCGAAAACATACCGATACTTGTTGAAGAAAGAGGGGATGCCTTCCGGGGCATCCCCAAGCTTA
Organism: Triticum dicoccoides; assembly: GCF_002162155.2. Classification (NCBI taxonomy): domain Eukaryota; kingdom Viridiplantae; phylum Streptophyta; class Magnoliopsida; order Poales; family Poaceae; genus Triticum; species Triticum dicoccoides. The sequence goes on along the minus strand of NC_041384.1, from coordinate 58,824,510 downwards.
GACGCTTGAGTCTCCTTGAATATTTACTTGGGGTGCCTCGGGCATCCCCAAGCTTGAGCTCTTGCCTCTCTTCCTTCTTCTTACATCGAGACCTTCTCGATCATCGAACACTTCATCCACACAAAACTTCAACAGAAAACTCGGTAAGATCCGTTAGTATAATAAAGCAAATCACTACTCTAAGTACTGTTGCAAACCAATTAATATTTTGCTTTTGCATTGTGTCTACTGTAATATAACTTTTCCATGGCTTAATTCACTAATATAAATCGTTAGTTTCATCAAAACAAGCAAACTATGCATCAAAAATAGAATCTGTCTAAAACAGAACAGTCTGTAACAATCTGAACATTCACCATACTTATAATACTTGAAAAATTCTTCCAAAATTAGGAAAAATAAACAATTTGTATATAAAGACAGTGCAAAAAGAATCAGAACCATCTGACGTTCCAGCTAAAAATGTAAAATCGCGCTCTACAGCCAAAGTTTCTGTCCTGCACCGTACAAACCATCAAGCAAATGTAAACATCCTAAAGGCAAACCTTGGCATATTATTTTTATAATACAATGGAATTGTACAAGGGGATAATTATTTTTGTTGAAAAGTTTCCGTAATCAAGATTCACAAAGTTGCCGTGAGCATGAACAAAGTTCAAGGAGCTCTCCCACTTCAACAATGCTTGTCTTTCTCACTTTCACTTTCCTTTTTGAAAAAGTTATGGGTTCCCCTCTTTATTTTTGTTGTTTTTAAACTATATAAAAGCATTAAACAGAAATAAATGACTCTCTAAAACTTCCCAGTTGTCTCCCTGGCAGCGCTTTCTTTAAAGCCATTAAGCTAGGCATATAGTGCTCAAGTAGTGAATCCACCCGGATCCCAAGGTATATCAAAGCCAATTTTAATTAACAATGATTTGTAATTTAGTAGTGAGCACAAAGTAACATATATCATATAACAACGAAGTCTAACTCTCTTCCTATGCATCGGCATGTCATAAAAGAACAATTCATGCACACATAGTAAAGGCCAATGCATAGTATAAACAGTTTCTTGCAATTTTATCATATTGGAAACATAGAGAGGTGGAGATATAGTTCCTCTCTCATAATAATTGCAAGTAGGAGCAGCAAGCACATGGATATTATATCTATCAAAATCATCATGTGCAACGGTAAAAGGCAACCCATCAATATAATCCTTAATAAGGGCAAACTTCTCTGATATAGTGTAGTCGGGAGAATTCAAAAAGATAATAGGACTATCATGTGTGGGTGCAATAGCAACAATTTCATGTTTAACATAAGGAACTATAGCAAGTTCATCTCCGTAAGCATAATTCATATTGGCATCTTGGCCACAAGCATAGCAAGCATCATCAAAAATGGATATTTCAAGAGAATCAACGGGATCATAACAATCATCATAGCAATCATCCTTCGGTAAGCACGAAGGGAAATTAAACAATGTATGAGTTGAAGAGTTAATCTCATTAGAAGGTGGGCACGGGCAGCTAATCCGCTCTTCCTCATTTTGTTCTTCGCTCTCCTCCTTATCTTTTTCATCCAATGAGCTCACAGTTTCATCAATTTCTTCTTCCATAGACTCCTGAAAAATATTAGTCTCTTCTTGGACAGTGGGGTAGTCCTCAATATATGGTTCAACATAGGCATTAGAAGCATAATTATCATAGCAATATTTAAGTATGTCAAAATTTTCAGATTTGTAAAGAGTAGCATCATACGTTTCAATCAAAGAAGCAACTTCATAAGCACCCTTAAAAGCAACAAATTCTTCAATTTGTTGAACATCATAGTAACTATAAACACCCTTAGCATACAAAGATACGATTCCATTATCACTAAACTCACATTGATAGGGAAGGTGTTTCTTAGGGTTTTCAGAACAACAAGTAATATCATATATTTCGCATAAATTCCAAGCATAGCATTGCAAATGATGAATTTGACCCAGTAAAATTTTCCCTTTTTCAGATATTCGGTGTCGCACATAACAAGCATGCTCATCTAAAGATTTACCCTCAACTAAGCTAGTTCGGGTTTTAGCACGAGCACATAGGGATCGAAGATGATCCAACTAATAAGCTTCAGCAGTGTGATAGATTTTGAGTGGTTCTTCAACCAATGGTTTAGTACGTACAACTTTTTGTTGGTATTTTGCGTTTCCTACCCATACCTAAAGATAGAAAACAACTAAGAACAACAAATAAAAATTACTTAGTGATAAAGCAAACAAGCACACATGAGAATATTCATCCCGCACTATGGCTCCCCGGCAACGGCGCCAGAAAAAGGTCTTGATAACCCACAAGTATAGGGGATCGCAACAGTTTTCGATAAGTAAGAGTGTCGAACCCAACGAGGAGCTAAAGGCAGAACAAATATTCCCTCAAGTTCTATCAACCACCGATACAACTCTACGCATGTTTAATGTTCGCTTTACCTAGAACAAGTATGAAACTAGAAGTACTTTGTAGGTGTTGTTGGATAGGTTTGCAAGGTAATAAAGAGCGCGTAAATCAAAGCTAAGGGCTGTTTAGATAAAGACACAACTAAGTTAGTTTTAGTAGAGAGCTTTTTGTTATGAGAAAGTTATTTGTCCCTAGGCAATCGATAACTAGACCGGTAATCATTATTACAATTTTATATGAGGGAGAGGCATAAGCTAACATACTTTCTCTACTTGGATCATATGCACTTATGATTGGAACTCTAGCAAGCATCCGCAACTACTAAAGATCATTAAGGTAAAACCCAACCATAGCATTAAAGCATCAAGTCCTCTTTATCCCATACACAACAACCCTCTTACCCGGGTTAGTATTTTAGTCACTCATGCAACCCACTATAAGCGAATCATGAACGTATTGCAACACCCTACAGCGGGGATCCCTCACGCTTGCGCGACACGGAGAGCACCATAGGACAGCACCAATAATAAAACATGCAACTCAAACCAATCTTGATCATCAAATAGCCAATAGGACAAAACGGATCTACTCAAACATCATAGGATAGCCATACATCATTGGGAAATAATATATAGCGTTGAGCACCATGCTTAAGTAGAGATTACAGCGGGTAAGAGAGAGGTTACACTGCTGCATAGAGGGGGGAAGAGTTGGTGATGATGGCGGTGAAGTTGTTGGTGAAGATTACGGTGATGATGATGGCCCCCGGTGGCACTCCGGTGCCACCAGAAGCGAGGGGGAGAGAGCCCCCTTCTTATTCTTCTTCCTTAACCTTCCCCCTAGATGAGAGAAGGGTTTCCCTCTGGTCCATGGCCTCCATGGCGTGGGAGGGGCGAGAGCCCCTCCGAGATTGGATCTGTCTCTCTGTCTCTCTCTGTTTCTGCGTTCTCAGATTCTACCCTTTCACCGTTTCTTATATTCCTGGAGATCCGTAACTTCGATTGGGCTAAAATTTTAACACGATATCTATCTGGATATTAGCTTTCTTGCGGCGAAAGAAGGGCATCAACCGCCTTACAGGGTGGCCACGAGGGTCAGGGGCGTGCCTACCCCCCTGGGGCGCGCCCCCTCGGGCATCGTCTGGCGTGGATTTTTCTTCCCAAAAATCATATATATTCCAAAAAAATCTTCGTCAGTTTTTATCCTGTTTAGACTCCGTTTGATATGGATATTCTGCGAAACAAAAAAACATGCAACAAACAGGAACTAGCACTGGGCACTGGATCAATATGCTAGTCCCAAAAATAGTATAAAAAAGTTGCCAAAAGTATATGCAAGTTGTAGAATATTGGCATGGAACAATCAATAATTGTAGATACGACGGAGATGTATCAGCCGCCCCCCCCCTTTCCTTCTTCTTCTCCTCCCCTTCCTTCCCCTCTCCTACTTGGACTAGGAAGAGGGGGGAATCCTACTTGGAGTAGGATTGCCCCCCTTGGGCGCGCCTCTGTTGGAAATATGCCCTAGAGGCAATAAGAAAATGATTATTATATTTCCTTGTTCATGATAATTGTCTATTATTCATGCTATAATTGTATTATCCGGAAATCGTAATACATGTGTGAATACATAGACCACAATGTGTCCCTAGTGAGCCTCTAGTTGACTAGCTCGTTGATCAACAGATAGTCATGGTTTCCTGGCTATGGACATGGGGATGTCATTGATAACGGGATCACATCATTAGGAGAATGATGTGATGGACAAGACCCAAACCTAAGCATAGCACAAAGATCGTGTAGTTCGTTTGCTATAGCTTTTATGGATGTCAAGTATCATTTCCTTAGACCATGAGATTGTGCAACTCCCGGATGCCGTAGGAGTGCCTTGGGTGTGCCAAACGTCACAACATAACTGGGTGACTATAAAGGTACATTACAGGTATCTCCGAAAGTGTCTGTTGGGTTGGCACGAATCGAGAATGGGATTTGTCACTCCGTACGACGGAGAGGTATCTCTAGGCCCACTCGATAATGCATCATCATAATGAGCTCAATGTGATCAAGTGGTTGATCACAGGATCATGCATTACGGTACGAGTAAAGTGACTTGCCGGTAACGAGACTGAACAAGGTATTGGGATACCGACGATCGAGTCTCGGGCAAGTAACGTACCGATTGACAAAGGGAATTGTGTACGGGATTGATTAGGTCCTCGACATCGTGGTTCATACAATGAGATCATCGAGGAGCATGTGGGAGCCAACATGGGTATCCAGATCCCGCTGTTGGTTATTGACCTGAGAGTCGTCTCGGTCATGTCTGCTTGTCTCCCGAACCCGTAGGGTCTACACACTTAAGGTTCGGTGACGCTAGGGTTGTATAGATATGAGTATGCAGTAATCTGAAAGTTGTTCGGAGTCCCGGATGAGATCCTGGATGTCACGAGAAGTTCCAAAATGGTCCGGAGGTGTAGAATTATATATAGGAAGTGTTATTTCGGCCATCGGGAAAGTTTCAGGGTCACCGGTATTGTACCGGGACCACCGGATGGGTCCCGGGGGTCCACCGGGTGGGGCCACCCATCCCGGAGGGCCCCAAGGGCTGAAGTGGGGAGGGGAACCAGCCCTTAGTGGGCTGGTGCGCCCCCCTTAGGCCCCCCATGCGCCTAGGGTTGGGAACCCTAGGGGAGGGGGCGCCTCCACTTGCCTTGAGGGCTACTCCACCCCCTTGGCCGCCGCCCTCCTAGGAGATCCCATCTCCTAGGGCCGGTGCACCCCCCTAGGGGGCCTATATAAAGGAGGGAGGGAGGGCAGCAACACCTCAAGCCTTGGCGCCTCCCTCTCCCCTGCTACACCTCTCCCTCTCACAGAAGCTCGGCGAAGCCCTGCTGCGGTGACTGCTGCATCCACCACCACGCCGTCGTGTTGCTGGATCTTCATCAACCTCTCCTTCCCCTTGCTGGATCAAGAAGGAGGAGACGTCACGCTGACCGTACGTGTGTTGAACACGGAGGTGCCATCCGTTCGGCACTAGGATCTCCGGTGATTTGGATCACGACGAGTATGACTCCCTCATCCCCGTTCTTTGAATGCTTCCGCTCGCGATCTACAAAGGTATGTAGATGCATCCGATCACTCGTTTCTAGATGAACTCATAGATGGATCTTGGTGAAAACGTAGGAAATTTTTTTGTTTTCTGCAACGTTACCCAACAGTGGCATCATGAGCTAGGTCTATGCGTAGTTCTCTTTGCACGAGTAGAACACAATTTATTGTGGGCGTAGATGTTGTCAACTTTCTTGCCGCTACTAGTCTTATTTTTGTTCAGCGGTATTGTGGGATGAAGCGGCCCGGACCAACCTTACACGTACTCTTACGTGAGACCAGTTCCACCGACTGACATGCGCTAGTTGCATAAGGTGGCTGGCGGGTGTCTGTCTCTCCCACTTTACTTGGAGCGGATTCGACGAAAAGGGTCCTTATGAAGGGTAAATAGAAGTTGACAAATCACGTTGTGGCTTTAACGTAGGTAAGAAAACGTTCTTGCTAGAACCCTCTTGCAGCCACGTAAAACTTGCAACAACAATTAGAGGACGTCTAACTTGTTTTTGCAGCAAGTGTTTTGTGATGTGATATGGCCAAAGTTGTGATGAATGATATATGTGATGTATGAGATCATGTTCTTGTAATAGGAATCATGACTTGCATGTCGATGAGTATGACAACCGGCGGGAGCCATGGGAGTTGTCTTTAATTTTTGTATGACCTGCGTGTCATTGAGAAACGCCATGTAAATTACTTTACTTTATTGCTAAACGTGTTAGCCATAGTAGTAGAAGTAATAGTTGGCGAGCAACTTCATGGAGACACGATGATGGAGATCATGGTGTCATGCCGGTGACAAGATGATCATGGAGCCCCAAGATGGAGATCACATGAGCTATATGATATTGGCCTTATCATGTCACTATTATTTGATTACATGAGATGTTTATCATGTTTTTGCATCTTGTTTACTTAGAACGACGGTAGTAAATAAGATGACCCCTCATAATAATTTCAAGAAAGTGTTTTCCCTAACTATGCGCCGTTGCGACAGTTCATTGTTTCGAAGCACCACGTGATGATCGGGTGTGATAGATTCCAACGTTCACATACAACGGGTGTAAGACAGATTTACACATGCAAACACTTAGGTTGACTTGACGAGCCTAGCATGTACAGTCATGGCCTCGGAACACAGAAGACCGAAAGGTCGAGCATGAGTCATATAGAAGATACGATAAACATGAAGATGTTCACCGATGTTGACTAGTCCGTCTCACGTGATGATCGGACACGGCCTAGTCAACTCGGATCATGTTATACTTAGATGACTGGAGGGATGTCTATCTAAGTGGGAGTTCATTGAATAATTTGATTAGATGAACTTAATTATCATGAACTTAGTCTAAAATCTTTACAATATGTCTTGTAGATCAAATGGCCAACGTTGTCCTCAACTTCAACGCGTTCCTAGAGAAAACCAAGCTGAAAGACGATGGCAGCAACTATACGGACTGGGTCCGGAACCTGAGGATCATCCTCATAGCTGCCAAGAAAGATTATGTCCTAGAAGCTCCGCTAGGTGACGCACCCGTCCCACAGAACCAAGACGTTATGAACGCTTGGCGGACACGTGCTGATGATTACTCCCTTGTTCAGTGCGGCATGCTTTACAGCTTAGAACCGGGGCTCCAAAAGCGTTTTGAGCGACACGGAGCATATGAGATGTTCGAAGAGCTGAAAATGGTTTTCCAAGCTCATGCCCGGGTCGAGAGATATGAAGTCTCCGACAAGTTCTTCAGCTGTAAGATGGAGGAAAATAGTTCTGTCAGTGAGCACATACTCACAATGTCTGGGTTACATAACCGCTTGACTCAGCTGGGAGTTAATCTCCCGGATGACGCGGTCATTGACAGAATCCTCCAGTCGCTTCCACCAAGCTACAATAGCTTTGTGATGAACTTCAATATGCAGGGGATGGAAAAGACCATTCCTGAAGTATTTGCAATGCTGAAATCAGCAGAGGTAGAAGTCAAAAAGGAACATCAAGTGTTGATGGTGAATAAAACCACTAAGTTCAAGAAAGGCGAGGGTAAGAAGAACTTCAAGAAGGACGGCAAGGGAGTTGTCGCGCCCGGTAAGCAAGCTGCCGGGAAGAAGCCAAAGAATGGACCCAAGCCCGAGAGTGAGTGTTTTTATTGCAAGGGAAGTGGTCACTGGAAGCGGAACTGCCCCAAATACTTAGCGGACAAGAAGGCCGGCATCACGAAAGGTATATGTGATATACATGTAATTGATGTGTACCTTACCAGTACTCGTAGTAGCTCCTGGATATTTGATACCGGTGCGGTTGCTCACATTTGTAACTCAAAGCAGGAGCTGCGGAATAAGCGGAGACTGGCGAAGGACGAGGTGACGATACGCGTCGGGAATGGTTCCAAGGTTGATGTGATCGCTGTCGGCACGCTACCTCTACATTTACCTGCGGGATTAGTTTTAAACCTCAATAATTGTTATTTAGTGCCAGCTTTGAGCATGAACATTGTATCAGGATCTCATTTAATACGAGATGGCTACTCATTTAAATCTGAGAATAATGGTTGTTCTATTTATATGAGAGATATGTTTTATGGTCATGCTCCGATGGTGAATGGTTTATTCTTAATGAATCTCGAGCGTAATGCTACACATGTTCATAGTGTGAATACCAAAAGATGTAAGGTTGATAATGATAGTCCCACATACTTGTGGCACTGCCGCCTTGGTCACATAGGTGTCAAACGCATGAAGAAGCTCCATGCAGATGGACTTTTAGAGTCTCTTGATTATGAATCATTTGACACATGCGAACCATGCCTCATGGGTAAAATGACCAAGACTCCGTTCTCAGGAACAATGGAGCGAGCAACCAACTTATTAGAAATCATACATACTGATGTGTGCGGTCCAATGAGCGTTGAGGCTCGCGGTGGCTATCGTTATGTTCTCACCCTCACTGATGACTTGAGTAGATATGGGTATGTCTACTTAATGAAACATAACTTTGAGACCTTTGAAAAGTTCAAGGAATTTCAGAGTGAGGTTGAGAATCAACGTGACAGGAAAATAAAGTTCTTGCGATCAGATCGTGGGGGAGAATACTTGAGTCACGAATTTGGCACACACTTAAGAAAATGTGGAATAGTTTCACAACTGACGCCGCCTGGAACACCTTAGCGTAATGGTGTGTCCAAACGTCGTAATCGCACTCTATTAGATATGGTGCGATCTATGATGTCTCTTACCGATTTACCGCTATCATTTTGCGGCTATGCTTTAGAGACTACCGCATTCACTTAAAATAGGGCACCGTTGAAATCCGTTGAGACGACACCGTATGAATTATGGTTTGGGAAGAAACCTAAGCTATCATTTCTAAAAGTTTGGGGATGTGATGCTTATGCCAAGAAACTTCAACCTGAAAAGCTAGAACCCAAGTCGGAAAAATGCGTCTTCATAGGATACCCTAAAGAAACTATTGGGTATACCTTCTACCTCAGATCCGAAGGCAAGATCTTTGTTGCCAAGAATGGATCCTTTCTAGAGAAGGAGTTTCTCTCGAAAGAAGTAAGTGGGAGGAAAGTAGAGCTTGATAAGTACTGCCTCTTGAAGCAGAGAGTAGCGCAGCTCAGGAAAATGTTCCTGTGGTGCCTGCACCAATCAGAGAGGAAGTTAATGATGATGATCAAGATACTTCTGATCAAGCTCCTACTGAACTTCGAAGGTCCACAAGGACACGTTCCGCACCAGAGTGGTACGGCAACCCTGGCTTGGAAATCATGTTGTTAGACAACGGTGAACCTTTGAACTATGAAGAAGCGATGGCGGGCCCGGATTCCGACAAATGGCTGGAAGCCATGAAATCCGAGATAGGATCCATGTATGAAAACGAAGTATGGACTTTGACTGACTTGCCCGATGATCGGCGAGCCATAGAAAATAAATGGATCTTTAAGAAGAAGGCAGACGCGGATGGTAATGTGACCATCTATAAAGCTCGGCTTGTCGCTAAGGGTTATCGACAAGTTCAAGGGGTTGACTATGATGAGCCTTTCTCGCCTGTAGCGAAGCTGAAGTCCGTCCGAATCATGTTAGCAATTGCCGCATTCTATGATTATGAGATATGGCAAATGGACGTCAAAACGGCATTCCTTAATGGTTTCCTTAAGGAAGAATTGTATATGATGCAACCGGAAGGTTTTGTCGATCCTAAGAATGCTGACAAGGTGTGCAAGCTCCAACGCTCGATTTATGGGCTGGTGCAAGCATCTCGGAGTTGGAACATTCGCTTTGATGAGATGATCAAAGCATTTGGGTTTATGCAGACTTATGGAGAAGCCTGCATTTACAAGAAAGTGAGTGGGAGCTCTGTAGCATTTCTCATATTATATGTAGATGACATACTTTTGATGGGAAATGATATAGAGCTTTTGGACAGCATTAAGGCCTACTTGAATAAGAGTTTTTCAATGAAGGACCTTGGAGAAGCTGCTTATATATTAGGCATCGAGATCTATAGAGATAGATCAAGACGCCTCATAGGTCTTTCACAAAGCACATACCTTGATAAGATAGTGAAGAAGTTCAATATGGATCAGTCTAAGAAGGGGTTCTTGCCTGTGTTGCAAGGTGTGAAATTGAGCTTAGCTCAATGTCCGACCACGGCAGAAGATATAGAAGAGATGAGTGTCATCCCCTATGCCTCAGCCATAGGGTCTATTATGTATGCCATGTTGTGTGCCAGACCTGATGTAAACCTTGCCGTAAGTTTGGTAGGTAGGTACCAAAGTAATCCCGGCAAGGAACACTGGACAGCGGTCAAGAATATCCTGAAGTACCTGAAAAGGACTAAGGAAATGTTTCTCGTTTATGGAGGTGACGAAGAGCTTGTCGTAAAGGGTTACGTCGACGCTAGTTTTGACACAGATCTGGATGACTCTAAGTCACAAACCGGATACGTGTATATTTTGAATGGTGGGGCAGTAAGCTGGTGCAGTTGCAAGCAAAGTGTTGTGGCGGGATCTACATGTGAAGCGGAGTACATGGCAGCCTCGGAGGCAGCACACGAAGCAGTCTGGGTGAAGGAGTTCATTACCGACCTAGGAGTCATACCCAATGCGTCGGGCCCGATGACTCTCTTCTGTGACAACACTGGAGCTATTGCCCTTGCCAAGGAGCCCAGGTTTCACAGGAAGACCAGGCATATCAAGCGTCGCTTCAACTCCATTCGTGAAAGTGTTCAAAATGGAGACATAGAGATTTGTAAAGTACATACGGACCTGAATGTAGCAGATCCGTTGACTAAACCTCTCCCTAGAGCAAAACATGATCAACACCAGAATTCCATGGGTGTTCGATTCATCACAATGTAACTAGATGATTGACTCTAGTGCAAGTGGGAGACTGTTGGAAATATGCCCTAGAGGCAATAATAAAATGATTATTATATATTATTGTTCATGATAATTGTCTATTATTCATGCTATAATTGTATTATCTAGAAATCGTAATACATGTGTGAATACATAGACCACAATGTGTCCCTAGTGAGCCTCTAGTTGACTAGCTCGTTGATCAACAGATAGTCATGGTTTCCTGGCTACGGACATGGGGATGTCATTGATAATGGGATCACATCATTAGGAGAATGATGTGATGGACAAGACCCAAACCTAAGCATAGCACAAAGATCGTGTAGTTCGTTTGTTGTAGATTTTCTGGATGTCAAGTATCATTTCCTTAGACCATGAGATTGTGAAACTCCCAGATGCCGTAGGAGTGCCTTGGGTGTGCCAAACGTCACAACGTAACTGGGTGACTATAAAGGTACATTACAGGTATCTCCGAAAGTGTCTGTTGGGTTGGCACGAATCGAGACTGGGATTTGTCACTCCGTATGACGGAGAGGTATCTTTGGGCCCACTCGGTAATGCATCATCATAATGAGCTCAATGTGATCAAGTGGTTGATCACGGGATCATGCATTACGGTACGAGTAAAGTGACTTGCCGGTAACGAGACTGAACGAGGTATTGGGATACCGATGATCGAGTCTCGGGCAAGTAACGTACCAATTGACAAAGGGAATTGAGTACGGGATTGATTAGGTCCTCGACATCGTGGTTCATCCGATGAGATCATCTAGGAGCATGTGGGAGCTAACATGGGTATCCAGATCCCACTGTTGGTTATTGACCAGGGAGTCGTCTCGGTCATGTCTGCTTGTCTCCCGAACCCGTAGGGTCTACACACTTAAGGTTCGGTAACACTAGGGTTGTATAGATATGAGTATGCAGTAATCCGAAAGTTGTTCGGAGTCCCGGATGAGATCCTGGACGTCACGAGAAGTTCCGGAATGGTCCGGAGGTGTAGAATTATATATAGGAAGTGTTATTTCGGCCATCGGGAAAGTTTCAGGGTCACCGGTATTGTACCGGGACCACCGGATGGGTCCCGGGGGTCCACCGGGTGGGGCCACTGTAGGATCTAGAAGTAGATGTGTCTAGAGGGGGGATTAGACACTTAATGCTAAAGTTGCAATTTTTAAGCTTTTTCGGTTTAAGTGGAGTTTAGGCACAATTTCAACATACACAATACATATCAAGCAAGCATGCAAAGAGTATATGAGCAACGGAATGTAAAGCATGCAACTTGCAAGAATGTAAAGGGAAGGGTTTGGAGAATTCAAACGCAATTGGAGACACAGATGTTTTTCCCGTGGTTCGGATAGGTGGTGCTATCCTACATCCACGTTGATGGAGACTTCAACCCACAAAGGGTAACGGTTGCGCGAGTCCACAAAGGGCTCCACCCACAAAGGGTAACGGTTGCGCGAGTCCACAAAGGGCTCCACCCACAAAGGGTCCACAAAGAAGCAACCACCCACAAAGGGTCCACGAAGAAGCAACCTTGTCTATCCCACCATGGCCATCGCCCACACAGGACTTGCCTCACTAGCGGTAGATCTTCACGAAGTAGGCGATCTCCTTGCCCTTACAAACTCCTTGGTTCAACTCCACAATCTTGTCGGAGGCTCCCAAGTGACACCTAGCCAATCTAGGAGACACCACTCTCCAAGAAGTAACAAATGGTGTGTAGGTAATGAACTCCTTGCTCTTGTGCTTCAAATGATAGTCTCCCCAACACTCAACTCTCTCTCATAGGATTTGGATTTTGTGGAAAGAAGATTTGAGTGGAAAGCAACTTGGGAAGGCTAGAGATCAAGATTCATATGGTAGGAATGGAATATCTTGGTCTCAACACATGAGTAGGTGGTTCTCTCTCAGAACATATGAGTAGGAATTGTGTATGTGTTCTGATGGCTCTCTTCATGAATGAAGAGGGGGTGGAGGGGTATATATAGCCTCCACACAAAATCCAACCGTTACACACAGTTTTCCAATCTCGGTGGGACCGAATCAACAAACTCGGTCTGACCGAAAATGTAAACCTAGTGACCGTTAGAGATTTCGGTGGGACCGACTGGAACAACTCGGTGGGACCGATGTGCTAGGGTTAGGGTAAATCCAAAACTCGGTTTGACCGATTACTCAAACTCGGTGGGACCGATTTGGGTAATAAGTGAAACTAAGATTTGGCCAAGCAAACTTGGTGGGACCGATTGCATATCTCGGTGGGACCGAGAATATTGCAATGGGTAACAGAGAGTTTGCAAGCCCATCTCGGTGAGACCGAGATCCCATCGGTGAGACCGAACTGATTAGGGTTTGGCAGTGGCTTATGGCAAGTGAAAATCGGTGGCGCCGGATAGGAAGAATCGGTAGGACCGAGTTTGGCTTAGGGTTTAGGTCATATGTGGAAGTGGGAAAGTAGCTGAGGATTTTGGAGCATATCATTAAGCACATGAAGCAAGAGGCTCATTAAGCAACACCTCATCCCTCCTTGATAGTATTGGCTTTTCCTATGGACTCAATGTGATCTTGGATCACTAAAATGTAAAATGAAGAGTCTTGAGCTTTAAGCTTTAGCCAATCCTTTGTCCTTAGCATCTTGAAGGAGTTCCCACAACCTTTATTCCATGCCACTCCATTGTTGAACTTATCTGAAACATGCTAGATAGAAATGTTAGTCCAACAAGAGATATGTTGTCATCTATTATCAAAACCACCTAGGGAGCACTTGTGCTTTCAATCTCCCCCTTTTTGGTAATTGATGGCAACATACATCAAAGCTTTAGATAAAGATATAAAGAACAGCAAGTAAAGCTTTGGAAGGACATGTAACAAGCATAGGCTCCCCCTACATGTATGCACTCATGTAAATATGAAATATAGAGGCATGTGAGAGCATAACCATGACAGAGTAGGCAATGTGTTACATGCATCTTGGCCATATGCATCAGAGCAAAAGATTATCAAGGAAAATACCTTCATGCTCATGAGTCCTTCTTGCAAACAGTATGTACATAAGCAAGAACTCCTCATACTCATGATTTTGATGCATATACTTACCTTGTGGTCTTGAGTTGGCTTAGGATGGAATGAACCTGCACAAACAAGGTTAGATAACACAGGTACATCCACTAGCCAGAGCAAACAAAAGAAACCACAAGAATACCAAGACTGGGATGACATGTAGAGGGTACCACAAGAATAAAGATATGCAATGAATTTGACTGATTTCTTTCCCTTAGGTGTCTTGCTCCCCCTGAATCTTACATGGGATATTGGGAGAAGATAGGGAACAGAAAATCAGAGCTGAAAGATACAAATGGATAGAACTTAATGCATTTATGTCTTTCCCCCAAAAAGACATGTGACATCTCTCCTCTTGAACATCAAGCATCTGGGATCCTTGAGTATTTTCTCTCCCCCTTGAGCTTTGATGTGATCTCTTTCTCCCCCTTTGACATCAATTTCCAAGAAGGTTTTTCCTGGAATCCGTCGAATAGGTTTGGTCCTTGAGATTCAGCACAAAGCAGAGGATAAAATTGTGATGCTTGTAGAGGACAAGATTCATTGAGTGGAGCTGGATCAGAAGAAATATAGAACAAGTGGCAAGCTGTTTTTTTGATTGCAAAGTCGGTGGCACCGAGTGGCAAGTCGGTGAAACCGAGTTTACACAAAGAAGAACACTTGTCACCTCAACTCACTAGACATGTAGGATCTCACAAAGATTTGCAATGAATTTCCTGAAGGATTTGCAAGGAATTAAGTGCAGAAAATGCAGAACAAAAACAAAGAGAAAAGAGAAGAAACTGAAGGATCTAGATGAAGTTTTTTTTTTGTTTTTGAAAAAGGAGAGAGAAAATAAACATGCATGAGACAAATGCAACAACACAAAGAAAGAACACAAGAGAGCTTCATCTAGAGTTGGGCGGTGACATAGTCACCTATGTTAGAGTATATTGACTTAGGAGTCAAGTGAGAACACTTGATCATAGGTCATACTCATCGTTTAAGCTCAAAATGGGGTTACCATTTTTCGTTTAAGCATCTTGATGTATTCACATCTTGTTGAGTTGCTTTGACTCATGTCTTGGAGTAAAGCTTCTCTAAGATGGAATAACATACCTTGGGTGGTGGTGTGGTTCTTGCTCATGTAGTTGAACTTGTGCGGGTGCTCAAGGTTGATGTAGCTCATCAAGAGTTGGGAGCACCACTTGGAGTTTGAGTTCACCTACCTACATGGGTTAGTTCTTGCAAGGAAGAGCACTTGTGTATCCAAAAATGACAATCATGAAGCTTAACATAGAATTTGTCAAAGGATATGTTTGAATGGTTTTGTGCTTCCTTGTCTTCAACCACTATTGTGTAGAGTCTTGGTGATGTAGAGATTGCTCAAGATATGAGTGAGTCGCAATCTCATGGAATTAGATTCAACCAAGCACCTACATGGGTTAGACAACATGCAAGGTGCAAATATATCCAAGACATAAGATAGTTATCATAAGAGATATATCATGGATTAGTCATAAGCTCATGTCTTGCATGTATCCAATGGAGTTTCTACTCCAAGTTCGAAGCATCAATGATGTTCAATTATCCTCTCAACCTGCAAAACACTTTCTCATCAAGTGGTTTAGTGAATATATCCGCTAATTGCTTATCGGTGCGAACATGCTTAAGATTGATGTCACCCTTAGCAACATGATCTCGAATGAAATGATGACGAACTTCAATATGCTTAGTTCGAGAATGTTGTACAGGATTATGACCAATTTTGATAGCACTTTCATTGTCACAAAGTAGTGGAACATGTTTCACATAAATCCCATAATCTTTAAGAGTTTGGGTCATCCAAAGTAATTGAGCACAGCATGAACCAGCGGCAATGTATTCCGCTTCGGCGGTGGATAAGGATACCGAGTTTTGTTTCTTGGAAGACCAAGACACAAGAGATCTACTAAGAAATTGACAAGTACCTGAAGTGGACTTTCTATCAACCTTGTCTCTGGCATAATCCGAGTCGGAATAGCCAACAAGATCAAAAGAAGACCTCTTAGGATACCAAATGCCAAAATTTGGTGTATGGATTAAATATCTCACTATCCTTTTCACAGCCTTAAGATGACAATCTTTAGGAGCAGCTTGATATCGTGCACACATGCACACACTTAGCATAATATCGGGACGTGAAGCACATAGGTATAACAATGAACCAATCATAGAGCGATAAACCTTTTGATCAACCGGTTCACCATCTTTGGTCAAATCATTATGTGCACTAGTAGGCATGGGTGTAGACATACCTTTGCATTCTTGCATATTGAACTTCTTGAATAAGTCCTTGGTGTACTTTGTTTGAGAGACAAATGTACCTTCCTTAGTTTGCTTGATTTGCAAACCGAGAAAGAATTTGAGTTCACTCATCATAGACATCTCAAACTTCTTTGACATTAGCTTTCCAAACTTTTCACTAAAGAGAGGGTTAGTTGAACCAAATATGATATCATCAACATAAATTTGGCATACAAATAGTTCTCCATTAACCCTTTTAGTAAAAAGAGTAGAATCAATTTTACCAATTTCAAAACCACTTATAGTAAGGAACTTGGTCAAGCATTTATACCATGCTCTGGGAGCTTGTTTAAGACCATAAAGAGCTTTGTGAAGTTTGTAAACATGATTTGGTTTCTTAGGATTGATAAAGCCGGGAGGTTGTTTGACATAAACTTCCTCCTATATTTCACCATTTAGAAAAGAACTTTTAATGTCCATTTGGTACAAGGTGATATTATGGTGATTAGCATAGGCAAGTAAGATGCGAATGGACTCAAGTCTAGCAACGGGAGCATACGTCTCACCATAGTCCATACCTTCGACTTGTGTGTACCCTTGGGCGACGAGACGTGCTTTGTTGCGAACCACTTGTCCATCTTCATCTTGCTTGTTGCGAAACACCCATTTGGTACCAATGATGTTGTGGTTGTTGTCGGGCTTCTCGACCAATGTCCAAACTTGGTTTCTCTCAAAATTATGTAGCTCTTCATGCATAGCGTTTATCCAATCTGGATCTTCCAATGCTTCTTCAACCTTCATAGGTTCAATGCTAGAGATGAATGAATAGTTTTCACAAAAGTTAGCTAAACGAGTTTTTGAGCGTGTGATTCTCCCGGTTCGTATATCATTGAGGATTTGCTCGATGGGATGATCTTTGGCAATTCTTGCTCGAACTCGTGAGAGCTTTTGCTTGGGTCTTCGTTGAACATCTTCTTCATCTTGTTCTTCTTCTTGACCTTCTTCATTGTTGACATCGTCGTTCTCTTGTCGTGGTGGAGAAGGAGGTTGTTGATGTTCATCTTGACGTACTTCCTCGTTTTCTTCATCTTGGTGTGTCCCACTTGTGGATGCTTCCGTGTCGATTCTTGGTTCACCTTGTCGTGAAGTAGAAGCTTCCACTTGGACGGATGAAGTACTCTCCTTCACCTCCGTTGCACGAATTTTGCCAATGGACAAGTCTTGAATTGCTTCTGAAGAGTCTTTGTCTCCTACATCAATTGGCAATTGCTCTACTTGCGAGACATTAGATTCATCAAACTTCACATCTACCGTCTCTTCAACCTTTCGGGTGAAATTGTTGTAGACACGGTAAGTGTGAGAGTTTGAGCCATAACCAAGTAGAAAACCTTCATGAGTTTTAGGAGCAAACTTTGAACGACGATGCTTATCAAGAATGTAGCACTTTGAGCCAAATACTCGAAAGTATCCAACTTGGGGTTTGTTACCGGTGAGAAGCTCGTATGCCGTCTTGCCGAGTAGCTTGTGAAGATATAAGCGATTTGTTGCGTGACAAGCTGTCTCAACCGCTTCTGCCCAAAAGTGCTTCGGCGTCTTGTATTCATCAAGCATCGTTCTTGCCATTTCGATGAGCGTCCGGTTCTTCCTTTCAACAACTCCATTTTGTTGAGGTGTGTACGTAGCCGAGAACTCGTGTGAAATCCCTTCTTCGTCAAGAAAGGTGTCCACATTTGCGTCCTTGAACTCCGTTCTGTTGTCACTTCGAACCTTCTTGATCTTCACGTCAAACTAATTTTGGGCCTTCCTAGCGAAGTTTCTGAAGATCTTCTGGACCTGCGACTTGTCATTAAGAAAGAACACCCACGTAAATCTTGAAAAATCATCAACTATAACTAGACCAAAAGAATTTCCACCGAGACTCTTGTAGGCGTTGGGACCAAAAAGATCCATGTGAAGTAGCTCGAGTGGCCTCCTTGTGGTCATGATGTTCTTCACGGGATGTCTTCCTCCAACCTGTTTACCTGCTTGACAAGCACTGCAAAGTCTATCCTTATCAAATATGACATCGTTAACTCCAAGGATATAATTTCCTTTAATAAGCTTGTCAAGGTTTCTCATGCCAACGTGACCTAGTCGTCTATGCCACAACCAACCTTTTGAGGATTTAGCAACAAAGCAAGTTTTAGGTTGTGCCTTTTTAGAGAAATCGACAATGTAAAGATCACCTCTACGCATACCCGTAAAGACCATTTTATGATTGTCTCGATGAAATACTTGGCAATCTACCTCAGTAAATAGGACATTCAAACCGAAATCAGCAAGTCTAGATACTGAAAGTAAGTTGTAGCCAAGAGATTCAACGAGCATGACATTTTGAATGGAACTATCATGTGAGATGGCCACCTTACCAAGGCCAACCACTTTACCCTTTGAATTATCACCAAAGGTGACATATTTTCGAGGGCCGTCATTTTCAGCAAGCTCACGAAACATCTCTTCATCTCTGGTCATATGATCAGTACATCCACTATCAAGAACCCATTCCTTTCCTCCTGATTCATATCCCCGAAGATTTGTCATAAGACCAAAATGTCTCATTGCATCATCAAGATTGAAGTCACTATCATCATCATCATCATAGTATCCATGTTCATCATGATCTTGTGACTCATCATTTCCTAGAGAGGGTAATTCATTAGATAAATGATCATCAAAGTGGTCATTTTTATGAATTCTTATAGCTTTAAATATGATATCATTAATGATTCCAACATCCCCTTTAGCATGCTTAAGATTGGTAAGTTCAAATAGACAATTACCAAAACTAGGATCACTAGAGTTCATCTTACTCAAGGCAATAGATTTATGGAGAATTTCATCCAAAGTTTTCAAGGAATGGTCGGGAAATCGTTCCTCAAGAAATTTCCATATAGTATAGGCACAATTTAGAGTAGGCAAACTAGCAATCAAATTTTTGGGCAACCCTCTAATGATGAGCTCAATAGTTCTAAGATTGCGAATCATGTCAATATCTTCATCTAGGGTAGGATGCAAAGGATCAATATGAGGTGCACAAGGGCTAGCAATATACTTGTTCAAATGATATTGATTGAAGATTACAAGCATCTCATTTTTCCACTCATGAAAATACTCTCCATCAAGAATAGGCACTCTATGTCTAAGACTCCCTAATGTAGACACATCCATCTTCCTCCAATGGTGATTAAACCAAGGCAATGGAGACCAAAGCTCTGATACCACTTGTAGGATCTAGAAGTAGATGTGTCTAGAGGGGGGGATTAGACACTTAATGCTAAAGTTGCAATTTTTAAGCTTTTTCGGTTTAAGTGGAGTTTAGGCACAATTTCAACATACACAATACATATCAAGCAAGCATGCAAAGAGTATATGAGCAACAGAATGTAAAGCATGCAACTTGCAAGAATGTAAAGGGAAGGGTTTGGAGAATTCAAACGCAATTGGAGACATAGATGTTTTTCCCGTGGTTCGGATAGGTGGTGCTATCCTACATCCACGTTGATGGAGACTTCAACCCACAAAGTGTAACGGTTGCGCGAGTCCACAAAGGGCTCCACCCACAAAGGGTAACGGTTGCGCGAGTCCAAAAAGGGCTCCACCCACAAAGGGTCCACAAAGAAGCAACCACCCACAAAGGGTCCACGAAGAAGCAACCTTGTCTATCCCACCATGGCCATCGCCCACACACGACTTGCCTCACTAGCGGTAGATCTTCACGAAGTAGGCGATCTCCTTGCCCTTACAAACTCCTTGGTTCAACTCCACAATCTTGTCGGAGGCTCCCAAGTGACACCTAGCCAATCTAGGAGACACCACTCTCCAAGAAGTAACAAATGGTGTGTAGGTAATGAACTCCTTGCTCTTGTGCTTCAAATGATAGTCTCCCCAACACTCAACTCTCTCTCATAGGATTTGGATTTTGTGGAAAGAAGATTTGAGTGGAAAGCAACTTGGGAAGGCTAGAGATCAAGATTCATATGGTAGGAATGGAATATCTTGGTCTCAACACATGAGTAGGTGGTTCTCTCTCAGAACATATGAGTAGGAATTGTGTATGTGTTCTGATGGCTCTCTTCATGAATGAAGAGGGGGTGGAGGGGTATATATAGCCTCCACACAAAATCCAACCGTTACACACAGTTTTCCAATCTCGGTGGGACCGAATCAACAAACTCGGTCTGACCGAAATGTAAACCTAGTGACCGTTAGAGATTTCGGTGGGACCGACTGGAACAACTCGGTGGGACCGATGTGCTAGGGTTAGGGTAAATCCAAAACTCGGTTTGACCGATTACTCAAACTTGGTGGGACCGATTTGGGTAATAAGTGAAACTGAGATTTGGCCAAGCAAACTCGGTGGGACCGATTGCATATCTCGGTGGGACCGAGAATATTGCAATGGGTAACAGAGAGTTTGCAAGCCCATCTCGGTGAGACCGAGATCCCATCGGTGAGACCGAACTGATTAGGGTTTGGCAGTGGCTTATGACAAGTGAAACTCGGTGGCGCCGGATAGGAAGAATCGGTAGGACCGAGTTTGGCTTAGGGTTTAGGTCATATGTGGAAGTGGGAAAGTAGCTGAGGATTTTGGAGCATATCATTAAGCACATGAAGCAAGAGGCTCATTAAGCAACACCTCATCCCTCCTTGATAGTATTGGCTTTTCCGATGGACTCAATGTGATCTTGGATCACTAAAATGTAAAATGAAGAGTCTTGAGCTTTAAGCTTTAGCCAATCCTTTGTCCTTAGCATCTTGAAGGAGTTCCCACAACCTTTAGTCCATGCCACTCCATTGTTGAACTTATCTAAAACATGCTAGATAGAAATGTTAGTCCAACAAGAGATATGTTGTCATCAATTATCAAAACCACCTAGGGAGCACTTGTGCTTTCAACCACCCATCCCGGAGGGCCCTAAGGGCTGAAGTGGGGAGGGGAACTAGCCCTTAGTGGGCTGGTGCGCCCCCCCCCCTTGGGCCCCCCATGCACCTAGGGTTGGGAACCCTAGGGGAGGGGCGCCTCCACTTGCCTTGGGGGCTACTCCACCCCCTTGGCCGCCGCCCCCCCTAGGAGATCCCATCTCCTAGGGCCGGCGCACCCCCTAGGGGGCCTATATAAAGGGGGGGAGGGAGGGCAGCAACACCTCAAGCCTTGGCGCCTCCCTCTCCCCTGCTACACCTCTCCCTCTCACAGAAGCTCGGCGAAGCCCTGCTGCGGTGACTGCTGCATCCACCACCACGCCGTCGTGTTGCCGGATCTTCATCAACCTTTCCTTCCCCTTGCTGGATCAAGAAGGAGGAGACGTCACGCTGACCGTACGTGTGTTGAACGCGGTGGTGACGTCCGTTCGGCGCTAGGATCTCCGGTGATTTGGATCACGATGAGTACGACTCCCTCATCCCCATTCTTTGAACGCTTCCGCTCGCGATCTACAAAGGTATGTAGATGCATCCGATCACTCGTTGCTAGATGAACTCATAGATGGATCTTGGTGAAAACGTAGGAATTTTTTTTGTTTTCTACAACATTACCCAACAGCCTCCTCCCCTTGGCCGGCCCTCTCCTCCTCCCGCCTTTATATACGGAGGAGGGGGGCACCCCATAGACACAACAATTGATCTCTTGATCTCTTAGCCGTGTGCGGTGCCAACCTCCACCATATTCAACCTCGATAATATCGTAGCGGTGCTTAGGCGAAGTCCTGCGTCGGTAGCATCATCATCACCATCACCACGCCGTCGTGCTGACGGAACTCTCCCTCAAAGCTCGGCTAGATCGGAGTTCGAGGGACGTCATCGAGCTGAACGTGTGTTAAACTCGGAGGTGTCGTACGTTCGGTACTTGGATCGGTCGGATCATGAAGACGTACGACTATATCAACCGTGTTGTGCTAACGCTTCCGCTTTCGGTCTACGAGGGTGAAAGTGCAACTATCCCTAGGTGGTTTTGGTAATTCATAACAACATATAGCTCATTGAGCTAATGCTATTCCAAGATGATTATTTCAGGAAAGCTCAATGATTGGCATGGCATGGATGTGAAAGTGGAACCCTCAAAATGCTAAGGACAAAGGATTGGCTCAAGCTCAAAAGCTCAAGACTCTTCATTTTATATTTTAGTGATCCAAGATCACATTGAGTCCATAGGAAAAGCCAATACTATCAAGGAGGGATGAGGTGTTGCTTAATGAGCCTCTTGCTTCATGTGCTTAGTGATATGCTCCAAAACCCTCAACTACTTTCCCATATCCACATATGACCTAAACCCTAAGCCAAACTCGGTCCTACCGATTCTTCCTATCCAGCGCCACCGAGTTTCACTTGTCATTAGCCACTGCCAAACCCTAGCAATTCGGTTCTACCGATAAGGATCTCGGTCTCACCGAGATGGGATTGCAAACTCTCTGTTTCCCTTTCGCAACTTTTCGGTCTCACCGAAAGAGCGAATCGGTCCCACCGAGATTGCAATGTAAACTAAGTGTTTCCCCTTTGTAACTTTTCGGTCTCATCGAGTTCCACTCGGTCTCACCGAAAGAGCAAATCGGTCCCACCGAGTTTGCCTGACCAACTCTCTGGTTAGCTAATTACCAAATTCGGTCTCACCGAGTTTGTGTAATCGGTCTCACCGAGATGACGTTATGCCCAAACCCTAACCATATCGGTCCTACCGAGTTGCATGTCAGTCCCACCGAAAATCTCTAACGGTCACTAGGTTTACATTTTCGGTCCGACCGAGTTTATTGATTCGGTCCCACCGAGATTGGAAAACTATGTAACGGTTGGATTTTGTGTGGAGGCTATATATACCCCTCCACCTCCTCTTCATCCAAGGGGAGAGCCATCAGAACACACACACCATTCCAACTCATATGTTCTGAGAGAGAACCACCTACTCATGTGTTGAGACCAAGATATTCCATTCCTACCATATGAATCTTGAGCTCTAGCCTTCCCAAGTTGCTTTCCACTCAAATCTTCTTTCCACTAAATCCAAATCCTATGAGATAGAGTTGAGTGTTGGGGAGACTATCACTTGAAGCACAAGAGCAAGGAGTTCATTACCTACACACCATTTGTTACTTCTTGGAGAGTGGTGTCTCCTAGATTGGCTAGGTGTCACTTGGGAGCCTCCGACAAGATTGTGGAGTTGAACCAAGGAGTTTGTAAGGGCAAGGAGATCGCCTACTTCGTGAAGATCTACCGCTAGTGAGGCAAGTCCTGTGTGGGCGATGGCCATGGTGGGATAGACAAGGTTGCTTCTTCGTGGACCCTTTGTGGGTGGTTGCTTCTTCGTGGACCCTTCGTGGGTGGAGCCCTGTGTGGACTCGCGCAACCATTACCCTTGGGTGGAGCCCTGTGTGGACTCGTGCAACCGTTACCCTTCGTGGGTTGAAGTCTCCATCAACGTGGATGTAGGATAGCACCACCTATCCGAACCACGAGAAAAACATCCGTGTCTCCAATTGCGTTTGAATTCTCCAAACCCTTCCCTTTACATTCTTGCAAGTTGCATGCTTTACTTTCCGCTGCCTATATACTCTTTGCATGCTTGCTTGAATCATGTGATGATTGCTTGACTTGTCCTAAATTAGCTAAAATCTGCCAAGAACTAAAATTGGGAAAAGGTTAAGTTTTTATTTGGTCAAGTAGTCTAATCACCCCCCTCTAGACATACTTTCGATCCTACAAGTGGTATCAGAGCTTTGGTCTCCATTTGCTTTTATCTCTATAGCTTTTGGTGGTCATAGCCTTGGTTTCACAACCTAGGAGAGTATGGCGTCTAGCGAGGGAAATTATCACCATAGAGGTCCTTACTTTGATGGTACTAATTTTGCTAGTTGGAAGCATAAAATGAAAGTGCATATTCTTGGACATAACCCCGCCATTTGGGCTATTGTGTGTGTTGGTTTGCAAGGTGACTTCTTTGATGGGAGAGAATCAAACCGTGAAGCTACCGCGGATGAGTTGAAGATGTTGCAATACAATGCTCAAGCTTGTGATATTCTCTTCAATGGATTGTGCCCCGAAGAATTCAACGAAATCAGCCGTCTTGAGAATGCAAAGGAAATTTGGGACACTTTGATTGATATGCACGAAGGTACCGACTCCGTCAAGGAATCCAAGTTGGATGTGCTTCAAAGCCAACTTGACAAGTTCAAGATGAAGGATGGTGAAGGTGTCGCTGAAATGTACTCTAGGCTTGCTCTCATCACAAATGAGATTGCTGGCTTAGGAAGTGAAGAGATGACCGATAGATTCATCATCAAGAAGATTCTAAGAGCCTTGGATGGAAAATATGATACCGTGTGCACATTGATCCAAATGATGCCCAATTACAAAGATCTCAAGCCAATGGAGGTGATTGGAAGAATTGTTGCTCATGAGATGTCACTTAAGGATAAAGAGGAACTTCACAACAAATCAAGTGGTGCCTATAAAGCCTCATGTGAAGCCCCTACATCATCAAGTGAGAAACAAGACTTCAATGAAGAATTGAGCTTAATGGTGAAGAACTTCAACAAGTTCTACAAGAGTAGAAGCAAAGATAGAAGCTTCAAGTCAAGGTCCTACAATGACAAAAGATCTTCTAGTCGAGAGCGAAACTGCTACAATTGTGGAAGACCCGGACACTATTCCAATGAGTGTACGGCTCCCTACAAGAGAAGAGAAGATTCTCCAAAAAGAAGAAGCAAAGGATCACCACCAAGAGAGAGAAGGAGTAGAGATGATCGTTATGAACGAAGATACTCACGGAGAAGCAAGGATTCGGAAAGGAAGGAAAAATCATCAAGGAGCTATACAAGACGAAGACATCAAGCTCATGTTGGTGAATGGGTATCCGGCTCCGACTCCGACAGCCACTCCGAAATAAGTTATCACTCCGACTCCGAAGATACTCAAGATGAAGGTGTTGCCGGTCTAGCACTTGTGTCAACCAACTCCTACGACATATTTGACTCACCAAATGAAGGAATTGGAAGATGCTTCATGGCCAAAGGTCCTAAGGTAACACACCCCGAGTATGTTGATTTCAATAGTGATGAAGATGACTTGTTAGGTGATGATTTGCTTATTGACAACTCTAGTGATGAATACTATGATGAAATGTCAATTAAACATGCTAATCAAGATAAAACGAATGACAATGATAAGGAGAAGATTGAGGCCCTAACTAAAGAACTAAACACTCTTAAGTTAGCTCATGAAACCATCTTCGAAGATCATCGAGAACTTGTAAGAGCTCATGAGAAATTACGCTTTGAGAAGCTCAATCTTGAGCAAGAGCATGAGTTCTTAAAAGCAATCAATGATGATCTCCGCAAGAAAAGTTCTTCTTACATTGCCAAGAGTTTACTCTTATCCACTTACATGCCTCAAGTCAAGTCTAGTAACAAGAAATATTCTTCCTCTAGTAGTAACAATGATCATGTTAAATCCAATATTGTTGCTTCTAGTAGTTCTCTTGATTCCACTAATGATTCTCTTAGCCAAGTTACACTTGAGCAAGAAAATAGTTTATTGAAGGGAATTATAGAGAAAGGAGTGTACAAAAGCCTTGCCGGGAGTAAGCAATTCGAGGAAATTGTGCGCAAGCAAGGAATGCACCGGAAGAATCAAGGTGTTGGTTTTGAACGAAAGTTCAATGCCAATGGAGTTGCGTGGGAAGAAGATCAATACCCCAAGACAAAGTTTATTCCTCAACAAGAGAAGTATGATACTTCTTTCAAGGGGACACAAGCTCAAGATGATCTTCCACCACAAGACTACAAGCAAAAAGGCAAGGACAAGCTTCAAGAGGAAATTGATGCATTTGAAGAAGCTCCAAAGACCTTAGTCAAGTGGATTCCCAAGACTACTTCAAGTTCCACTTCATCAAGTACGACTACAACTCCAAGGATTCCCATCAAGATGGTGTGGATCCAAAAGAAGAAGAACTAGAGAGTTCTCGAGGGTGACTCCGCCAACATACTTCACTCTTATCATTTTGGCAAGAACAAGTGCAATCAACTTCCACATCGTGCACTAGTTCAAGGAGTCACAAACCCTCTTGTTGGTAAGACAAGGGACAAGGTAACCTAAAAGTTTTCATGGACATCATCTTGTGTGTGCATCACTCTATGTCTATGGATATCCTTGTTTGTTCCTTGTGGGACTAACCCATGTAGGTATTGAAAGTGCAATTCACTCAAATGGATAGCTCCAAGAGATCTACATCAACATTGAGCATCCACATCTTCAATATCTACATGAAGTCATCATCGACAAAACCCAAGGTTAGTTCATCCCTCTTAGGGGGGATATCACATCTAGGGGGAGCTTTACTCTAAGACTTGGGCTAAAGCAACTCTAAAGATGTGAACAAAACAATGCTTTATGTAAAAGTGGTAACCCCACTTGAGCTTAAACGATGAGTATGACCTATGATCAAGTGTTCTCACTTGACTCCTAAGTCAATATACTCATATATAGATGACCTAGTCATCGCAAATTGCTTGATAGATGCTAGAATTGGTTGTGCATGCCTTGTCACATATTTCATTTGCCATCTTATTGTGTGAGCATGCTGGTTGCATATTTTACTCATTCGAGGACATCCACTTGTTGTTTTGATTGTTCGGCTTTATTTCTTTTTGCCAAGTGGATGGACAAGAATGCCTAAGAACCTCCTCTAGCTATCTATGCTTTTCTCGTCTCAAACTCTATTCATGCTGCATCACAAAATTTGATCAAGTCAGATTCGAACCACTCTGTGTGAGGAGCGCTCGAAGTCCCCGATTCGTCATAGACTTAAACTTCCAAAACCTCTTTATGATTCTCGGTCTGACCGATACTCCACTTTCGGTCCTACCGAGATCATTAAGTTGATCTAGGTTTTCGATCTCGATGCAACCGATTTGAACCTTTCGGTCACACCGAGTTTTAGTAACTGCTTGCAGTTATGAATCTCGGTGCCACCGAGTTGTTCCACTCGGTCACACCGACAGGGTCGGGCTATATATAGTCACGGGCAAAATTTGGAGATTTCTCCGAACCCCTTCGCCCGCGCGATAGCCTGCTCTGCCCTCGTGGTCTCCGGATCGTCTTCTCGCCGCCAGCCGCCTCCAGTCGCTGGTCTCCGTCGCCGTCAACAGAAATTCTGCCCCGCCGTTGCCGCTGTAGCAAGTCTCCGCCGAACTAGGGTATGGACTTGATCACAGTGCTATTCCCCGTCCAATTCCTAGCACATTCTGTTCTTCATGATTCTTGCCACGATTGAAACACTCCTATCCAGTCAATGCGCCCGTAGATTAGCTTTGATTCGAAAATTTTAGGGTTAGGTTTCCGCCGAAACCATCTCGGACCCACCGAGTTGAAAAACTCGGTCCCACCGATTTGGCTTATGCCATTGCACAAGTGAGACTCGGTCTGACCGAGAATTACTTATCGGTGTGACCGATTTTGGAACTCAGTGAAACCCTAGCAGTCTCGGTGCCACCGAACTGTGACTCGGTCCAACCGAGTTCACCAGTTCAGGTGCCAAAACTGCTTCGGTATCACCGAGTTTAAAAATCGGTAGATCCGAGATGATTTCAGTGGGAAACTAAAACTAAGTTTTTGGATCATTCTTTTGCAAAAATCTCTGCATTTTGTGATGCTCATCCTTTCTACCTCATCTATAATCTATTCACAGGGTCAGCAGTCAGTTTGCAGCATGTCTGATCAAAGTGATAGCCAAAATATGTCAGAGCAGCAGGTGCACATGAGTGAGGGCACTAGTCCCTCCAGCTCTTCTGATGAAGGCAGCAGGAGCACTCCTAGCAATTTGCCAAAGGCTGCCACGAGACAGAGGAAGAAGAGAACTTCAGATTCCGAAGATGAGGACTATGTGGCAGAGGAAGAGGCCACTTCCAAGAGAGTTGAGCCAGCTCAAGGCACTAAGCCAGGCCTGAAAATCAAAAGGCCAGCAGGCAGGCAGCCAATGTCAAAGGCCAGAATGTCAACTGAGAAGCCCATAGAGCCAGTTGCAGCTGAGGGCAAGAAAAGAAAGGAAAGAGTGAAGAAGACTGTGGCTAGAGTGCTTGGCAAAGCTTCCATCATGGAAGAGGAAGAGGAAAAAGAGGTAGCTGCACCAGCACCCAAGGCACCCAAGCTGATGGGAGATGCCATAAAATCAGGGGGAGCTGCTTCCAAGGCCAAGACAGCTCCAAAGCCAAAGCCAAAGAGGAACACAAGAAGCATTCCTGCAGCTGAGAAGAACAAGGCCCCAGTGCCTGAGACTGTTGCTGAAGAAGAGGATGAAGAGCAAATTCTGAGAAAGCTAAAGCCCAAGATCCCAGACCACAACGATGCTCATCCTGTGGCTGAGGACATGAAGCTCAGGAGAGATTCAGGGCTGAGGAAGTGGAGAGAAGCAGACCCATATGCTTCAAGGAGAAGGACAGCAGTTGACTACAGGTTTCACACTAAGGAGCAGCAGGATTTCTATGAGACTGTTTTGCTAGATAAGAAGCCAATTGTCTGTGACATGAGATGGGTCGACTGGACCTACATGAGGGAGAAGGAGGAACACTACCCAGGAGTATATGACAGCTTTAATGCTTGTGGAGTTGCTGACTTTGTTGGGCAGAAGCTCACAAAGTGGAACGAGGAACTGATCATGCAATTCTACTCCACGGCACATTTTTATCCAGATGGGAGGATCACATGGATGTCTGAGGGTACGAGGTACCAATCCACTGTTGAGGAATGGGCAAAGTTGATTAATGCCCCAGAGGAGCATGATGATGACACGGACATATATGCCAAGAAGAAGATGGACCACAACTCAATGTCCAATATGTACAAGGAGATCCCAAATGAAGCACTTGATACTTTCAAGTTTGGCTCAGTGCATTATCTTCTGTCAGGTCTGCCTACGATCAATTGGATACTAAGGCACACCTTACTGCCCAAGTCTGGAGATCACAAGATGATCAAAGGCCATGCTATCAACTTGCTACATGTGTTTGATGTGCCTCAGAAGTTCAAGGTGATGAGCCTCAAAGTGGAAACTATCGAGAGGACTGCAGCAGATCAGAAGAGGAGATGCGGATATGCCCCTCAAATTCAGGAGCTCATCAACTCCAAGATGGGCACAGGCATATATCTATTGGACAAGGAACATTTTCCCATCCGTCCAGATTTTGAGGATAATCAAGTTGTCATGACTAAGAACGAGCCATCATCTGCCCAAGCATACGCAAAGAAGGAGAAGGCGAGGAAGGAGAAAGCTGCCAAGATGCCTACTCAAGAGGAGGCATCTGAGTATTTCTTGAAGACTAAACAAGAGCAGCTTGGTTACTTGATTGCATCCACGCTGAGGATTGAGCAAAGTCTAGCCACCCTCACTCAGAATCAGCAGAGCCTAGAGAGAATCATGGAACAGAAGTTCTATGACTTGGATGTCAAAGTAACGGAAGTTCAGTCTGCAGTGGAGTAGCTCCAGGAGGACATGCAGGAGAGGAGAGGCAGGACTACCACTCATGCCTTTGCCAGAGTGCCAAGAGGTTCGAGGTCGTCTGCCGTGCCAGTTGCTGACACAAGAGCCACCACCTCAGCACCAGCCACAGCCTCAGTTCCACCAGCTCCAGCATCTACTTCAGCTCCAACTCCAGCGTCTACTTCAGCATCTACCGAAGCCTTCGTCCTTGGAGTGATCCAGACTCCACCACCACCAGAAGATCAAGCCTGAGCGTCGATCTAGTGCTATGCATTTTCTAGGAACTTTTTGGTAACTTGTTGCCAAAGGGGGAGAAGATGTATAGATCATAGGCTTCGAGAGAGAGAGTGTTGCTTTTTTCTCTCTTGCTTTGTTTGGTGGTTTTTCAAACTTGTTTGCTTTTGAGTTCTTGAGATACTATGCTTGTGAGACATTGATGATCATGTGTTTGATCATAAGCTACACTTAATGCTTGCTTAATGCTATTATCTTATCTATCTTATGTGATCATTCACTATTCTTGGTGATGAGTGCATGTATTTCATTCTTATCATTTTAAGCGCTCCACCAAGATGTATGTGACATGGAAGAGTAACCCATGACTCTAACTCCTTGTGCATTTGCAGTCCAAAGCAAATTTTAAATATGCACAAATTTAGGGGGAGCTCTTACTTATCACATACTTCTCAAAGCGACGATATATTTCATGCTTATTATCATTTGTCGAAGCTTTGATCTATATGTTGTCATTAATTACCAAAAAGGGGGGGATTGAAAGTGCAACTATCCCTAGGTGGTTTTGGTAATTCATAACAACATATAGCTCATTGAGCTAATGCTATTCCAAGATGATTATTTTAGGAAAGCTCAATGATTGGCATGGCATGGATGTGAAAGTGGAACCCTCAAAATGCTAAGGACAAAGGATTGGCTCAAGCTCAAAAGCTCAAGACTCTTCATTTTATATTTTAGTGATCCAAGATCACATTGAGTCCATAGGAAAAGCCAATACTATCAAGGAGGGATGAGGTGTTGCTTAATGAGCCTCTTGCTTCATGTGCTTAGTGATATGCTCCAAAACCCTCAACTACTTTCCCATATCCACATATGACCTAAACCCTAAGCCAAACTCGGTCCTACCGATTCTTCCTATCCAGCGCCACCGAGTTTCACTTGTCATTAGCCACTGCCAAACCCTAGCAATTCGGTTCTACCGATAAGGATCTCGGTCTCACCGAGATGGGATTGCAAACTCTCTGTTTCCCTTTCGTAACTTTTCGGTCTCACCGAAAGAGCGAATCGGTCCCACCAAGATTGCAATGTAAACTAAGTGTTTCCCCTTTGTAACTTTTCGGTCTCACCGAGTTCCACTCGGTCTCACCGAAAGAGCAAATTGGTCCCACCGAGTTTGCCTGACCAACTCTCTGGTTAGCTAATTACCAAATTCGGTCTCACCGAGTTTGTGTAATCGGTCTCACTGAGATGACGTTATGCCCAAACCCTAACCATATCGGTCCTACCGAGTTGCATGTCAGTCCCACCGAAAATCTCTAACGGTCACTAGGTTTACATTTTCGGTCCGACCGAGTTTATTGATTCGGTCCCACCGAGATTGGAAAACTGTGTAACGGTTGGATTTTGTGTGGAGGCTATATATACCCCTCCACCTCCTCTTCATTCGAGGGGAGAGCCATCAGAACACACACACCATTCCAACTCATATGTTCTGAGAGAGAACCACCTACTCATGTGTTGAGACCAAGATATTCCATTCCTACCATATGAATCTTGATATCTAGCCTTCTCAAGTTGCTTTCCACTCAAATCTTCTTTCCACTAAATCCAAATCCTATGAGAGAGAGTTGAGTGTTGGGGAGACTATCACTTGAAGCACAAGAGCAAGGAGTTCATTACCTACACACCATTTGTTACTTCTTGGAGAGTGGTGTCTCCTAGATTGGCTAGGTGTCACTTGGGAGCCTCCGACAAGATTGTGGAGTTGAACCAAGGAGTTTGTAAGGGCAAGGAGATCGCCTACTTCGTGAAGATCTACCGCTAGTGAGGCAAGTCCTGTGTGGGCGATGGCCATGGTGGGATAGACAAGATTGCTTCTTCGTGGACCCTTTGTGGGTGGTTGCTTCTTCGTGGACCCTTCGTGGGTGGAGCCCTGTGTGGACTCGCGCAACCATTACCCTTGGGTGGAGCCCTGTGTGGACTCGCGCAATTGTTACCCTTCGTGGGTTGAAGTCTCCATCAACGTGGATGTAGGACAGCACCACCTATCCGAACCACGGGAAAAACATCCGTGTCTCCAATTGCGTTTGAATTCTCCAAACCCTTCCCTTTACATTCTTGCAAGTTGCATGCTTTACTTTCCGCTGCCTATATACTCTTTGCATGCTTACTTGAATCATGTGATGATTGCTTGACTTGTCCTAAATTAGCAAAAATCTGCCAAGAACTAAAATTGGGAAAAGGTTAAGTTTTTATTTGGTCAAGTAGTCTAATCACCCCTCTCTAGACATACTTTCGATCCTACAGAGGGTACGTGGACAACACTCTCCCCTCCCGTTGTTATGCATCACCATGATCTTGCGTGTGCGTAGGAAAATTTTGAAATTACTACGTTCCCCCACAATAGGTGGACTGGCTGAGTCACTCCCTTAGTTGGTTGGACATGGACATGCGGGCTCTACTATTAGGGATGCTTACACCGTGTTTGGTTACCTACAGCCATTTGACCTCATTACATATGTGGCTCGCTGGAGTCTGGCCGAGCTTGTGCGCCCTCTAGTTGCTTCTTGCTTGCCGTTCATCATCTCGGTGTTGATCTTGTCCATCTTGTATGCATCAGTGTGCATCTTGATGCGGCGGTTGTACCTTGGCACCATAGAGTTACCATTGTCGCCGTCGGAGGGCTCCTTGAGTTCTAGTTTTCAGAAAGGGAGCTCGCTCACGACCTGATCGCCGTCACGAAGGCCTCCATGGGAAGAAGTGCACCAGCCATGCTCCTCGATAGCCGAAGCAATGATCGCAGCAGCCGCGCGGAAGGGGACATCGGGGCGCCACTGCCACGGCCTCGGTGGGCGGCGTTGGAAGGGGAACAAGAGCTTGAAGCCAAGACTGGGAGGGCGAGAAGGAGGTGAAGCATGAAGCATTGTTGGCAAGGGGAGAAGATGTTGCATGTACGGCGGTGCTGGACTCGACATGACCCTTCGCGCGAGAAAGAGTGTAGCAAACAAAATATCTGAAACCATCATCTAAATCATTGCGCCACCAATCGACTGATAAAATTGCAAGGCACATGCAACCCACTTACATAGCCATATCCCCAACTAATGCATGTGTCAATTCCTGATTAATCAGTTTAAGGCTGAATTTAAAAAATATGGGAAATAGAAAAGTTAGTATATGAAGCTAGCCTGGCATGTATTTAGTTTGTTTTATGTATGTATGAGAACCTATTAGTTTGGGTTGGTTTGAACTGTCTCGGAGGCTGGGTTGGGTTTTGAAAGGCCATCGACAGGCCCAGGTAGGCTCGAGAGAAGTAACCCTCGTGTCTGATTAGCCGAGAGCTCCTAGTTGACGGTTGTGTGCATGAACTTTTTTTAGAACTTCATGTGCATCAACTATGGAGTGGCTTCACTGAAGCCTACGCGAATGTGTCAGCCCACTAGGCCCATGAAGAGTTTTTTTGTTTTTTCCTTTTTGATTTTTTAGTCGTTTTTTCGCCCAGAAAACCAACTACTGTTTTTAGAAGCTAGAAATTTTTATAAGGTATTAAAAATTAGAAAAAAAATATTTTCGAAAATTGTTCAGTATGTGTTTTATAAAAAGTTCACCGTATATCAAAAAATTATTTGGCGTCTATTAAAAAATGTTCAATGTATATACCAAAAATGTTCAACATATATAAAGAATGTTTAAACGTGTATTTTGAAAAACAATGTTCACCATATGCTAAAAACATTCGGTGTGCATTCGAAAATAGTTCACCATATGCTAAAACAAATTCAGTGTGCATTTAAAAAAAGTGCAACGTATACTGCAAACCTATAAAAAAGAAAGAAAAAAGAGTTCAAAAAGAATACAGAAAAAGAAGAAGAAAACCCAAGATCTGAAAAAAGAAGAAGAAAAAACCTATGGGAAAAGACAAAACAGAAGAAGCTCGTTAATTGGGGCGGCCCATCTGGAGGTTGTTCCTTCAGCGAGGCCTCCACTACATGACGCACACGGGCGTCATACGGATTGGCCTGCCCCGCGCGCCACAAGCAAATCAAACGCCGCCAGTCTCTCCCCCGCGGCGTCGGCGCGCGGGCTGGGCCCAGAGCTCGCGTCTCCCCGGCGAAGAGTCGCCGCGTGTGCGCGTACGTGGTGGGTATCTACCCCACGTAGCAGCAGTCCGCGATGTCGGAGGTACGACGAACGCGGCCGTGCCTCGATCCATCCGTGATCCGTCGATCGATCGGGGGTGTTGATTGCGGGCGCCGGTTCGGTTGGGCATTCAATCCGGCTGTAGCTGCATCTGCAGCTGCAGGAGATCAACCAAATCTCGGGGCAGTGGGGCTGAGAAACCAGCGAGGAGGCAAGCACGTACGCGCGCGCTAGGTCGACGCCCGCACCGACGGCGACAGCCAGCGACATAGCGACATGGCTCCGCCTCCGCGGCAGCTTCTACGTAGGTCTCTTCCTTCCCGCAGGATCGTCTTCAATGCCATCCCTCCGTCTCTCTTTCTTTTTTGTTTGCGAGTCGACACACGTGCATAGCTAGCCAGTGTACTGGAGTAGTACTTTCTAATCACACGCTAGCTTAGCTGGAAACGACGTTGAGAGGGTGAGAGCCATCGTGAGCTGAGCACTCTTTTGCCTCAACAACATGAAGCCGAACATTCATCTACCCTGCTACGTACCAACCCTCTCTGCTCTCTGCCCCCGCGCTGATATGTTGGCATGGTGTTGTTGCCTTGTGGGTCACCTTGATTTTCGTTGGAAAAAATGGCAGATGCAAGACCGATCACTGCTAAAACTTACTCCTCGTACAAAGGCTGCCTCAATCAATTCGGATGGGAGGGAGTAGTAGTTAGTAACTTAGAGCATCTCCGGCCATTGGCCTCTCAGGAGGCAAAAAAATCGCCATCCGGGGGCGAGCCGGCGATCGAATCGGCTCTGGGGACGGCTGGGCACCCAGTCGTCGCCCTCAGGCGCCGATATCGGCCCAGTTTTCAGCCCACTTCCGGCGAAAAGTGGCCCGGTATCAGCGAGAATTGGCCCATATTCGACGTAGTTCGGCGTTGAATTCTAACATAAATATTTTTTTTTATTACATAGTTCATCACAGAAAATCAAATAGTTCAAAAAAAAATGCAACAACAAATAGTTTAATACAAATTATATAGTTCGACAAATAAAAACTCATATTTCATCACACGTCGAGCCCGGCGTCGCCCTTGATCCTTCATAGGTGCTTCACCAGATCCTGTTGCAGTTGACTGTGACGTTTTTTCGACGCAGGCGCCGAAAAAGTCGCCTGGGAGGCCTGTTGGGGGCGCGGCTGGAGATGCTCTTATGCAAGAGTCACGGTCGGAGCGTGTACGTTTGATTCTTCCATGTGTAGGAGTATATTATTATAATTTTGAACACGTTACAAACATAAATGCTCATATATAGATGCATACACTCAATCATATGAACGCACGCACGCACAACTGTCCTTGTGAGCATCTTCAACAGACTGAGTCGGCACATCATTTTGTGATTGATGAAATCATCATAGACGTTTTCGTAGTTGACATAAACGTCTCCTCACATTGAACGCACATCGTTGAAAGGCCTAAAATAAATTCAGAAAAATGCAAGCATAAATGTGACTGAACTCTGGTGCGCTAAGTGTACCACTGTTTTCTAATCATCTAACCATAGATTGGTTCGCGGATCCTATATTATTCTTAACCACTAATGGCAAGCAAGCACGGCTTGTGTCTGAAGTCACATTTGCGCATACATGCATCGTTCCATCGACACAATTTTCCGATAGCAAGCGCTTCGTTAATGCATAGCCACGCTATAAAATGCATCTCATCTCTGCAACAGCATGACATCGACATCAAAATGCACAATGAGACATCGGATGCTACATCCACATCGTGGCAACATTATTTTGGTCTTCATTTCTTGTATACGGCCGTAGCCCCTCTCTCTCTCTCTTTTTAGAAATGACTAGCACATACTCCCTCCAATCCTTTATGTAAGGTATATTATTTTCAGCACAGTGACCAAGACACAAAATTATAGACAATTTAAGACAAAATTACCCTTGTCTAAATCGTTGATAAGCAGCAAGTAAATCATTCAGGCTAGGAAAGAAAGAGATACATGCAATCGGAAGAGATAATTTCTGTTTTTCTTTTTCTGGAGGGACAATAACAAAATTAAGAGGAATCGGAACACAGATACACCTTACATTATGAAATTTTATGAAAAAAATAGACCTAATATAATGGCGGAGGGAGTATAATTGTGACATAGGAGTAGGGTCTAGCCCAATGATTGACGACGACATCTTATCTCTTTTCAGTTCTTTCTTTAGTGTTAGTGATGTTATCCATATCTATCTTGTTTCCTATTTGATCACACACGTTCTGCCCATGAGCATGGCCTTGGCTCGCCCAACAATTATTTCTTATTTCTTTTATCGACCGACAGATTCATGAGAATTATTGTGCTGCTTCCCAAAATGTGCTTGATGGTACGGCGCGGGAGACAAAATGAGGAGTACTAAACTGGATTAGTCTGAGATAGACAGCGTACTCTACTAAATAATCAGGTTGTTAACAAGTGTTTCCGGCATGGCGTATCGGCCTTGGTATGTTTCATTGTTTGTTTATAAAGGTGCACTGGCTGAGTCACTCCCTCCGTTGGTTGGACATGCGAGCTACACTACTGCTCAGGAGTGCTTATCTTCGTCTGGTCTGACCATAGCTGCTACAGTATTCACGATTCTTAAGGGTTAAGGCACTAGGATACGCTATCCTGTCGGTGTCACGTATGGAATCTCTCTCTTTTTTTTTCTTCTGTGATAAATAACTAAGACTAGTTCTTACTTTTCTTGGAATATCAAAGCAACCAAAGCAATAATAATTTTTGCGCTCAATGTTTGCAATGGTCGGTACAGGCAAGAAAAGTCTGCAAAGATGAGGAACGACGCCATGGAGCCTCTGGGTCTTTTTTTTTTTCGGAAACGAGGCAAAGAAAATTGACATTTTCATTGATTAAGAAGGAGAGAATTGGCCGGTTAATTAGAGGGGAACCGGGCGAAATCCTAAATTACAAACCCCACGCGGGCCACGCGCGGATGGCCTGGCCGCAGACAAGATCACAGCACAACCAACGACACAAAACGTCAAGAGGGAGCACCGAGCAACAAAGCAACGCCAAACAGTCGACCGCGGCGTCGAGGACATGGCAGCTCCGATTTTGCTGGCGAGCTTCGCAGGAGAAAGTTGCAAGCCTCACATCGACCTAGTCCAGCGCAACATCCGGAGAGCACCGCCCGCTGAAGACAGCCCTCATGGAGTCATCGTTGCCGTAGTGGCCCCGCCGCCCACAGCTCCGGCTTCTCTATCACAGCCAGAAACCAGCAGTGATAGAGAAGCCAGAGCTTCGGGCGGCGGGGCCACTGCGAGTCGCGGTGTCGCATCCTTCTCCTTCGAGGCATCATCTTGGGGAGCCAACATGATGCATCTTGCATGGAGCTTTTCATACTCCGGGCTGGTGGACGTCGAGGAGGCGGCTACTAGTGATTACTATTGTGCGCCGAGGCGGAGATCTTGGGAACAGTGTGAGTGGAAACTCTACGAGGCAGGGCTTCGGCTCAGCATTGCTCGGGTGGCAATCTTGTCCCTTTAGGGAGGTGGGGGTGTCGGCTCGCTCGACACATCCCAGAGGAGCAGTCTAACTTCATGTCGGTCCTGCAGCCCTAGACGTGCTTGTGTGACGGTCGTGGTCTACGGGTGCTTTCCTTGTGCAACTTGGGATATAGGCATGCTAGGTTTTTGGCGCTGCAGCACAAGGGCGAGTGGTGGCAATGTCGGTGTCGACGGACCACGCTGGGCACAATATAGAGTAGATGTATGTCAAGGTGAGGGCCTCGTGGGTTTGGGCAACATTGATTGCATGCATTGATCTCATATCATGCGAGCAATGAGGTTGGCATCGGTGTTGGTTACTCGGTGTTTGCGGGCATTGCAATCTGACGCAGGGCCTTGTGGTGTGCATGCATCTTCACATATGTGATAGACTGATAGAGCCACGATTGTTGTTTTCTCGGCTATTGTCTCCGATGCTGGTGGTGGCCGACCTGTTTAGCGAAGCAGGCCCTACGGTGATTTGTGTTTCTGCGGTTGGCGTTTCTTGTTGTATACGTTGCATTGTCGAATGGTTTTCCATTATTAACTGCTCGACAATCAAAAGCTTTGCCTCAAGTCAAAAGAAACTCACACAGCGGACGAATCCTTCTAGCAGCGACACCGACAAATTTATGCAATTCATTAGATACTAATACAAAGTCGAACCAGACACATGATGATTAATTAATTAAACCAACTCACAACCAACCAAGGAAGGACGCGAAAGCAGATGGCGTATCTCCATCCGGTGGCAACTACATCACCAAGGAAAGTAGTAGTATCGGTGATACCAACCTTTAAATGCTCCCATGATCCCAACTTTCAAAATGTAAACTTAGGCATTTCAAAAAAATTCAATTTTTTTGTAAGCATTCACAAGACATGAGTTTACAACCTCTAAACATTTCAGATCTAAATTCAAACTATGCATAGAGAACACAACGACAAAAGAAAAACGACACTATTCACGTATGGGTTTGTTGTTTTTTCTGTTTCACGATGTTTCTTTTGAATTTGTGTCTAGATTCTTTTAGGGGTTGTGGAAATAGGCGGGTGAACATTCACACTTTTATTTTTTGAAATGTCTGAAACATTTACATTGATCTTTCTTGTAATGAGAGCATGCGAGCATTGAAAGAGTTGGTACCCGCCCCTCTTTTGCTTTTCGTTACGACACACGTGCATTATAGCAAGCCAATGTACCTTCTAATAAATCACACGCTAGCTAGCTTAGGTGGAAACCACACTCACTCAATCACGTACGTGCACCGTACACGAGTGTGTGAGCACCGTGAGCTGAGCCTTCTCCTTTGCACTCTCTTCACAGAAACAACATGAAACCCAACAGCCATCTACCTTGTCCCTGCCAGGCACCAACCCTCTGCCCTCGCTGATGTTGGCATCTTGTTGTTGGTTCCCTCGATGTTGGTGGGAAAAAAAGGCAGATGCAAGGTCGATTGCCGCTAAGTACAACCAAAAGTGAGGCGAGATGATATATAAAACTAAAAGCCTACTTATGCAAGAGTCGTTGTGCCGAGAGTGTTGGTTTGATTCTGCTACCATATATTCTTAACCACTGATGGCAAGCAAGAACACTCCATCAACACTCTTTCGATAACGAGCAGACTGGTAAAGCATCAAAATGTACCCTTATCTTTGGGATTGCGTGATGCAATTCAAGAGTATGTCGATACATGTGATGCACACAGCCAAGTCTCTATCGACACACCCTGTCAAAACTCAAAACATCATTTCCTTCTTCATTTTCTGCCTTTTTAGAAATGATCGAAAACACTATGACATAGGGCCTGCCTAATGATTGATGACGACCTCTCATCTCCTCTCCGTTCTTTCTTTAAGGTTACTTAATGATATCCATATCCATGTTTCCCATCTGATCAAGCACATTCTGACCTTTTTTTTAGAAACGCACATTCTGGCCATGAGCTTGGGATTGGCTGCGCCACACAATCCTTCCATCCATCAAGGATTCCTGTGAATTATTGTATTGCTACTATATATATTCCCTCCATTCCGCAACGCTGTGCATATTTTGTCTTTCTTAAGTCAAAGATGTCTATGTTTGACCAAGTTTATAAAATAAACCATCGACATCTAAAATACTAAATAAATGAATTACAAAGTACACTTCATGATGAATCTAATGATACTAATTTTGTATTGTTAATGTTGATACTTTTTCATTAAATTTGGCCAAACATAGACATGTCTAACATTAAAAAACAAAATATGCATTACATTTTAAAATGAGGGAGTATGTGAGACACAGTTACTAAACTGAATTAGTCTAAGAAAGTTGGTGTACTAATAATCATGTTATTAAACAAGTGTTTCCGGCATGGCGTATGGGCCTTGGTTTGGTTATAGGTGGACTGGCCGGGTCACTCGCTCCATTGGTTCGACATGGGAGCTAATACTACTGCTAGTTCTTCTTCTTAATTTTTTTTAAGATCACTCAAATTTATTATAAAAATTTATGAAAAGTACGAAACATCTCAGATTACATCATGGTCCTTGAACCACCGAGTAGCTGCTGCCACCGGCAGAACGAGTTGCCGATGTGCCGCCGTCGTCACTCCCACCTGAGCCGGTCCAACCTTGTCGATGTCACCCGGAATGTCCTTGTGCATTTGCCCTTAAGGACCACCGCCCCAGAGTCATGGTTGTCATCATCGAACCCGACATCAAATCTCCCCGCCGCCGCATATGCATGACGAGAAATCCTAACCTCGCCGCCCCGAGGAACCTATGCTGGAGCACCGTCTAGCCCGTCCCAACTAATGAACTTGACGAGGATTGGGACTCGAGAACCGGCTCGAAGAAGAAGCGTCGCCATTGCACTGCCCGTTGAAATATATTTTCCGCATCTTTCCATCGGTTCGGACTTTTGGATAAGTTGGCTGGAGCATAAATTCAATATTGCCCGTGCGAAATACATGTTTTTTGTGCTCAATGCCTAAGCTGGTCCAGCAGTACGGGCGAGAAAAGACTCGCAGAACCAACCCTTCTCTTCTTTTAGCTAAGAACCAGTCCTTCTTGTAGCGACGCCGACAGATTATGCAATTAATCAGGTCCTAATACAAAGTCTGAACCAGACACATGATGATGATTAATCAATTGAGCCAACCAAAGAGGCCGGACAGGAGCGACGCAGAGGCAGACGGCGTATCCCCATCCCGCCGCGGCCACGTCACCCTCGCCTCGCCCAAACATAACCCGCCCGCGCCCACGCCCACGCCCGAACCCGAGCCCGAGGGAGGGAGAAGGATTGGAAAGGCGGGCAGGCGTGGCGTACGGGGCAGAGGAAATATCCCAAAACCAAAAGCCTCTCTCCAGGAACGAACTCCTCGCGCCGCGACCGCGACAACCGACCAACCCGACGCCGCCACGGCCACGGCGAGCCCCCTCCGCCGCCTCCGCCTCCGCCTCGCCGCCTGCCTCCGCGCGCCCCCGCCCTGCGACGCCGCCGCCGACCCGCCCGCGCTCCTCCGCCGCAGGCGCCCCTGGAAGCTGCCGTCGCGACCCGGCCCCGCGGCCGACGGCCCGATGATGGACGCGCCGCCACCACCGCGGACGACGACGCCGACCACCACGCCCCCGGCGTCGCCGCGGCCCCAGACGCAGCCGCAGGCCCAGGCCTCCGCGGCCGTGCCCTCCAGGCGCTACGGCGTGCATTTCTCCGCCTCCAGCTTCATCCAGGCGCCGCTCTCGGCGCTGCTCGAGTACTCGGGCGTCCTCCGCGCCGACCCCGGCCCGCACCACCCGCCCGCCGGGGGCGGCGAGGTGTCGATCCGGATCGTGGGGCCGGCGGCCACCGACGGGGCCGTCGTGCAGGAGGAGGGGGACGCCGCGGGAGGGGCGCAACCCTCCGCGCCGGCGGCCGCGGCCGGCGCCGACTCCTCCTCCTCATACCAGAGGTACGACATACAGCAGGTGGCCAGGTGGGTGGAGCAGATACTGCCATTCACGCTGCTGCTGCTCGTCGTCTTCATCAGACAGCACCTGCAAGGTCCTTCCCCCTGCCCCTCTGTTTATTTTAAATCCATGATCCACCAGTGCAAATTGATATGTTGTCGTCTGTGTATGACCGCATTCGTTTATCTTGTGAAAAATCGTGGGTGGGACTTATGGTTTCATTTGTTTATTTGTGAACGTTGGGATCACTGAGAAACCGTGGACTGATCTGGTTTGTTTCATGCAGGTTTCTTTGTCACCATCTGGATTGCTGCCGTGATGTTCAAGTCCAATGACATCCTGCGCAAGCAGACTGCTCTAAAGGTAGGTTTTGTGCCCGTTTTGCTGAAATTTTTGGCTCTGGTGTAGTTTACCCCAAGCTTAGTGTGTAAGAACTAAAGACTAAAGAGTATCGATTAATGAAATAAGTCCAACTCATTGTATGCAATCATGTTGCTTAGTGTTATAGTTTATATCTAATTAAAATGTTTCAGTTCAGCACATCTTTGAGCAAATATGATGGTGATTTTTTTTTTTTGCGTGCTTACATGGTAACATTATTGTTGCGTTGAGTGCTTTATAGATTAACAGGGCAAAAGCCCCTGTTCCATTTTCATAGAAAACGAAATCACACCGTGCCATCCACCTTTGAGTTCAGGAAGTTAAAAACACACCAAAAGCTGGGCAGCCAACACTATGAAATCCATTGCAACCATCCATACTCCAGATTGTATCGAGCATTTTCATGAATTTTCTGTATTCACGCATTACCTTTACATGCCTTTGTATGCCATGTTCTTCTTTGCATGAATTGTGTTGTCCTGTTGACTGTAAGGTAAATTAATT
This sequence comes from Triticum dicoccoides, assembly GCF_002162155.2. Classification (NCBI taxonomy): domain Eukaryota; kingdom Viridiplantae; phylum Streptophyta; class Magnoliopsida; order Poales; family Poaceae; genus Triticum; species Triticum dicoccoides. Next base: position 58,782,069 of record NC_041384.1, on the reverse strand, counting down.
GGATATCTTTGTTGGTTTATGCCCTTACCCTGCACCAAAGAAATTCCAAATGGAAATGATTACATGCGGTCCATTAGTTTGATCATTATTGCAGCAACTAATTGGTTCCTGGAATTGCGAGAGAGTTCTATTTGTATAGGTAGTTGTAGCTTGTAAGTATCTTTCATGCCCCTTCCTTTATCTTCATCTTCTGAAGTCACGAAAATCTATTAGCTATGTATGTTCCTTGTATGAGGATGCTTGCTGATGTTATCATTTGTGCATAAGTGTTTTAACTATGATCCTGTTACCATCTGGCTAACTTCGCTTCTTTTCTTCTGCTTGATGCAGGGGGAGAGAAAAATGTTAATTCTTGTTGGGATTACAATATTATTTGTCGTTCATGTATCTGGAGTGTACTGGTGTTACAAGAATGGTGATCTTATCAGACCTCTGGTCATGCTTCCTCCAAAAGATATACCACCATTTTGGCATGCAATATTTGTAATCCTAGTGAATGGTATGTTATTTTTACCTATGATGCTTGAACATATTTAATCGTTGCCACTTGTATTGCTTCTAAGTTCATTCTGTGGACGTCATACGGCCTGAAAACGTTTAATTGCTGGTACTAGGGTCCTTTTAAATGTTAATGGTGTTAACTGGCTCAAAAGTTCATCGGATTTGTTGAATGTGGATATGTAGAGATAAACTAGGTTGTTTTCTATTTATAAGTGGTGGTGCATCTCTATACTTCAAGTATATAAATCTATGTTCAGTGGATAACATAGATTAAATTAACCAAACTGTCTAGAACTGATACTTTCTTCATGAAGTTTGTAATCGTGTTCGATTTCTTCTAAAATTTGTTCAGATACAATGGTGCGCCAAACTGCTATGATTGTGAAGTGCATACTGCTAATGTACTACAGGAACACCAAGGGCCGTAGCTATCGTAGGCAGGTAACGCTTGTAATCCTAGATTTCTGTGATGTATCTTGGTATTTTTCCTTATAGCTCCAGGTGCAGTGCTATTGTTTTTCTGTATAATCAGGGAGCCATAACCAATTTTACCTTTTTGTTCAGGGTCAAATGTTAACACTTGTGGAATACTTTCTACTTCTGTACCGTGCCTTATTGCCTGCTCCTGTATGGTATCGCTTTTTCCTGAACAAGGAGTATGGGAGCCTATTTTCCTCGCTAACCACTGGACTATATCTTACGTTCAAGTTGACATCTGTTGTGGAAAAGGTGATATACCTTCCTATGCAATTTTAGCAGTGATACTGAGCAGATGCCTTCTAACACTTACCTTTTTGCTTGGCAGATTCAATCATTTTTTACATCACTGAGAGCATTGTCCCATAAAGACTTTCATTATGGCTCATATGCAACGAGTGAGCAGGTAATTTTGTATGCTTTATTAGACACTAAGAAGCTGTTGGCTGTCACTTGTTACTGAATGTTTATAAGTAACGATGGCATGTGAAAATATGCATTGTGTAGTGGAACTTTTGGCATGCATCTTTCATGTAACTTGACTACCGATGCGGCGTGTGTGCACTCAGGTTGCTGCTGCTGGAGATATGTGTGCTATATGCCAAGAGAAGATGCACGTCCCCATTCTTTTGCGCTGTAAACATGTCTTCTGTGAAGATTGTGTCTCTGAATGGTAACGCGCAGACATTCCGTCCACTCCACTCTAGTTACAGTTTTGTTTCATGATCTCAACACTCTGAGTATCTCTTGGCGTTTCCTTTGTACTAACGTCTTTCTGGATGATGGCAGGTTTGAGAGGGAGCGCACCTGCCCACTGTGCAGGGCACTGGTGAAGCCAGCAGACCTCCGGTCATTCGGCGACGGTTCGACAAGCCTCTTTTTCCAGCTTTTCTAGGCCGCAAACAGCCAGCAGGGAACCTCGCTTGCTTTGCGCTGTGCAGATAAGAAAGCAGATGTTATAGGTGTGAGTGTGTGCGTTGTGTTTGTCCGTGTTTCGCGAGCAGAGCGGCCCGGTGAGGTGCTGAACGGATCCCAACGCCCCCTTCCCAGCTGAAGGTGGAGGGTGCATGAGTGTGTTTGTTCCCATGTGTGCATATTATCCCCTGTATAGGCTATAAGAAATCTTACCCTACTACGATTTACATAAATAGAAATGAGTATATATAGACCATTGCCCTGTTCAAGAATTCATCCGATTAACCAGTTAACTTGCCGATTAATCCCTACTCATAGGGTCACCGAGTAGCCGATAAACCGAAAAATCGTCTGATTAATTGATTAAATGGCCGATTAACTTGCTGATTAGCCGATTAATCTCCTACTCGCTAGCCAACCGAGCAGCTATCAGTTAACGATTTCCTCAACAATGGACCATTGTTATATAGACTCTGAGATTGTGACAGGCTGACAGTTACGGCAGATTGGTGAACTCTCTGAACCCTGGTTGAGTTGAAGAGTTTGGATCAGCTCCAGAAGGTAAGACGTACTGGGAACTACTCTGCTTTGGGTGTGCCGTGTTTTTTCTGGCAGTGTAATTATGGCAGTAGCTGAAGCATGAAGTACCTGAGCCGCTGAGAAATAATCTCTGGTCCCTTCCTAGTTTATGTGAAGGCAGGTATGTTAATCCCTAACTAATCGACCAACATGAACACCAGAGACACATTCCTAGGCTTGTTGTTTCAATTTTCAGCAAAATGTGCAGATTTTCCCCATTATGTTACTTTAAAGCAATTGTCCAGCCCGAATGCTACTTGTGGGAGTTTTGACTTTGGGTTGTAAAATGCACTTTGCTTCGAAATTCCTGTGCTTCAAATAAACCAAGAGAAGCATGGCCGAGGCAGCACAAGCATCATCGTCACTTCTCCTCAAGGAAGCGACTCCGGCTTTGGCATTGACAACTATCAACAACGTCCTCACTGCAACAGTGTTTTTCGAGGAACTGGCAGTTGAACTGCCTGAATATATTAAGCAGGAGAAAAACAAGGCAGCTCCGAATCCATGGGCGAGCTACGAAGGGAATGTGCAAGGTTGGTACTGCAGGAGATAACCATGCGGGCGACCTGCCGCTTGTCATCGCCGTTGTTGGGATCCTGTCGGCGCAACTCCAACTTACTGTAAAGAACAAACCGCGGCAATACCATAGACATGTTATAGAGGTAGCCATCGCAGACATGCCTCAACCTCGACATCGCTCATGCACATAGGCATTGCCACACAATTTACGAACGAAGACTACCACATGAACACCCACTAGCCAGCGGTTCCTACAACTAGGTCCTGCTCCAAGATGATGCCCTCGAGAGGGAACATGACATCGGTGTTGCCACCATCTGGTCCGGATAGACCCAAACTTGGGTTTTTCACTGAAGCACCCCCTCAGGGCAGGGGAACCGAGAACTGTAAACTTGACACCGTAGGCGTCACCATCGTTGGCTCCGACTTCACCCGAAACATAACTTTCGTCGCCCGGAAAGACTAACTCACATCTAGATGAAAATTAACTATGTCACATCTAACCTCTCCACCACATGATCTAAAGGCTTTAAGATTCGTACTGCATTTTTTTTTCTTGGCAATCCACTTTAGCGGCTGTTGTCCCTTTTTCTATATATATACTGTATATAAGTAGCGCCGCTGTTGTCTATGCACGGCTGTGGTTTGTTTGTGTGTGGGCTGCGTGTGTACGGCTCTACACTGTTGTCGGCCTGCTCCTGTTACACGGCGCCATTGTTGGCTTTTGTTGCCCATGTTGACCTGCTGTATGCTGCTCTTTGGCATCTGTACGTGGGATGCAGGCGTCTTTTTTTTGCCCTTTCTTGTGTGTTTTAGGCTTGGTTTTTCTCTTTTGGTTTTTAGGCTGTGATGTTCATTTTTCTCTTCTTTTTTCCTCTCTTTATATATATGCAATTTCCAAGATTCATATATTTTTAGCACGGCTCATGTGCTATTGTTGTCCCAGCACGAGTGATATGCGCATCCTTGTCCATCTGTTTTTTTGGTCATTTCCGTGTTTATGTTTCTTTTTGTTTATTTTTTAGTGGGGTTGCTAAAACACATCTAGATGAAATTTAGTGATCTCACATCTAGATGTCCAGCCCTCCGGTATATTGTCTTTATTTTTCATGCTCGAGTGATCACCCGTGTCGTGATTGAAGCCTTTGGTTATTATTTGGTTACTAGCCCCTCCCCTCGCGTCGCCTCGCCTGAGGCGACCCGGGGGCGAAACCCTAATCCCCTCCTCGCCTCCCCCTCCCTATCCGCTCCCTCCGCCGCCGCCTGAGGTGCTCGCCGGCCCGGCCGCACGACACCAATGAAGGTGGCGGCGGGGATCTGGTGGCTTCGCCTTCGCGGAGGGCCACGGCGTCCGGGGCGGCGGCTCCGATGGGCGGTGTCCGGCGTGGCCGGTGCGGCGGGCTGCGCCGGTAGGTGCTGGCGGGCTGCCTCCCTGGCCGTTCGGTCGGCGGGGGGGTGGCGGGCGATGGAGAGGCGGCGCCCCCGCGTGGGTCGTCCTGCGCTCCTGGAGAAGCTCCGTTCCTGCCCGTGATCTGCTCCGATCTGCGCCCTGCTCCAGCCCCTGGTGGCTTCGTCGCCGTCTTGGGGGATCTGGACGGACGGATCTGGTGGTTGGGCGTGATTCCGGGGGAAACCCCTGGCCGGCGCGGCGGCCTCACCAAAGGCGACGTCTTCGGCGCCGTGGTCCTTCCTGGAGGCTTTGGTGTGGTTCTCCCCTCCCACTTCTCCCTCGAGCACAGGTGAAGACCTGCCCTCCCCTTGCATGGTCGATGGCGGCATCCGGTGCCGTGATCCTTCTTGAAGGCGTCTTCCGGGGATTGCTCGTGTGGGGTGGAGCTGCTGGTGGCGTGGTGACGGTGTGAGGTAGCCTGTTCTTATCAGTGGCGGCTGCCGTGGTCTCGGTCCAACCCTGACCACTGCTTTGGCTATGCCCCTTTTGGCCTTCTCCATGGATCTTCGCCTTCGTCCGATGACTTGCGGTTGTGAGCCGTTTCGCTTAGCACTAATGTACTTGCCGTGGTGGAGCGGTACTTCATCTCACTCATTGATGGCGGCGAGGATCGGTGGCATGGCGCTATGGAGGTTCGCCGCCCGATGCGCGGAGATGGACTCGCGCAGGAGGAGGTTGCTGTCTGGCGTCATGGTGACGCCGATGGCTGAGTGGCCAGATAAGGTAGAAACCTCGATATGATCTGAAGATGGACCTGCGGAAGATGGTGGCGACGACACACGAGTGCGTCTGACCGGATTGTGCCCCAGACCCAGTATGTGGCTCGGCTGGGGATTCCGAATATGTTTCGGTTTCCGGCTTTTGATGTTAGGCTTAGGTGACTTGTTCGGGTAGTGGCCTAGCTAGCACCCCTTCATCATTTTGGGTAGGAGTAGTGGCATGTGTTGCCAAGATGGTGGATTCAGACTTATTGTTGTAATACTTTGTAAGGTCCTCGAGAATAATCAATAATATGGCCGTATGCATCTCCCGGATGCAGAGGCCGGGGGTCATCCCTCTTTTCTAAAAAAAAAAAAACCCGTGTCGTGATCGATCCATGCTGTGTTGCAGAGTCTGCTGGGCTGGGAGGTCTATAGCGGAGCGGGACCATTTTTGCCTTTCTTTTCTTTTTTGTTGGGCCGGTGTTGCCTTTGTTTATGTTGGGCTTTTTTAGAATACAACGGGTATAGCCGAGAGTATAATACATCGATATGGCAGCCTCCCTTGAGTCGTCGCTCCCCTCCCCTATTGTTCCATTTCTATTGTTTTGTTTTGAATCCGAAGGAGACAACCAGACCTAGCAGGTATGTGGCTCAGAGATGGCACGGAACGTTCTTTTTTTGTTTCCCCTATTAGTTTCATGCACTCTTTTTTCCATGGCAAACTTTTTGTATATTGCATATGCAAGTGTTTGCCTAGTTTTTTTCACAATTTTTCCCCAATTTTGTATGTAAACCCCTCGACTCCAGAATAGAGCTATTTGTAGTTTTTGTAGTTGTCTCATTTGCAATTAGTCATCTCGAAAATCAATTTTTTTTATAGTTGCCCCAGTTGCAAGTGACCCGCCGACTCGCAACTAGGAGGGATGTATGTTTGCAGGAGGGGCCAGTTGCAAGTCAACCATCAACTCGCAACTAGGTGGGGCCCCAGTTGCAAGTTAACCATCGACTCGCAACTAGGGGGGCGCATGTTTGTATGGGGCAGTTGCAAGTCAACCAACGACTTGGAACTAGAACGCATCATACTTTTTGTAGTGGCCCAGTTGCATGTCAACCATCGACTCGTAACTAGGGGGCGTATGTTTGTAGAGACCAAGTTGCAAGTCAACCATCGACTTGCAACTAGGACGCATCGTACTTTTTTCTAGTGGCCCGAGTTGCATGTCTATCATCAACTCACAACTAGAGGGGCGTATGTGCTGTAGGGGTCTAGTTACAAGTCAACCATCCACTCGTAACTAGGACATGCCCTACTTTTTTATAGTGGCCCCAGTTGCGACTCGCAACTAGGGGGGGCGTCTGTCTGTAGGGGCCCAGTTGCAAGTCAACCATCGACTTGCAACTGGGACACGTTGTACTTTTATGTAGTTACGTCGACTTGCAACTGGGACACGTTGTACTTTTATGTAGTTACCCCAATTGCACGTCAACCATCGACTTGCAACTAGGGGCATACGTTTGTAGGGGCCTAGTTGCAAGTCAACCACCGACCCGCAACTAGGGGGCCTATGTCTATAGGCACCCAGTTGCAAGTCAACCATCTACTCGCAACTAGGATGGGTGTTTGTTTGTAGGGGGGGCACTTGCAAGTCAACCATCGACTCGCAACTAGCACGCGTCGTACTTTTTTGTAGTGGCCCTAGTTGCTTGTCAGCCATCAAGTCGAAACTAAGGGAAACGTATGTTTGTAGGGGCCTAGCTGCAAGTCAAACATCGACTAGCAACTAGGGGGGCGGCGGCATATGTTTGTAGGGGCCCAGTTTGCAAGTCCACCATCAACTCGCAACTAGGCGAGGGACGTATGTTTGTAGGGGCCTAGTTGCAAGTTAACCATAGACTCGCAATTAGGGGGACGTATGTTTGTAGGGGCCCAGTTGTCAGTCAATCATCGACTCGCAACTAGGGGGGCGTATGTTTGTAGGGGCCCAGTTGCAAGTCAACCATCGACTCTCAACTACGAATCATCTTACTTTTTTGTAGTGGCCCTAGTTGCGTGCTAACCATTGGTTCGCAACTAGGGGGATATATGTTTATAGGGGCGCAGTTGCAAGTCTACCATCGACTCACAACTACACGTCGTACATTTTGTAATGCCCCCGATTGCATGTCAACCATCGACTTGCAACTAGGGAGGAGGTGCATGTTTGTAGGGGACCAGTTGCAAGTCAACCATCAACTCGCAACTGGGGCGTGTCCAACTGTTTTGTAGTTGCCTCAATTGCAAGTCAACCATCGACTCGCAACTAGGACGCGTTGTACTTTTTTGTAGTGGCCCCAGTTGCATGTCAACCATCGACTCGCAACTAGGGAGGGGGTGCATGTTTGTAGGGGACCAGTTGCAAGTCAACCATCCACTCACAACTGGGGCGTGTCCTACTTTTTTGTAGTTGCCCCAACTGCAAGTCAACCATTGACTCGCAACTGGGCCCGACACACCTCAGTTGCAAGTCCACCCTCGACATGCAGCCGGGGGCTTCTTCTCCTAGTTATAATTCCACCCTGAGGCCCAACCCATTTTTTGTCTCAGTTGCAAGTCCACCCTCGACATGCAACTAGACTCGATCCGTTTTTTCCCAATTGCAAATCCACTCTTGACACGCAACTTGGGAGGGGGCGACCATTTTTGTCCCCATTGCAAGTCCAACATTGCCATGAAACTGGGCTCTTGATCCTATTTTTTCCCTAGTTGCAAGTTCACTCTCGACTTGCAACTGGGACCGACATTTTTTTTACTGAACTACAAGTCCACGATCGACTCGCAACTTGGCTCGACACATTTTTTCAAGTTTTAAATCCATCATTGGCATACAACTGGGCCGACTCTTTTCCCCCAATTTGCAAGTTCCCTCTTCGAGTCACAACTAGTTCAAAAAATATTTCTGCCTCGCTTGCAAGTCCACCACCGACTCACAGATATGGTTGAGTTTTTCCCAGTTGCAAGTCAAACATCGACTCGCAACTAGGCTCGACAATTTTTTGTCCCAGTTGCAAGTCCACCATCGACATGCAACTGTGCCCTTACTCCTGTTTTGCTAACTCCACCCTTGACTCACAATTGGATCCTACTTTTTTTCCTTTTTTGCGAGAACAATTTATTGAACATGTGAACATTTTTTCATATTCCGGGCCATTGTTTTTAATCGTCAGCCATTTCTTTTAATACGTGAACATTTTTGGAACCCCCGACCATTTTTGGAACTCATGAACTGTTTTTCGTATCCGCCGATATTGTTTCCCGGGCACTTTTTGAAACCATGATCATCTTTTTCAGTTCATGATTTTTTATATCTACGAACACTTTCTGAAGTCGTAAATGTATTTGGAACTCGTGATCATGTTTCCATATTCTTGATCATCTTCTTAATCCTCGACCATATTTTTAATACTCTAACATTTTGTGGAACTCATGAATATTTTTTGAACACATGAACATTTTTTTAGCGTGTGAACATTTGTAATATTCTTGGACATTTGGCTTTTGAATTTTTTCATGTTATTGACCATTTCATCAATCCACGTACATCGTTTGAACTTTGTGAACATTGTTTCATATTCGGGAACATTACTGGAACTCGTGACCATTTTTTGAACTTGTGAACATTTTCCAAATTCACGACCATTTTTTTGTTTTAGCATCCACAAGGAATCACAGATATTTTCAAGACTTGTGAACATTTCTTTAAACACAAACAATTTTTGTACTCGCCAAATTCATGAACAATTTTCAGATGAGTGCATAATATTTAAATTCATCATTTTTATTAGTATTTTACCCCAAACACACTTTCATGTTTTTTAAAAAATTAAAAAATAGTTTTCCTGCAAAAGAAGAAGAAGAAAGCATCTGGCGCCCGCGTAGACATGTTTTTGGGGGACGTACATGCTTCGGTGCTTTTTTCGTAGGTTGACGCTAACGTTATTATTTTCCTTTTTTTTAGAGACGTCGTTAATGCTAGACGTGAGTGGCTTTAGCGATCAAAAACAACAGAGGACAACTAGCGTGGACAGTGCTATTTTGGGCTGGACTAATAATTACCCAACAAACAAATAAGACAAACAAAAGGCTATAAACATTGCTGATGTCATCTTAGATGTGATATAGTTATGTCACATCTAGATGTGTCCTAGACACACCCTTCGTCGCCAATCCCAACTTCCCCAACTCGAACCAGATTGATCCACCATGTCCACCATCGCCTTCAACGAGTCCTATAGGGAATGAGGGCCCGTCAGCCCGCGAGATCCAGACCCGAGTCCTAGATAAATGGGCGCGAAGCCTTGCAACTTGTCGCGGGAGATCCCGGGCTCCCTCCAAAGCCGACGCAGGAGGTTGAAGTAGACCACATCATCGCCCCCACCTCTCGCGGAGCCGGGCTTGCGCCGTAGAGGAAGGGCTGCCGCGCCCCCTCCGCATCGTCGCATTGCAAGATGATGCGCCAAGCTTTTGGGCCGCCAGGGAAGGGATGCCACAACTATGACGCGGCACCGCCTGAACCGATGTGCTGGGAAGAAGGAGAAGAGTCACGTCGCTGCTAAATAGCTACCGCTCGAGGAGTCCAGCGTCCTACGGCGGCGGCGTGAGGGAGGGGCGGGGACTGCCGACGGTTAGGACCTAGGTTCCGGGGACAGGATGCTCGAACCAGTTTCTGACTTTCAAAAAGTTTGATGCTGCATGTACAAGTTTTTTTTGAAAGCCTATCGGTGTTTTATTTCACAGTCAAAAGAGTTACATCATTTATTACATAAGGAAGAATGAAATTGGGTGGATCTCCATCCCAATCAAATGCAGACTGAGTATCATAAGAGTGCTTTGCCAGAAGGTGAGCAACTCGATTGGCTTCCCTAGGGCAGTGGGAGAAAGAAACTCCATCAATCATCTTGGCTCTCGCAAAGCAGTCAGCTAAAGTCGTAGAATAAGGACCATAGATCTCGAGCTCCCCATTGCATGCCTGAATGAGCTCCAATGAATCGGACTCACATGTGATATGGGTGCAGCCCAACTTCTCAACTAATTCTAGTCCTTTTAGCAGTGCAAGGGCCTTCGCCGAGGCAATATCAAAGGCCGTATGAAAAGGACTTGCAGCTCCTGCTACAGCCTCACCTGCACTATTACGTATGACGACCCCAACTGCACCCGAACCATCTTGGCGGAAAGCAGCATCTGTATTTAATTTATAACATCCTCGGTTTGGCTTTTTCCACGTTATTTCATGTGGTTTACTGGAATGGAAACAGCTCCAAAATTTGATGTTAGAGCCTGAATCGCAAAGGCCGTCCGGGGGGGATCTGCTACAGTTTCGCCCTTCACTGCTTCCCTCCTTTGCCACCATACATACCAACACGCAACGGCTACTGACTCCTGCAATCCTAACATACCCAGGACCGGCGACTTCCTGTTTGGGTTGCAAATAATATGCTCAAGTATTATTGATCCTGACATGTCTGCAATCAGTGCATCATCAATGATATCCAGGAGCCCGAGGGCAGACCAAACCTTCCGTGCACGAGTGCATGTAAATAAGAAGTGCCGAATATTCTCCGGACCCGACCGACAAATAGGGCACTGTGGTGAGACGGGTATGTGTCGCGAAGCAAGAATCGCCATGCCTGGAACTGTACCATGCAGAGCCTTCCATATAAACACCTTAATCTTATTTGGAATTTTCAGCTTCCATAAAATGCCCCACACCAGGTTCGGTTTAGCAGAGCCTTGCCCGTCTTCTCTTCTAGTTCGTGCGCCGAACGATCCCATTCAATGTGATAGGCAGAACGGAATGAGAACAAAAAGTTGACTGACGGCAATAGGATTGGATCAAGGCCGATTAAGCTTAATTGCACTGCACGCTGACATGATAGTAATATTATCGTCCAATATCCTTTCCGTGGAAGAAGCTGCGTCTTCCATTAATTAACTCCGATCCTTTTCTTTCTTTCTCTCCCAGAGAAAAATTCTGCCCCCTGTCCCAAAATCCCGAAAGGAAAAAAGGAAAGGAGAAAGAAAGCGCCTTTCCTTGCCGACTCGGCCTTCCTCCGTCCGTCCTCGCTTGCCGTCTCCTCCCCTCCACCGCGCGCACCCGTCGCGGCCGGCCCCGTCGTCTCCCCCTCCACCCGCGCGTCCCGGCGTCGCCGCCCGCGTCCGCCAGAGGTACCGCTGTCCGCCCCTCCCCCCTCCTCCTCCCTCTCTCTATCAGCGTCCTCCGCGGAACCCGGAGACCTGGATCTCCCTTGCCGTGCGCACCGTGCCGTGCCGATTTGGTTTTCCGTGGCTCTGGGACATCCCGCGGACGTCGATTTGGGGATTGAGATCTTCCCTTGCGCGGGAAGCTAGCCGGGCGGCTTGATTGATCGGGAGGTGGTGCCATCGATTTGATTGATGCCCTGCGGTTCCGGTGGCGCTGACGAGACCGGGCGCGAATCCCGGGGATTTTAGCCGGAATTTGGAGTTCTAATCAGGGCGAATCGGAGCGGTTGCTGGAGCCGGAGCTGATTTGGCTGTAGTCCATAGTCATAGGTGGGGCAGCACTGGGTAGAATTGGGCGGTCGGATGATATAATCTCTTGGCAAATCAATGCCGATCTCACACTCTAGTGACAGATTGAAACCTGAAATCGTTTGAATCCCGCGTGCTTGAGCTGAGATTTTTACCATTTAGAATGTATCGGTAACAATTCATGGTGAGAGGATACGCGTCGGTCGTATAGTTGATTTGGGGTCCTAGGTTGTTTTAGGTGGGGCGGCTCTGCTCGCGAGTAGAACTGCCCGGTAATATGATAATCCAGCAATTCAGTCTCTTTAGTTTGTAGCAGCTTTTAAGCGCCATGGTTCAGTGTGTGACACCCCTAGGTAATCCCAGGATAATATGAGACTGTCGTACATATGCACATCCTCGACAGTGTTAAATGCTGACATTGCACCTAGATCTGTATCATTTGTTTGAATTGTTACTGTTTTTGTTTGGAAGGTAGTTTGAATGGTTTGCTCACTACATTCAGTGCAAGATGTTTTTGTTTTAGTTGCCTTTTGCTGATGTTTTCTCTTTGTTGCAGGATCTCTGAAAACTTAACTTGTGTGTGTGCGTTGTCGCTGTTGCTTACACATCGACAACCTTTGGCGTAGCTGAGCTCATTGCGTTTGGAATCGATTCATTCGGTGTGTCTGGCTTGTATATGAGCTCACAAGTCTCCACATCGCGGGGTTTACATCCCCCAGAGAAAATTATGGCATACGAGTCCCCTCCCACATGGCCACTGTCGGTGCCTACGAGCAAGGCTGAGGCAGGTAGCAGCGATGACCAGGAGGTTAGGCTGTTGTCGGTTTCTTGGAATCAGGATTGTGGTTGCTTCGCTGCTGGCACAAGCAATGGCTTCAGAATCTTTAACTGCGACCCTTTTAAGGAGACTTTCAGGAGGGATCTGAAGAGTGGTGGGTTTGGGATAGTTGAGATGCTGTTCCGCTGCAACATCCTTGCTCTTGTAGGTGGCGGCTCCAATATGCATTATCCGCCCAACAAGGTGATGATCTGGGATGATCACCAGAGCCGCTGTATTGGGGAGTTTACCTTCCGCTCTGATGTACGGGCCGTAAAATTGGGGAAAGATAACATTGTGATTGTCCTTGAGACAAAGATATATGTTTATAACTTTACGGATCTGAAGATGCTCCATCAGATAGAGACCCTGTCAAATCCTAAAGGACTGTGCTGTCTCTCTCATCATTCCAATACTTCAGTGCTGGCCTGTCCTGGGCTGAGTCAGGGACATGTTCGGGTAGAGCATTTTGGGCTAAAGGTGACAAAGATGATTACAGCCCATGATTCACACATTTCTTGCATGGCCTTGACTATGGATGGTCTCTTGCTGGCAACGGCAAGTATGAAGGGTACTCTAATCAGAATATTTAACACGATGGATGGCACTCGCCTGCAAGAGGTGAGTAATATTTCAATCGCTCTCTGATGACATCCCATTCTTTTGTGAATAAATAGCAGACATATTTATCTCCATACCTCACAGATCTTCTTTTAGCTGGCTCCACAAGTCTTTTTGTAGTATATGTAATTCGTTGATAGTTAGCATGGGCATATAACTATCTTTATGTTTAAATGGTATGCAGGTGCGCAGAGGTCTTGATAAAGCCGAGATATACAGCATTGCACTGTCACCAAATGTGCAATGGTTGGCAGTGTCCAGCGACAAAGGAACGGTTCATATATTCAGTCTAAAAGTCAGGGTTGCGGGTGAAGATTCAAGTAATGATCAGCGTACCCTTGAAGCTCCACGGATGGATCATCAGAATTCTTCTACCTCTATGGATCCTCTTATACAAACAAACACTGGATCCAATGCAAGCTCATCACTGTCTTTCATGAAAGGTTAGAATGGTACTTCTGCTTGCACTATTTGATTGCTCATCTGGTCTTCAGAGTTCTGTGTAGCTTTTGGCATAATGAAGTGCTAACTTAACTAAAATTTGCATATGGTGTACTCCATTTGCCTAATGCTCATTACAATTAGCAATTCACAGAGGACTAATGGATGCGCAATATTCTGCAATTTTGCATGCTGCTTATGAATGATGTGATGAATAGTCTAGCTAATGCAGAAAAGTTAGCTCAAGATAGAATAATTAACATTATTGTCAATTTCGTAAAATGACGTGAAGTAAGTAGTGATCTCAAAACATTAAGCAGGCAAGCTGCTGCTCTGCTATTGCTATTGCTATGAGAGAAAAGAAAACAGTATATACAAAACTCAATTCTAGCAGCAAGGGCCAAGACCACATGTTTTACTTATCATTTATTACGCACTTGTGATTCACTTCATAACCAGTTGAATCAGTTTGTATGCATGTTCAGAATAATGGGTTGGCATCCCAGAGAATTCAGTTAGTCAAGGCATTAACATATTCTTTGCTGCATTTCTCTAGGGATTCTGCCGAAGTACTTCAGCTCAGAGTGGTCATTTGCTCAGTTCCATTTGCCGGAAGTCACACGTTACATCGTAGCTTTCGGCGCTCAAAACACTGTAATGATGGTTGGCCTGGATGGCAGGTACTCATCAGCCACCTTGATGGATTAAATATTTATTGCAAGATTTATCATTTCAGCTAATGTATACATACACGTAGGGTGTTTTTTGTTTGCCATTATACCTGTAGCACATATAATTCAGTTAGCCTTTGCTATCAATACACGTTTGATTTTCACTTCTGCTAGCGATTGTTTAATATTTATTATAGCTACAGAAAATTACACCAGTCAGTTGAAAAACTTGGACAGTTCTTGTTACAGGCTAAAGCTCCTTCAGTTTAGCTAGTAGTTGCCTCAGCAGATTTTTATTCTTCTCTAGCAAGTCACCGCTAGCATCTCGCTCTTGTATTTGTTGAAACTCTCGCACTACTAACTACGCCGACTTTTGCCATTTGCAGCTTCTACAGGTGCATCTTTGACCAAGTAAGCGGCGGGCAGATGACCCAGAAGGAATACTCACGGTTTCTGAAGACTGACTACCCTCCCTTGAGGACATTGACCGCGTAAACCGCGTGACGACGCTGCACCGACATGTACATACATAGAAGGTTGTGCTCTGTCCATTGTTCATATATCGCCCCCCTTGCCAGCAAGGCTCTAGGCCGGTCGCCGGAATAAGGAGCGCCGGGGTGTCCGGCCGCAACCTGCTTGCCTGCCCATTTTGCTGCAGATGCCCTTGTCCCGTCCAAATTGCATTGTTTGTTCGACGTATGTATGTACAAGCACATATGCCCGTGCGTTGCAACGGGATGATAAAATTATATACCTCTAACTCAATATAAGAATGGATCAAGACCCCCACATGTCCGTATTCTCTAGTTCAACATGGCACCCTTTAATTAGGGCCAAACCAGTATATTCTTTTTTATTGACACGTGCCTATAATTTGTTTCAATTATAATTAACCAGCATATTCTTTTTTTATTGCCACATGGAAGCTACCACTGTCAATAACTTATGGTGTCTCTTATTCTAACAAACCGACTTAACTCGATGCGCCGGATGCAGAGCAGGCCCAGTATGGGATTGATCGACCTCACGACCTCAAAGACCCGACCACATATTGCTAGCCACTCAAACAAACGTGTTCTGCTAACCAATGGTCAGGATAAATATAATAAAAGAATATAATGCAACGCAAGATTCGACACTTTTTTTTGAACTTTTCAAAAACCGATAACTATGAAATCCAAATATACATGGCAACATGAACAATTTTCCAAATTACATCCATTTTTAAAAAGATGAACAAAAAATTTGAATGGAACATTTGTTGAAATCCACAAACATTTCTTAAAACATGAACGTTTTATAAAAATACGTTTTTAAGTTGTGAACAATTTTTGGAAACGGGAAAATGTTTTGAACATATAGAAGAAATTTAGAAATTTGTCTTTTAATGCAAATATTATTTTCAATTTTTGAACATATCACTAAAACAATAATTCTAATTTGTAACATTTTTAAATCTTGAATTATTTTTTGAAAACCCCAAAAAAATTTCAAAAAATGGGAATAATATTTTATATTCTGAAAAAAAATCGGAATGACAAAAAATTATAATTTCTAACATATTTAAATAGGAACACAATTGTGGAATTCATAACATGAACTACCGAATATACTTGGCAACTTGAACAATTTTCCAAATTATGGACGGCTCTTTTGAAAATTCCAAACATTTTTGAACAAAGCAAGAACAAAAATTTGAACGGAACATTTCCTGAAATGCACATACATTTCTTAAAAGACATGAACCTTCTTATAAAAATACGAACATTTTTTAAGTTGTGATTTTTTTAAATGGGAATATGTTTTAAAAGTGCAGAAGAATTTTAGAAAATGTGTTTCTTTAATGCAAACTTTATTTTCAATTTTGAAACATATCGTTAAAACAAGAATATTTTGCGAATTTCATTTTTTTAAATGCATTTGTTTAGATGTTGAACAATTTTTAAAAATACAAACATTTCTTAAAAAATGGGAATATTTTTGTAATTTATATTTGAATAAATTTTGGCACGACAAAAAAATCCAAACATTTTGCAGAGTAGGAACACATTTTTGTAATTTGTATTTTTTACGAAATTTTGAATAAAAATTGAAAAATTACAATTGCGAACATTTTTTTAAATTTTTTTGAATTTCTGAAAAAAAGGAATAAAATAGACTTGCAATAGGAACACATAGAAAAATGACCTGCCTAGTCTTGGGCGCCCTGTGCGTAGTTTAAATTAGTTTCCCCATTGAGCGGGAAATAGAATTTTTTTTATTGCTACGGGGGCAGGAAAATATGGGCTGACTTTACTGGGCCATAGGGTGCGCAGCCCATGTACAAAATTCTGCATAAATCGTTTTTCCTTTGCCAACAGATGGAGTACGAAAGTTTAGTACCACCTCGGATAGAGGAAAAAAAATAATTTTTTGGCGGTGAACGGATGAAAAAATCGGAGAAACGCACCTTGCTTTATTAGTAGGTATAGATAACAAGCAGCTAAGGAATGCAAATATGACCTTGTCTGCAACCAGAGCTGAAACAGTTGTTGGCATAACACATTCTATTGCCAATAGATTTATCAGTGTGAGTGCTACCTTGGCGTGCAACCAACGCACTGATGGTCTGATGGATGCCATTGTGGATCCTGCCATCTTCTAAGGAAAGTTTAGACGAATGCCAATAGCATATATGTATGCATGCGTTCTAATATATTTATAGCATGGGTTTGTTAGGCGTGGTTCTTGTGCTTGGCCTGTTTGATCAAGTACATGTAAACTTTAGTTGAAAGCAACATCTGACCAGGTGCTCCTGGTCGCTCTCGTCGATCTGAAGTGATCTGATTATAGAAAGCCACCACGACCGCAGGGCAGTCCGACGCCGTCGCGTCCATTCCCAGTGGTTGCGCGTCTCTGATCTCGTGTCATCCTCCTGATGTGCCCATCTCATCATACTACCATCATACGTCCATTTCCTCTTCTTTGTCTGTCCAAACTATTTATTCCAGCGCGGATGACTCGTCGCTGTAAAGTGTAAACGAAGGAGGCAAAAAGATTTGAGCAACACCGCAAGACGTGGTCTCAGGGCCATTTGTCACGCAATTGTTTCGCCCTGATGATTTGGGTAATCCGGCCGGAGTTTCAGCGCGTAAAAAAAGGCCTCGCTTGGAACGCATGAACGGAGGAGGGAACCAAAGAACTTATATCCTACTAGGAGTAGGAGTGATGTCATGGGTTCGCGGAAAACATTTGCAGCCTAATGATTCTCTTGATTTCCTATGGCCAAAAACACCCTAATGATTCTCTTGTTTTTCCTCTGACCAAATAATAATGTGCCTACATATGGCAGCCGGATGCGGCCTAGTCACACTTGTCTGATTCGTTGACTTGTTCGGCTCCAGACGAGGCAATCAGCCATGTGATTCGTGACGTACAAGCACAACCGACACAAAGAGCATGTTATCTTCAAATAATAATGGCCATGATGGTGATGATGATAAGGACATTCATTTGTTCTATAAGCTGTTCAATACCGTTTTGATCTCACGGTACTTCTCTTTTTGTGGGGGATATGCACGGTATTCTAAAGGTGCAATAATACAAAAAATTATAAAGAGTAATTGTTTGGATGCTTCGAAAGAAATTGTGACAGAGCCATTGCAAAAAAGAAAAAATGTGACATAACCTTTCATGTACCTCCTCCAAAATAAAATGGATCAGACCGTCTTGTAGTATTCCTATAAGCAGATCATTCCAGCATGCGGCTGGACTAAAATTTCAAAGCTATGGGAACTGAGCGTAGCTCAGATGGTTAGATTTCTTGTGATGGAACCAACCCAATAAGATTCAAATCCTAGACTGACATTGGTGGTTGCATTTTACTGTATTTATTTCAGGCCTTCGGTGATGTGCATTCAGTGGGAGGACACGTCCCCGTCGACCACGAAGGCGTCTGTGACGATTTCGTCAATCTTAAGATGATGTGCCGATCCAGTCTCTCGGAGGTGCTCATAGGGGTAGTGTGTGTACGTGCGTACGTATGAGCGTCTACGTCTATACTGTGTTAAAATCAACGCTCATTGATGATTGATGCACACACACTTTTTCTCGTGCCAAATGTTATGATGGTTTATCAAAATTTATTTTCAATGTTTGTGTTTCCCATTCACTCAACATTTAATGGATTCACCCGCAAAAAAAACCATATGATGGAATTCACAAACCATTGGGAGAGATTTTCTCATGTCAAATGTTGTGATGATTTATCAAATTTTATTTTCACAAACATATAATCAAGGGAGGCACAAAATCTCTTCACAACCATTGGGCATATAAAAATGAAATTGCATTAAAGATTTCATATGATTCACATAAGAAACATCCCAAAACCAATTTATACTTTTTATATTCTAATAGAGATATAGAGTACATAATTGATAGTTTTTTAAGTCATGTCCTTAGGGCCTTGATTCATTGAAAAAGGTAGAAGAGAACAGAGTTGCCCGATTAATTTGCTAATAGATAGTTTTTTTTGCGGATAATTTGCTAATAGATAGTTGTTAAGCAACAAGTAAATGGGGAGAAAATTTGGGTAATAACATCCTTATAAGTATTTAGATCATCCAGTCAAAGTTAAATAGCTAAGTTTTGTTGGAAATATGCCCTAGAGGCAATAATAAAATGATTATTATTGTATTTCCTTGTTTATGATAATTGTCTATTGTTCATGCTATAATTGTATTAACCGGAAACCGTAATACATGTGTGAATACATAGACCACAACATGTCCCTAGTAAGCCTCTACTTGACTAGCTCGTTGATCAATAGATGGTCATGGTTTCCTGACATGGACATTGGATGTCATTGATAACGGGATCACATCATTAGGAGAATGATGTGATGGACAAGTCCCAATCCTAAGCCTAGCACAAGATCATATAGTTCGTCTGCTAAAGCTTTTCTAATGTCAAGTATCATTTCCTTAGACCATGAGATTGTGCAACTCCCGGATACCGTAGGAATGCTTTGGGTGTACCAAACGCCACAACGTAACTGGGTGGTTATAAAGGTGCACTATGGGTATCTCCAAAAGTGTCTGTTGGGTTGGCACGAATCGAGACTGGGATTTGTCACTCCGTATAAACGGAGAGGTATCTCTGGGCCCACTAGGTAGGACATCATTATAACGTGCACAATGTGACCAAGGAGTTGATCACGGGATGATGTGTTACGGAACGAGCAAAGAGACTTGCCAGTAACGAGATTGAACAAGGTATCGGGATACCGACGATCGAATCTCGGGCAAGTACTATACAGGTAGACAAAGGGAATTGTATACGGGATTGACTGAATCCTTGACATCATGGTTCATCCGATGAGATCATCATGGAACATGTGGGAGCCAACATGGGTATCCAGATCCCGCTGTTGGTTATTGACCAGAGAGATGTCTCGGTCATGTTTGCATTATTCCCGAGCCCGTATGGTCTATACACTTAAGGTTTGATGACGCTAGGCTTATAGGGAAAGTATGTACGCGGTTACCGAATGTTGTTCGGAGTCCCGGATGAGATCCCGGACATCACGAGGAGTTCCGGAATGGTCCGGAGGTGAAGATTGATATATTGGACGAAGGGTTTTGGAGTCTGGAAGTGTTCCGGAGGTACCGGGTGATGACTAGCATGACCGAAAGGTGTTTCGGGAGCCCCGGCAAGTGTTGGGGGGCTTCATGGGCCAAGGGAAGGGGGCAAACCAGCCCACTAAGGGGCTGTGCGCCCCCCTCACCTAATCCCACGTGACCAGGGGGTTTGGGGCGCCCCATCTAGGGTTCCCACCTCCTGGCTTGGGGGCCAAGTCACCCAAGGGGGAGATCCCATCTGCCCTGGCCGCCGCCCTCCTAGGGGAAACCCTAGGGTGCCTCCCCTTGCCCTTGCCCCTATATATAGTGGAGGTTTTGGGGCTGCACAACACACGGGTCTCTCTCTCTCCCAAGGCGCAGCCCTACCTCTCTCCCTCCTCGTCTCTCGTAGTGCTTGGCGAAGCCCTGCTGGAGTACCGCGCTCCTCCACCACCACCACGCCGTCGTGCTGCTGCTGGACGGAGTCTTCCCCAACCTCTCCCTCTCTCCTTGTTGGATCAAGGCGCGGGAGACGTCACCGGGCTGTACGTGTGTTGAACGCGGAGGCGCCGTTGTTCGGTGCTTAGATCGGAATCGACCGCGATCTGAATCGCTGCGTGTATGACTCCACCAACCGCGTTCTTGTAACGCTTCCGCTTAGCGATCTACAAGGGTATGTAGATGCACTCCCCTCTCTCTCGTTGCTAGATTACTCCTTAGATTGATCTTGGTGATGCGTAGAAAATTTTAAATTTCTGCTACGATCCCCAACAGTGGCATCATGAGCTAGGTCTATGCGTAGATTCTATGCACGAGTAGAACACAAAGCAGTTGTGGGCGATGATTTGTTCAATTTGTTTACCGTTACTAGTCTTATCTTGATCCGGCGGCATTGTGGGATGAAGCGGCCCGGACCGACCTTACACGTACGCTTACGTGAGACTGGTTCCACCGACTGACATGCACTTGATGCATAAGGTGGCTGGCGGGTGTCTGTCTCTCCCATTTTAGTCGGATCGGATTCGATGAAAAGGGTCCTTATGAAGGGTAAATAGCAATTGGCATATCACCATTGTGGTTTTGCGCAGGTAAGAAACGTTCTTGCTAGAAACCCATAGCAACCACGTAAAACATGCAACAACAATTAGAGGACGTCTAACTTGTTTTTGCAGGGTATGCTATGTGATGTGATATGGCCAAAAGGATGTGATGAATGATATATGTGATGTACGAGATTGATCATGTTCTTGTAATAGGAATCACGACTTGCATGTCGATGAGTATGACAATCGGCAGGAGCCATAGGAGTTGTCTTAATTTATTTATGACCTGCGTGTCAATGAAAACACCATGTAATTACTTTACTTTATTGCTAACCGTTAGCCATAGTAGTAGAAGTAATAGTTGGCGAGACAACTTCATGAAGACACGATGATGGAGATCATGATGATGGAGATCATGGTGTCATGCCGGTGACGATGGTGTTCATGCCGCGCCTCGAATATGGAGATCAAAGGCGCAAGATGATATTGGCCATATCATGTCACTTTATGATTTGCATGTGATGTTTGGCATGTTTACATCTTATTTGCTTAGAACGACGGTAGCATAAATAAGATGATCCCTCGCAATAATTTCAAGAAAGTGTTCCCCCTAACTGTGCACCGTTGCTAAGGTCCGTTGTTCCGAAGCACCACGTGATGATCGGGTGTGATAGGTTCTAACGTTCGCATACACGGGTGTAAGCCAGATTTACACACGCAATACACTTAGGTTAACTTGACGAGCCTAGCATGTACAGACATGGCCTCGGAACACGGAAGACCGAAAGGTCGAACATGAGTCGTATAGTGGATACGATCAACACGAAGATGTTCACCGATGATGACTAGTCCGTCTCACGTGATGATCGGACACGACCTAGTTGACTTGGATCATGTATCACTTAGATGACTAGAGGGATGTCTATCTAAGTGAGAGTTCATTGAATAATTTGATTAGATGAACTTAATTATCATGAACATAGTCAAAAGGTCTTTGCAAATTATGTCGTAGCTCACGCTTTGGTTCTACTGTTTTAGATATGTTCCTAGAGAAAATTTAGTTGAGAGTTGATAGTAGCAATTATGCGGACTGGGTCCATGAACTGAGGATTGTCCTCATTGCTGCACAGAAGGGTTATGTCCTTAATGCACCACTCAGTGTGTTGAACCTCAAGCATCGTCTGTAGATGTTGGGAAACATCTGACATACACATTTTGATGATTACGTGATAGTTCAGTATGTAATACTAACGGTTTAGAATTATGGCACCAAAGACGTTTTTGAAACGTCGCAGAACATATGAGATGTTCCAAAGACTGAAATTGGAATTTCAGACTAGTGCCCACGTCAAGAGTTATGAGACCTCTGGCAAGTTTCTTAAGCTTGCAAACTAAGGGAGAAAAACTCAATCGTTGAGCATGTGCTCAGATTGTCTGAGTACTGCAATCACTTGAATCGAGTGGGAGTTAATCTTCCAGATGAGATAGTGATGGTTTTCCATAGTCACTGCCACCAAGCTATTGGAGCTTCGTGATGAATTATAACATATCAAGGATAGACATGATGATCCTTGAGCAACTCGCGATGTTTGCACCGCAAAAGTAGAAATCAAGTAGAAGCATCAATTGTTGAT
Organism: Triticum dicoccoides; assembly: GCF_002162155.2. Taxonomy (NCBI): domain Eukaryota; kingdom Viridiplantae; phylum Streptophyta; class Magnoliopsida; order Poales; family Poaceae; genus Triticum; species Triticum dicoccoides. The sequence goes on along the minus strand of NC_041384.1, from coordinate 58,759,553 downwards.
GGTTAAACCACTAGTTTCAAGAAGGGCAAGGGAAAGAAGGGATACTTCATGAGACGGCAAATCAGTTGCTGTTCTAGTGAAGAAACCTAAGGTTGAACCAAACCCGAGACTAAGTGCTTCTATAATGAGGGGAACGGTCACTGAAGCAGAACTACCCTAGATACTTGGTAGATGAGAAGGCTGGCAAGGTCGACAGAAGTATTTTGGATATACGTCATATTATTGTGTACTTTACTAGTATTCCTAGTAGCACTAGGGTAATAAACGCCGGTTCGGTTGCTAAGCGTTAGTAACTCGAAATAAAAGGTTGCGGAGACTAGCTAAAGGTGAGATGACGATATGTGTTGGAAGTGTTTTCAAGGTTGATGTGATCAAACATCGCACGCTCCCTCTACCATCGGGATTGGTGTTAAACCGAAATAATTGTTATTTGGTGTTTGCATTGAGCATATACATGATTGGATTATATTTATCGCCACACGGTTATTCATTTAAGGAGAATAATGGTTACTCTGTTTATTTGAATAATACGTTCAATGGTCTTGCACCTAAAATGAATGATTTACTGAATCTCGATCGTAGTGATACACATTTTCATGCCAAAAGATATAAGATAGTAATGATAGTACCACGTACTTGTGGCACTGCCATTTGAGTCATGTTGGTATAAAACGCATTAAGAAGGTCCATGTTGATGGATCTTTGGACTCACTCATTTTTGAAAAGATTGAGACATGCGAACCATGTCTATTGTTAGATATGCATGAAGAAACTCCATGCAGATGGATCGTTTGGACTCACTTGATTTTGAATCACTTGAGACATGCAAATCATACCACATGGGCAAGATGACTGAAATGCCTCGTTTTCAGTAAGATGGAACAAAAAAGCAACTTGTTGGAAGTAATACATTTTGATGTGTGCAGTCCAATGAGTGCTGAGGCACGCAGTGGATATCGTTATGTTCTTACTTCACAGATGATTTGAGTAGATGCTGAGTATATTTACTTGATGAAACCCAAGTCTGAATTATTGAAAGGTTTAAGTAATTTCAGAGTAAAGTTGAAGATCGTCGTGACAAGATGATAAAATGTCTATGATATGATCATAGAGATGAATATCTGAGTTACAAGTTTGGCACACAATTAAGACATTGTGGAAATTGTTTCACAACTAATACCGCCTGGACCACCATAGTGTGATGGTGTGTCCGAACATCACAACTGCACCCTATTGGATATGGTGCATACCATGATGTCTCTTATCGAATTACCAATATCGTTTATGGGTTAGGCATTAGAGACAACCGTACTCACTTTAAATAGGGCACCACACAATTCCGTTGAGACGACACCATACGAACCATGGTTTAGAGAAACCTAAGCTGTCGTTTCTTAAAAAATTTGGGGCTGCGATGCTTATGTGAAAAAGTTTCAGGCTGATAAGCTCGAACCCAAAGCGGATAAATGCATCTTCATAGAATACCCAAAAATAGTTGGGTATACCTCCTATTTCAGATTCGGAAGCAAAAGTGATTGTTTCTAGAAACGGGTCCTTTCTCGAGGAAAAGTTTCTCTCAAAAGAATTGAGTGGGAGGATGGTGGAGACTTGATGAGGTTATTGAACCGTCACTTCAACTAGTGTGTAGCAGGGCACAGGAAGTTGTTCCTGTGGCACCTACACCAATTGAAGTGGAAGCTTATGATAGTGATCATGAAACTTCGGATCAAGTCACTATCAAACCTCATAGGTCGACAAGGATGCATACTACTTCAGAGTGGTACGTAATCCTGTCTTGGAAGTCATATTGCTAGACAACAACGAACCTACAAGCTATGGAGAAGTGATGGTGGGCCCAGATTCCGAAGAATGGCTTGAGGCCATAAAATCCGAGAGAGGATCCATGTATAAAAGAAAGTATAGACTTTGAAAGAACCACTTGATGGTCGTAAGGCTGTTGGGTGCAGATGGATTTTAAAAGGAAGACAGACAATGATGGTAAGTGTCACCATTAAGAAAGCTCGACTTGTCGTTAAGATGTTTTCCGACAAGTTCAAGGAGTTGGCTACGATGAGACTTTCTCACTCCTAGCGATGCTAAGAGTCTGTTGGAATTATGTTAGTAGTTACTGCATTATTTATGAAATCTTGCAGATAGGATGTCAAAACATTGTTTCCTCGATGTTTTTCTTGAGGAAAGGTTGTATGTGATACAATAGAAGGTTTTGTCAATCCTGAAAGATGCTGAGAAGTATGCAAAGCTCCATCAATCCTTCTATGGACTGGAGTAAGCATCTCAGAGTTGGAATGCACGCTTTGATGAGATGATCAAAGATTTTGGGTTTATACAAAGTTTATGAGAAACTTGTATTTCCAAAGAAGTGAGTGGGAGCACTATATAATTTTTGATGAGTATATGTTGTTAACATATTGTTGATCAGAAATGATGTAGAATTTCTGGAAAGCATGCAGGATTATTTGAAAAGTGTTTTTCAATGGAAAATCTGGATTAAGCTACTTGAACATTGAGAATCAAGATCTATAAGGATAGATCAAAAAACGCTTAATAGTACTTTCGAATGAATACATACCGTGACAAGATTTTGAAGGAGTTCAAAATAGATCACCAAAGAAGGAGTTCTTAGCTATGTTACAAAGTGTGAATATTGAGTAAGACTCAAGACCTGACCACGACAGAAGAGAGAGAAAGGACGAAGGTCGTCCCCTATGCTTTAGACGTAGGATCTACAGTATGCTATGCCGTGTACCGCACCTGAAGTGTGCCTTGCCATGAGTCAGTCAAGGGGTACAAGAGTGATCCAGGAATGGATCACACGACAGCGGTCGAACTTATCCTTAGTAACTAGTGAACTAAGGAATTTTCTCGATTATGGAGGTGGTAAAAGAGTTCGTCATAAATGGTTACGTCGATGCAAACTTTGACACTAATCCGGATGACTCTGAGTAGTAAACCGGATTCGTATAGTAGAACAGTTATTTGGAATAGCTCCAAGTAGCGCGTGGTAGCTGCATCTACAAGATGACATAGAGATTTGTAAAGCACACATGGATTTAAAAGGTTCAGACTCATTGACTAATAAACCTCTCTCACAAGCAAGATATGAACAAACCCCATGGGTGTTGGATTCATTGCAATCACATAGTGATGTGAACTAGATTATTGACTCTAGTGCAAGTGGGAGACTGTTGGAAATATGCCCTAGAGGCAATAATAAAATGGTTATTATTGTATTTCCTTGTTCATGATAATTGTCTATTGTTCATGCTATAATTGTATTAACCGGAAACCGTAATACATGTGTGAATACATAGACCACAACATGTCCCTAGTAAGCCTCTAGTTGACTAGCTCGTTGATCAATAGATGGTCATGGTTTCCTGACCATGGACATTGGATGTCATTGATAACGGGATCACATCATTAGGAGAATGATGTGATGGACAAGACCCAATCCTAATCCTAGCACAAGATCGTATAGTTCGTCTGCTAAAGCTTTTCTAATGTCAAGTATCATTTCTTTAGACCATGAGATTGTGCAACTTCCGGATACCGTAGGAATGCTTTGGGTGTACAAACGCCACAACGTAACTGGGTGGCTATAAAGGTGCACTACGGCTATCTCCGAAAGTGTCTGTTGGGTTGGCACAAATCGAGACTGGGATTTGTCACTCCGTGTAAACGGAGAGGTATCTCTGGGCCCACTTGGTAGGACATCATCATAATGTGCACAATGTGACCAAGGACTTGATCACGGGATGATGTGTTACGTAACGAGTAAAGAGACTTGCCGGTAGCGAGATTGAACAAGGTATCGTGATACCGACGATCGAATCTCGGGCAAGTACTATACCGGTAGACAAAGGGAATTGTATACGGGATTGACTGAATCCTTGACATCGTGGTTCATCCGATGAGATCATCGTGGAACATGTGGGAGCCAACATGGGTATCCAGATCCCGCTGTTGGTTATTGACCAGAGAGATGTCTCGGTCATGTCTGCATTATTCCCGAGCCTGTAGGGTCTACACACTTAAGGTTCGATGATGCTAGGGTTATAGGGAAAGTATGCACGCGGTTACCGAATGTTGTTCGGAGTCCCGGATGAGATCCCGGACGTCATGAGGAGTTCCGGAATGGTCCGGAGGTGAAGATTGATATATTGGACGAAGGGTTTTGGAGTCTGGAAGTGTTCCGGAGGTACCGGGTGATGATCAGCATGACCGAAAGGTGTTTCGGGAGCCCCGACAAGTGCTGGGGGGCTTCATGGGCCAAGGGGAGGGGGCAAACCAGCCCACTAAGGGGCTGTGCGCCCCCCTCACCTAATCCCACGTGACCAGGGGGTTTGGGGCGCCCCATTTAGGGTTCCCACCTCCTGGCTTGGGGGCCAAGTCACCCAAGGGGGAGATCCCATCTGCCCTGGCCGCCGCCCCCCTAGGGGAAACCCTAGGGTGCCTCCCCTTGCCCTTGCCCCTATATATAGTGGAGGTTTTGGGGCTGCACAACACATGAGTCTCTCTCTCCCAAGGCGTAGCCCTACCTCTCTCCCTCCTCGTCTCTCGTAATGCTTGGCGAAGCCCTGCTGGAATACTGCGCTCCTCCATCACCACCACGCCGTCGTGCTGCTGCTGGACGGAGTCTTCCCCAACCTCTCCCTCTCTCCTTGCTGGATCAAGGCGCGGAAGACGTCACCGGTTGTACGTGTGTTGAACGCGGAGGCGCCGTTGTTCGGCGCTTAGATCGGAATCGACCGTGATCTGAATCGTTGCGTGTACGACTCCACCAACCGCGTTCTTGTAACGCTTCCGCTTAGCGATCTACAAAGGTATGTAGATGCACTCCCCTCTCTCTCGTTGCTAGATTACTCCATAGATTGATCTTGGTGATGCGTAGAAAATTTTAAATTTCTGTTACGATCGCCAACAAGTATAACTTGAAAACTAATTGTAATTGATCAAGGAGCAGTATGCGTTAATTTGTTAGAATCCACTACCTCCGTAAATTTTTATAGGACGTTATTAGGGTCTATGACATTGTCAAAAACCGTCTTATATCAAGTTCTATAGGGATTATATTTTTTTTACTAAGAGTTGGGCCCTCTCATATTTTGAGCCAGAATTTAACCATCTATATTATTAATAAATATAAAATATCTGCTACACAAACTATATGTTGGATTTGTATTTCAAAAATGTTTTCCATGATATAATTTTTGTGACATATAGTTTACATTTTATTAGTTAAATTTATAGGTCAAAATTTAGCCCAAAGTAAGAGGCGGGCTAATAAAATCGAATGGTGGGTGTAATACAGATCAATGACCAAAGTTTGATCTTAGGTGTATATAGATTAGACACTTGTAAGTTGAATTTATCTTGAAAGTATTTTATATCCAATAAGTAGTTTTATTATATTTCAACATTTGAAAGTTATAAAGGTTAACACTCACTAGCACACTACAAACTGGGGTCGCCACCATCACCATTTGTCAAAAAGGGCTGAAGCGGCGGAAAACAAAGACATACTTAAAATCCCCAAACTGGAGATACCACATGTCCATCCGGTAGATCGGGGCCTCCTGACGCTCCGAAACTACACGGAGGAGGAGGAGGAGGAGGAGGAGGAGGAGGGGCGGCGGTGGGGGTGGTGGGGTGCGGTGGTGGTGGGCAAGATCACCTCTTGCTAGGGTTGGGAGACAAACGGTTTAGCTCCTACATTTGTTTGCAGACTTAACGCTCGTTATTAATTTTAACATTGTACTTTTCATATGATTATATGCTATATTGTATTTTCTATCAACATGCAAATAAAAAAGTAACGGCCAAATGTGTACACTGAAGATGACATTGGTATTAGAAAAATATATACATAAAAGGGTACTGTACCGAACTTAACATACTAGCAACCATGGACATGCAAAGTGCGTTGAAGTAATATAACTGAAACATGATTTTTTGTCTATGTACATGTTTCGCCATCTACAATATCGGAATAAAACTACAAGAAGCGTGTACTTTTAATATTAATCATATTATAGGCTCAAGAATTACGAACTTGCATATATCAATCATCACAATGTTTCTTGTTAAATTCATTTTTTTCCAAGAAGGAGGAAAGCCCTAAGGTCTTTTTGCATGGACTGATGCACACAATAATTAATTTCTGGTTAAATTCTAATACAATTTTCTAAAATAATTCAAGTAACAAGCACATGCTGGGCGCAAAGACATGGAAAAATCTTTTTAAATATAATGCAATATTTTTTGTAAGAACATAAAGAATTCCCATGTATGCAAAATAAAATACCATGAGAGTCATTAATTATGAGATATTGCATACAATTAAGAGCACATAAGTGTACGAGTGATTAAGAGAGGTAAGACATATCCCCGTAATCAATGGATGAGCAATAAAAACTACTCCCTCCACTCCAAAATAAGTGTCATGGTTTTAATCCAAAATTGAACTAAAACCACGACACATATTTTAAAACGCAGGAGTAGATTAAAAATTTCAGATGGTTTGCATGAGAAATACCCCAATTAGTTTGTGCCTTTTAGTATAGATCATGGAGTATAGAACTTACACTCCCTCCGTCGCTTGAACTAAAACCACGACACTTATTTTGGGATGGAGGGAGTAATTCGCACAACAACAAGAAAAAGGGGAAACGCCTAACGAGCAATGACCAAGGAACGGTTAAAAGCTCACATGTTGAACACATGTAGCTTTTCCAATTTTGGCCACTACTTGTAAATTAAAGATAAGATACTTCCAAATTAAGTAGTAGGAAAAACTATCTTGAAAAGTATCTGTACTTTGATTAGATACCATAGATATATCATGGAGAACAAATTAATGATCAAATTTGCAATTTGACGATCTCCAGCATTCCGGAGCAACCAAAGAAAGATTGACAATAATTAATTGATTGCCGCATTTAATAAACAAAGAAATATTGGAAAATAGTTAATTGATTAATTGTCATGTTTAATAAAAAAGTACTTGTATATGATCAAGGAATACCAATATGTAGTGCGTAATTTATTAGAACATTTTACTAGGAATATTGTAGTATGAATAAATGATCAAAGTTGCATCTTATGTATATTTATCATTTTATATTTCGACACTTCTAAATTAAAATAGGCGAATTTACCTTGAGAAGTACTTATCCAACGCTTGGTTTTATTAGTTCCCATGGATATTTTAGCTGACCACAAATTAATGATCAAATTTCTACTTATCTAGTATCTCGGAGATTTCAACATTTCGAGGGAACCGAAGTTTTTTTTTTTCAGTAATTAACTGAGATTAGAATATTAATAATTGCCGCGTTTCAGGGTTAGCACTCACTAGTCCACCACCAACCGGAGGAGGCCCTCCGGTATCCTCCAAATGCTAACGTCCTGCCTACCCGCCTCCCTGTCCCATTTCGCCCTCCATCTCTTCTCTTCCTACGAAAAGCTCGAAGCTTTTTGCAATTGCAGCGACTATTAATGGCTGCCGTTCTGAACTAATCACGGGGGCCATTACTAGCTCCCGGCGGCGTAGTTAATCCCCCCATAAACGCCGTCGCCTCCCGCTCTAATCCTTCGCCTCCCGCCGCTGGTGCCCCTGGTGGTAGCGGCAGTGGTGGTGGTACTAGGTGGCGGTTAGGTGGAGGTGAGAGAGGCGAGGGCGTAGGGGTCGGGAGAAAGAAGCGGTGCGTGCGGCGGGGGTGGTGGTGGGGAGATGGTCGTGGCCATGGCGGCGGCGCGGCGGAGGCGGGTGTGGCGGTGGGCCATGCGCGCGGTGGCCAGCGCGGTGATGTGGACGGCGGTCCTGCAGCTGGCGTCCATCACCGGCCTCTGGCGCCCCAGGGTCTTCGCGGACTGCTGGGGCGGCTCCGGCTCCGGGGGCGCCTCGGCCGGCCTGGCCGCGCTCGCCGGCGAGGACCGGGTCGCCGCGCGGCTCTCCCCTCCGGCGCTCGTGCCCAGGAGTAAGTGCTCTCTTCTTCCTCCTCCTCTTCCTCTTGCTCCCATCCGAAGCTTCCCCCTGCCCTTCCGTGGAATTAGTCTGCGCGATCTGGGCGAGCTGGTGGTTCCCGGATTTGGGCGGAGCTCGAGTCAAACGCGGCAGTTCTGTGGTCAACGACGCCGTCTCTTCTGACGATTCGGCTCGATCGCAAGCTCGAAATGGCGATTCTGAGGCCAATTTTGTGCCGTCTTGGGATCTTCAGGTCGCATTGGGGCTGCAAGCGTTCTGAATTTGTGGTTGCGTTTTTGTAGAAGCTGTTCTGAACCTGGACCTGAATGTGTGTTCATACCTCAATCTTCATTTCCTTTCCTGTGCTGCTCATATGCTATCTTGAGAGCTGATTTGTAAGCATGACATCACTGGAACATCCGATCTTAAGGCGCGCTCGATGTGCCGAGCTAGCTCTGGCCTCTGATTAAGATGAGCCTTTGCTGCTTTATGTTGCTGAAAAATAACAAATGATACAGAGTATTTCGCAACACGCAAGCAGCTTCCATCCAGTGATGCATTTTTATTTATTTATAATGGAAGCTTTTATTACCCCCGGACTCTGCATCATTGATGCATACAGCCTCACTGATTGCATCGTTTGTTACAAAGTCACCAAACAATGACATTTGACATATCTTGTTGTCTCAGTCCTTTTGTTGGCACTTGGCACTGCGAACTGGCGCTGATTAGGGTCTTGTTTTTTTATGCAGGAGTTTATAGAAGCAATGGCTATCTGCTAGTAACTTGCAACGGAGGCCTTAATCAAATGCGAGCCGGGGTTTGTACCTTAGCTAGAAGAGATTATTTTTTTGCTCCGTAGTTTGGGTACATGCCGTGATTCTAATTTTCTTATGAAATGGTGTGCTGCAGATATGTGATATGGTGACCATAGCACGCCATCTGAATCTAACATTAGTGCTCCCTGAACTGGATAAAAGGTCTTTCTGGGCTGATCCAAGGTATAATTTCCCATATAACACTGTTTCTATAACATCAAACACGAGCTGTTTGTCCAAAATTGCTTCCTGGAAACACATCAACATGTGCTATTACCTTGTGCTATTGTAAATGTCATTCATCCCCTTATCTCAGAGTAAAATAGGATCATTTTTCCTTGTGAAATATGTTCATGATTGTTTGTTGCTTAATTACAAAATAAGTTTGTTATTTTGACTTTGCAGTGATTTTGGAGATATATTTGATGTGAACCACTTCATTAATTCGTTAAGAGACGAACTAAAAATTGTCAAAGCACTACCGTTGAAACTCCAGCTAAAAACTAGGAGAAGACTTTATTCGATGCCTCCTATCAGCTGGTCAAACGATACATACTACCTAAAGCGGGTAAATAATGTCTGTCTTACTGCACGCTGCATTTAGTAGTGATAGAAAAGTAAGGAAATCTCAAAATCATGTGGACCTGAAAGCTTCTCTGCTGCAGGTATTACCTCTTGCAAGGAAGCACAAGGTGATCCATTTCAATAAAACGGATGCCCGGCTAGCAAACAATGGCATTCCTATCCATCTCCAAATGCTGCGCTGCCGTGTCAACTTTGAGGCTTTGAGATTCACTCCACAGATTGAGGCCCTTGGCAGAAAACTTATCTCCACCCTTCAACGAAGTGGGGAATTTGTTGTGCTTCACTTGCGTTATGAAATGGACATGCTCTCCTTTTCAGGCTGCACACATGGCTGTTCCGATAAAGAAACTGAGGAGCTCACCAGAATGAGGTTCGTATTTTGCATTACTACTTGGTGTTATAGATGTGCTGCTTCAGTAGGAACCAACTGATCAACTTATGAACTATAGATATGCATATCCATGGTGGAAAGAAAAGGAAATCGATTCTGAAACCAAGAGGCTTCAGGGACTTTGTCCCCTCACACCTGAGGAAATTGCTCTAGTGCTTAAAGCTCTAGGGTTTTCAAAGGATACGTTGATATATATTGCCTCTGGTGAAATCTATGGAGGTGAAAGACGGTTGGCTGCTCTTAAGGCTGCCTATCCGAATTTGGTGAGTGCTTCTTCCATTTACTATTTTCATTTACAATGTTCTCTGAGACATGTGTTAATTTTCTCAGCTTTGTCTAATAATAGGTTAGAAAGGAAAAACTGTTATCTTCCAATGAATTGTGGCCATTCCAGAACCATTCGACCCAGATGGCAGCACTGGACTACATGGTTTCGATAGCAAGCAATGTTTTCATCCCCAGTTATGATGGAAATATGGCAAGACTTGTCGAAGGTCACCGCAGGTTGGCTTCTCCGGAATATTTTGTTGATATTTACATTAGTTAAGAAATGTTTGAGTTTGCGTGCTCTTTTGATTATCAGAAACAAACATAAGTTTGTCTGCTTTCTAATGGCAACAGAACTACTTTGGGGTTATGCTGATGAACCTTTTGGCTGTTCTGTTTTAGGTATAGTGGCTTTCGCAAGACCATCTTATTGGACAGGACAAAACTTGTTGAACTTTTGGATCATTTCCAAGGAGGTTCATTGTCCTGGGATGAATTCTCTGCGGCTGTGAAGGAGGCGCACCAGTATCGCATGGGCCAACCCACAGACAGAAGGGCCATCCCTGGCCGGCCCAAGGAAGAGGACTACTTCTATGCTAATCCCCAAGAATGCGTCGGTTCCAGTTCCATGGGGAGATTAAGAGATGTTTCCTGATGATACCCGGAAAAGCATTGCAAATGAGTATTGATGCTGACCTGATAGCATAGCGTTAACCCGGTGACACCATGACTTTGTACAGCTGACCCAAGTTCCTCCTGCTTACTACTGATTATTCACTTTAGGTACAAGCAGAGCTACACGTCGAGTGTCTATAACCAGATTCCATAACAGAATAAAGCTGAGAAAGAAATTCAAGGCATCCGAGTTCGGAGAGAAGAGACGCCACATGAGCAGCCATTCTGCTCTGCTCGATTGCCACTTCCAGTTATTGTTGTATTTCATTTTCTTTTCAAAAACAAAAAAATCCATTTCATTTCACTCTCCATTCCCCCTTCTCTTTGTTTAGGGCTCTGACTCTTATCATGGGTATGTCAAAGTTCATGAGTGTTAATTTTGACTATGAGGAGTTTTCCGCCGATGTTCTTTTGTACTAGTTACCAAAGCTATTATGAAATTTCAGGTCATACAGAAAATGTTCTGACAAACATTAACCTGGAGCTGGAGGGCTCCAAGATAAGATGATCCATTTTGTTTCTTTCCAACAACTGGGTCATGGAGTGTGTTATTACTTTGTTGAACTGTATGCAAACTTCTCCGATGTGGCTGTTGTCCTTGCTTCTGCGAATTTGACCCGCAACCGCGAAGGAATCAGCTGACCTGCAACTGCAAAGGAACCAGCCTGATCTCATGCATATATCTCTTTTTTGTTCCTCTGAAATCCCTAGATAAGTGGTGCATCCAATGCAGTGTTTCGTCCGTGCAAGTTTTGGACTTTGGTGACGTGTCCTAGAGATTTGGTGTAGTGTAATCGGTTGTCCAAACATTTTGGCATGGAGATCATCTTGTGCTTGGTTTGAAAAGAAAATGCTCTAGAATCGTTTGGTGTTTTCTGTGAACAAGACGGAACTTGCTTTTCTGTTTTTAGTGTTTGTTTAAATCTTTTACTACTTTTACGGCCAAATTTTCAATGGTAAACTATAAAATATGCACAACACACATAGTTCATCACACCTGGATTTCTCGATGACCGATGCTAGGTTTTCAACTTCTTATATGCCCCTACTTATACAAACATCTGACGTGCTGTAACAAAATCAACAAGTCTTCAGCGGGCGAGATAAATAAGTCATAGTATACATTAAATGTTGACTTAAAATGAATGAATTTCAAGCTGATTTGCTAGTGCCCATCTGGATGAGAATTAACAAAATCTCATCTAACTCTCATGCCATTCCATTTTACGGGGAGTTTCGTGCGATATTTTTTAATGCTTGATTGTTTTTTTATAACTATATCGGTTAGATGATACTTACTAGCCACGCCCATTTTCAAATATGTGTTATGAACGGAGGTTATTTCCTACAAGATCGTATGACCATTAAATGTTTTTCCAGCTTGTTCATCAGAAGTACTGCATCGTTGATCACAATATAAGAGATGAAAATTATTGAATAAACTCGGGATATGATCATTGCTAATTTTAATTGAAGAAAGCAACAAAAAAAGAAAAAATAGAAAAAAAGGCGAAAGTAGGATAGGGCCCAACCGGGTTCGAACCGGTGACCTATTGATCTGCAGTCAATTGCTCTACCACTGAGCTATGGACCCATTGTGCTTAAAATATTTTTGTTTTCTATTTCATTCGTTCTCTATGCTCCCTTCTCTTTGTTTTGGGCACTGACTCTGATCATGGGCATATCAAAGTTCACGAATGTTAATATTTTTTACGAGGAGTTTCCTCTGATGTTTTTTTCGTACTAGTCACCGGAGCCATTACGAACTTTCAGCTCACACAGAATTAATGGCAAACATTACATTACTTACTCTGGAGGGGTCAAACCCTCAAAGATAATATGATTGATTGATTTTTACTTTCTTTCCAGCAACTGATTCATGGGGTGTATTCTTGTTTTATAGAACAGTATGCATATAAGCAAACGCCGATGTTGTGGCTGCCGTGCCAGAAGAGAGCACATCCTTCTGCTGTTTTCTGCAGCTGATCTGATGTGCAGCTTACTTTTTGTTCTTCTGAAATCCCTAGGCCAGTGTATTCCAGTCTAGTTTTTTCTTCCGGCATTGGTATCGTCGCAGTCATTTTCTGCTAGATATCTGATTTGAATTAATAAGTGTAACTCAAAGTCTTCCAACACCGACAGGAAGATAAGGAGCATAAGAGCATGATGTTTCTTTATCTTCCTGTCTTGCGAGGAACCTTTATCATCAAAATTTGGTGCTTTGGAGATCTTAGAAGCAACTGAACTTGTGTTGAAGCCATTTCAGCATGCAGTTTTTTTCTTCGGAAATACGCGAAGCTTGCGTTTCTATCTTCAGCTCAGTTGTTGCACAATTCATTCATTTTTTAGGTTTGGAGTCTAGAACTATTTTTCTTGGACTTGACTCACATTGCACATGTTCTAATACATTACTCGAAAAAGGTTCCTCAAGGGTGGATTTTCAATAATGATGTAAGCGTGTTTTGGATGCATGTTACGGAGCTGCGGGCCAAAAGAAAGAACACATGACCATATCATGTTCATTTGAAGAATTGAGACTGAAAAAAAAAACAAGAGATACTCTATAAAAAGAAGACCATTACCATGTGTATTTGAAGAAATGAGATTTCTAAAATATGAGAAACAAAAACAAGAGGCAAACCACATGAATGTCTCATGTTTATTTGATGAAGTTAGTCTGAAAATAAATTAAAAATAAACAGAGAGGGCCCAACCGATTTTCAATAATGATGTAAGCGTGTTTTGGATGCATGTTACGGAGCTGCGGGCCAAAAGAAAGAACACATGACCATATCATGTTCATTTGAAGAATTGAGACTGAAAAAAAAAACAAGAGATACTCTATAAAAAGAAGACCATTACCATGTGTATTTGAAGAAATGAGATTTCTAAAATATGAGAAACAAAAACAAGAGGCAAACCACATGAATGTCTCATGTTTATTTGATGAAGTTAGTCTGAAAATAAATTAAAAATAAACAGAGAGGGCCCAACCGGGTTCGAACCGGTGACCTATTGATCTGCAGTCAATTGCTCTACCACTGAGCTATGGACCCATTCGTTAAAAAATTTACTTAACTGTTTGAAGAGTGAAGTTATCAACGATAGTATGATTGATTTTACTTCTTCCCAGCAACTGATTCATGGAATGTATTCTTCTTTTACTTGAACAATGTGCGTATAAGCAAAAGCTGATGTTGTGGTTCTTGTCCTTGCTCTGCACATTGACCTGCAACTGCAAACGTATCAGCTGATCTTAGGTGTAACTTTTCTTTTGGTTAATCTGAAATCCCTATCTGAGTGGGTGACACAGTGCGGTGTGTTTTTGTTAGACCTTGGTGATGGCAGTATTGTCCCAGTCATTTTCTGCTAGAGATTTGGTTTGATGTAGTCTCGGTGGACCAAACTTGTTCACCTGGACATCATTCTGTGCTTGGTTTGAAAACTTGGAGAGAGGTTTTCTTTTGGATTAGGTACAAAACTAAAGGAGTACTAAGGGCTCCTTTGATTCAATGGAATTTCATAAAAAAATGGAGGAATTTAATCATTAGATTTTTTTTCCTATGGTGGTCGTTTGATTCGCAGGATTGAAATCCTTAGAAATTTTTTCATACGATCCATTTGTACTACATTTGGAGAAAATTTTACGTCGACTCAAACCTATCGGTAGAATTTTTTTGTTTTTCGTGTGCTATCAAACATTCTTTCATCCATATTTCTGTAGTTTTGTTATCCTGTAGGATACAAGAGGACATGGCACTCTGTTTCTTCATTTCGAGAATCCTGTGAATCAGAGAAGCCCTAATTGAAGAGTTTGGTTTTCTGTATTCCTTTAGGAACATCCCTCGTAGGGCAAGGGTGCTCGTGCAATTCATTGAAGATAGAAAAAGTTGGATCAGCTAATAAGGACAACCGAGTCGAAACACTCTACAAAACACGGCTTATTGAAAAAAGACATACCAAGACCCTCACATCGAGCGATGGATCTAATAAAGACTAGGGCCAGAGCACTGTAGGCACACTGGTAGTGTTTTAACTTTTTTTATGACAGTGTTTAACTTTATTGCCTCAACAATTACACTAGGATATTCCAAAAAAAAAAACAATTACACTAGGATAGCCGGCAAAGTCATCATGTTGTTGGTGTCTTTCAACGATGATGAAAGAAGCACAAGAACATGACCAACGTTGGGTCAATACCTAGATGACTAGACTCGGTTCTCGTATTAGAACCGGGTTCCAACTTATGCCCACCCATAGATGCTCCTACCTTTGGCTCAATCGCTTTCTTATTTTTCAATCGCTTTCTTAGACACGAGTCTAGTATTTAGTTTGGACTGAACTCACGTTGCTTGTGCTGTAATTGACCGGATTTCTAATAATGAATTAAGCGCGTTTCAGATGCATTTTGAAGTGAAACTTAAAAAAATAGAAAACAAGATGTATTCTACGAAAAGAATACCACATGACCATATAATGTTTATTTGAAGAAGTTAGTTTTAAAAAAAAAATAAGCGCGTTTCGATATGCATTTTGAATTCCAGTTTAAATGAAAAATAAAATATACTCCTGTATTCTAAAAAAGGTACCACGTGACCATATAATGTTTATGTGACAAAAATAAAATTGAAATTAGGGAGGGCCCAACCGGGTTTGAACCGGTGACCTATTGATCTGCAGTCAATTGCTCTACCACTGAGCTATGGACCCAATTTGATTAATTTTTTAATTAAAGACATATTAGCCATCTTCTGTGTGTACACTTTTCTATTTTGAAATCTGCTCTAGATGATCTCGGTTTATTATTAAAAAAAGAAAGAGAGTTTGCTCGGTTAATTTGTGGAAAATCATTACATCGTGTCCACAAGATAGGGCATTCTGGCTGACCTGGTTACCAACAAGACACATCACCGAAAAAAGAAACATTGTCGAGGATGCCTGCAAGGTGTCAACATCGTCACCTCTCCTGAGCAAGTCACTCCAACTACATCGCAAACGACCAACCAAGAGCTCAGAAAATATGTCTAGCAAAGTCACAATACCGGCGCCAACCTTCGTAATTTTTGGAGGTCGTTGCAAATCGAGCCTGCAAATCTTCAAATTTGTTGGTTAGGAGTGCTGATATGGAGGAAGCTTCAAACCCAACCGGCCACGAGGAAAGGAACTTTCATATCGTTCTTCCCCTCCCTTTCATGCCCGTACCAATGTCGTGGCTATGTTTTTCACCTGTAAATGCGACCTTTAACAACCGCTCTCTGCCTACCATCTCCCCAACTACCCATTAATGACACCCGTTCCCGCCGCCCGCCGGCTATACGATGCCTCTCCCTCCACCACTCAGTTCTCCTCAATGGCTCATCACAATCCCATTGCCACCGACATGAAGCAGGAGCAGGTGTACGACTAGGCTGCTCGATGGGCCGAATTCGACCGTGCCTTGGTGGCTGTTAGGAAGATGGATGCTGAGAGGGACCACTGGCTTTGGGACCGCACGCCCACTCCCAACACCGGGAATGACATGGACGAAATGGGATGAGGCAGCCCTGCCCTGTTTCCGCTCAATCGTGGCCCACAATGTCGTCGCCCTTGCAATTTTGGTGTGGGACGAGGTCACTTTGGCTCATTTTTCGTGAGATTGAGGCGGCCAATGCCACATCGTCCAACATGATAAGTACCACCGCAATTATCGTTTCAACAACTAATTTAGAAGGGAGTTTTCCTATGAGAAGACCAGAAGGGAGTTTTCCCGGCCCAATGCTGCATCATCCAGCATCGACAAGTCCCACCATCGTTATCGTTTCAACAACTAGTTTAGTTATAGGTTTAGTTCAAGTTTTAATGTTCTATATATACTAAGTCGTAGTGTGACCAATTTTTCCGCCCCTAACTATGAAATAAACTGCTTGGGTCGGGAAATCGTCCATAAATGAAATCATCTGTGCTAAATTCATGCATGCTTTGTGTGGGTGGGGAGTTGGGCCGGGAAGAAAATGTTATAGCCAATGACATATGAGTCTCACACGCAGATTTCTTTTTACCGATTTTAAGTTTACTCGTTGCTTCGGCAACCTTGAAAATATTATGAAAAATCCCATGTCTTCCTGAAGAAGCTACATCAAAAAAATATCATGTCCTTTTTGAAGTAAACGAACAAGAAGTACTCATGTTTTCCAATGGATATTACGGACCCAAGGGAGTTTTCGTACGAGAGGACCACATGAGTATATCATGTTCTTTTCAAGAAGTGATGTAAAAAAAATGCTCTTTTCAAGAAGTGACATCCGAAAACAAAAACAAAGAAAATACAATAACATGAGGGCCCAACCGTCGTTATCGTTTCAACAACTAGTTTAGTTATAGGTTTAGTTCAAGTTTTAATGTTCTATATATACTAAGTCGTAGTGTGACCAATTTTCCGTCCCTAACTATGAAATAAACTGCTTGGGCCGGGAAATCGTCCATGAATGAAATCATCTGTGCTAAATTCATGCATGCTTTGTGTGGTTGGGGAGTTGGGCCGGGAAGAAAATGTTATAGCCAATGACATATGAGTCTCACACGCAGATTTCTTTTTACCGATTTTAAGTTTACTCGTTGCTTCGGCAACCTTGAAAATATTATGAAAAATCCCATGTCTTCCTGAAGAAGCTACATAAAAAAAATATCATGTCCTTTTTGAAGTAAACGAACAAGAAGTACTCATGTTTTCCAATGGATATTACGGACCCAAGGGAGTTTTCGTACGAGAGGACCACATGAGTATATCATGTTCTTTTCAAGAAGTGATGTAAAAAAATGCTCTTCTCAAGAAGTGACATCCGAAAACAAAAACAAAGAAAATACAATAACATGAGGGCCCAACCGTCGTTATCGTTTCAACAACTAGTTTAGTTATAGGTTTAGTTCAAGTTTTAATGTTCTATATATACTAAGTTGTAGTGTGACCAATTTTCCGTCCCTAACTATGAAATAAACTGCTTGGGCCGGGAAATCATCCATGAATGAAATCGTCTGTGCTAAATTCATGCATGCTTTGTGTGGGTGGGGAGTTGGGCCGGGAAGAAAATGTTATAGCCAATGACATACAAGTCTCACACGCAGATTTCTTTTTACCGATTTTAAGTTTACTCGTTGCTTCGGTAACCTTGAAAATATTATGAAAAATCCCATGTCTTCCTGAAGAAGCTACATCAAAAAATAACATGTCCTTTTTGAAGTAAACGAACGAAAAGCACTCATGTTTTCCAATGGATATTACGGACCCAAGGGAGTTTTCGTATGAGAGGACCACATGAGTATATCATGTTCTTTTCAAGAAGTGACATATGAAAAGAAAAACAAAAAAGAGTATATCATGTTCTTTTTCAAGAAGAGATGTAAAAAAATGTTCTTTTCAAGAAGTGACATCCGAAAAGAAAAACAAAGAAATACAACAACATGAGGGCCCAACCAAGTTCGAACTGGTGACCTATTGATCTGCAACCAATTGCTCTACCAATGAGCTATGAACCCATTTGATGTGGATTTAATACCTAATATTACTCATTAGTAGGTAAATAACGGATAACATTTTTACGCCATACCTAAGCTTTACTTAACTACGGCCAACGTGCAATGTATGTTCGAGATGACGTGTGCTCCAACGCATGAAGAACTCGACATGAAATGTCCGTACACAAGAGAAGACCAAATGCCGGCCGATATACGTGTGGCACTCAAACCGTCAATACGTACTGATCCTCTCATTTTTCAAAGTAAAACAAACGTAGAGTCTCGTATCAATCATCGTATATGAACCAGAAGAACACGATGCTTGCATGAAACAAAACAACATCTTCTTCCTTGTACGCCCACTGCTGCCACTTATATTACACCACCCACACCCAAGCCGACCGGGTTGATTCTCTCTCAAAACCTGCACCATATCAACCAAGCGACGGCCTATCTAGCTAGCTACTTGGCGGCGGCGGCGCCATTGGAGGAGGAAGGCGGAGGCAGCAGGAAGTCGAGGAGGATCTGGTTGAAGAGCTTGGAGTCCTCCTGCTGCGGCAGGTGGCCCGTGTCGGGGATGATCCTCACCGTCGCCTTCTCCCCGAGCTTCTCCTTCACCTTGTGCGCCTTGGCCACCGGGAAGATCTGGTCGAACTCGCCCCACACGATCAGCACCTCCTGGGGGAGAGGAGTGATCTGGAAGCCGTGCCCGGAGGCGATCCCCTTGATCAGCTCGATCTTCCCCTCTCTCTGGACCGCGAAACACTTCTGCACAGTAAAAGCGTATGTACTTTGGTTAATTTTAATCAATTAGTTGCAATCTACTTCCTCCGTTCCAAAATATAAGAATGTTTTTGACGCTACACTAGTATAAAAAACGCTCTTATACTACTCAAACTTGATTTTAAAAATTGTGGCTACATGCATGCTCGCGGTGTCACACACACACATTCTCCACCAACTGTCCGGTCGGTGGCAGACGTGATTCGCCACCAAATCGCTGGTGCGATCCATCATTTTCGTAGCTTTTAATCATGGCGGCGAATGATGCACACTGCAACGACCTTTTCAATCGACGTCGCACCGCACCCATCGTATGCATGGCCTCAGTGTGACGTGGGAGGGAGTACGTACCCGGAGGAGGTCGCGGGCGAGGCACTCGGGGAGGTACTTGGGCGGGCCGTGCGCGCAGATGTCCATCAGCCGCCGCAGCGCCTTGGTGTCCGCCGGCACCATCAGCTCCGTCACGTCCGCCACGCCGCCCTTGGCCGCCAGCGCCCGGTCGTCCTCGGGCCCCTTGGCCAGGTCCGAGCTGCACACCGCCACCTTCCCCACCGTCCACGCTCCGGCTCCCCCGCCCTGCTGCAGCGCCCGCGCCAGGTGGTACGCCACCAGCCCGCCGTAGCTGGTGCCCACGAGGTGCACGACGCGCCCCTCCTCGCCGACGCCGCCGAGGCGGTCGCTGGCGAGGAGCTTGGCGATGGCGGCGGCCTGGAACGCGTCGGAGCGGCCCGGGGCCCGCGTGGTGGACGCGCCGAAGAAGAGCAGCGTGGGCACGACGAGGTCGAAGTGCTTGGACAGCGGGCCCACCTGCGCCGCCCACTGCCACGTCGGGTCCGGCCCGAAGCCGTGGATCAGCACCACCACCGGCCGCCGCCCCCGCTGCTGCTGCCGCTGCTTGGACTCGGCGTCGGGGGAGGAGAGGAGGGAGGGGTGGGCCCAGAAGTGGAGCGTGGTGTCGGCGTCGACGGCGACGGAGCTGGGCCGGAGGCCGGCCGAGGTGAAGGCCCGGCGGAACACCGCGTTGAGGAGGGACACCACGCCGAACCCCATTGCTGTCTATGCGTCTGTCTCTCTCTCTCTCGCTCTGCTCAGCTCTGTCAAGCTCTGCTTCTTCTTCTGCGATGTCTGTCTGCCTCGACGTGCGTCTTATAGTCTGTCTGTCTGCTTGTTTCCGTCCAATGGCATTAGGTTTTGTTGCTTAACTACTGGTGTACTTTGTGATGTTATTCCAGGTAGAGGTAGGTGAGCGTGCATGGTTGGTTCAAGTGTGTCGACTGGATCGTTTCTGCTGCTTCTAGAGAGAGTTGGGAGAGAAAAAGCTGCCTAGAATGCGACTCAGATGGGGATGCAGAGTATGGAGGAATAACCATGGAATGCTCTGCCTTTTTAGTACGAATTGGATGTAATCATGGGTCAATCTTCTACAAAAATGCCTGGTTTTTTCCTCACCTGCCACTCCATCATGGACTGTGTTTCGATGCCTTAAGGCACATGCCTCTATGACATGTGGGTCAACAGATGGTTGTCCCACATGTCAGTGATCCAAAGGCAGGTGTCTTTACGGCATTGAAGTTGCGTCCCTCGATCATGCGCCGGTTTGATCTTTCTTTAGGCTTAAGGCCCCATCGGGAAGAAAAGAAAAATGCAGGAATTTTGGAGGATATGATTCCTATAGGAACTACTCGTATTCCATTGCCGTTTGGAACAAAGGAATACTATCCTACACTCACTTGAAACCTATGTAATGGGTTATTCCATTGGAATTTTGAAGGGAACCAAACTTGATGTCTTATCTCATGCTTTCTTCTTTTGCTGTCTACAATTTATGTGCTTTTCATGTGTGGCACCTAAATGTTAGTTTTTCAATTTTGTGTGGTTTTAGTTCCTATAGTCTTCCAGGATAAACGACATCTCTATTCACGTGTTTTTCCTATTTCTACGTTTTGAGGGGCCAAACAGAGCTCTAGTCCTCGGGAGGCCCGCGTTCCCACATACCCTCAATGTCGAAACCCGGACTCTATACGCGAGAGGGCACATGATGGATATATGCTTCAAATCTTTGAGATCATCGCCACACCTTAGGCAACAAGACTTGTTGAAGATTTTCTTATGTGCAAGGCTGGCCTGGGAGTTTAACCTTGCTACTCCATCTCCATATAGTGCTAGCATTCATATGATCTTCGTCTCCTTGCATCAAAAGGCTAGCTATAAGCTTGTTTGGAGTAGAAGATCTCTCCCCTGCCGGGGAAGTGTTAATCCAACCCGTTAGAGGGTTGAAAATCCTGCAACATAGACATTAACACACCGAATTCTAGTTGTCTGCGATTAAAATAAAAATCTAGTTATTTCATAGATTAGATTCTAAGCCAAGTTGCAAGATATGAGCCACTCTGAATGTTAGTTTGTGGAGTGTGTAATAAGGTTCGGGAAGGCTTCTGCTAGGGCGGAATGTTGTAGCCAAGTGTCTAACCAAAAGTAGATAGTTGAACCATTGGAAGCAAGTACAAAGGTATTTTTTGTGAAGTTTACGTAATTTTTATCCAAAACAAACAGAGATAATATAAAAAAACAGTAACAAACGTCTTCTCAAAATTAAAAAATGGACATGATAGAATAATTAATGTGCAACAATCACTATAGCGTTTATCCTTTCAACTTGACCATAGCAGATCCATAATTTGTATGCTTTTACTTGTATCAGCATCTCGAGGATTCCAAGACAAAGTTAGCCTCACTCCTGATGTAATAATCCGCTTCAAGAATATTGTTCTCTTCACTTATTATTTAATTTGATCTCCTAGGTTGTTTTCTACCATATGCCATTCATTTGATGATTTATTCTTCAGCACACAATTTGACACTATATAGAACCTCGATGATGTAGTCTATTAGCAGTCCGCTGAGATAGTTTTAAAGCGTGTTTGAAATAACATGGATTTATTTTAAACTGTAGGACACGAACCAAGAACTAAGAGTCGGAACAGTGATGAAAAAGCCCTTGGTGCTCCAAGATTGAAGCACACATTGCTTGCTTGTGAGGTAAGATTATTACAGTTTATCCATCACATTGGTTTTTTCTTACATCGCTTGCCAATAGAAGTGAAGTTTGATACAAATCATGGTGCACTAAAAATTTGGGCACTAAAGTAAGCTTTTTAGATTGGCTCCTACAAAAATTGATGTTGATTCTTCAACCCATATTTCTTAATTATTTGTTGGGTAACTTATGAAAGAAAAACTTTGTGATGCTTTATCCGACTCTGCCAATCATGATCGACTAGTTAAGTTAGGATGGGGGAGGAGCCCCACTCCACCATCTTATGTTAGGGTAGGGGGCCTATGCCCCCCTCCCCTCTCATTGAATAATCACATTTATATGGTGTATTAAGACCTTATTTGCTAATGAAAGTTACATTTTTATGTTTATATCCTTGTAATGGCCTTTATGGTATGCAATGTATAGGTGTGAAATTACTTGCTTTACTCTATTATAGCCATTATACCTATTATACCAATAAAACAGCTCCATATAATTCATTTGCGAGTTAGAAACATCAATTATTATGTCAATATTTGGTGTCTATTAAGTATATTTGCAATTGGGTCAACTATTTTGATATCTACATCAACATCTCAAGATGGACAGCTGCCGGCCGGTTCTAGCCATCTACAATGGGGACGATACGACTGACGAGAACGCTTGACAGGAGAAATCCAAAGGAAATCATATAAAATTCTTTCATATTCTTAAACTTCTAGTAATAACAATTTATCCTAAAATGATATGCTCCATGAGAAGGCTACATATTTTGCATTATGGTCACAAGGGAGCCCAAGTTCACTCAATCCTTTTATTCACTAGAAGACCCTTCTAAGGTAATGTATCATGTGTCATGCTTACATATGTAGTATAATCTTATTGGTTGTTTCATTAGAGTATCACCCGGTTGTACTTAGGTGATGGAGTTTCATCAAAAGCTAGTCACATTGAGAACTGTTGGTGTTGAAACAGAGGACAAAATTGTCGTGCTGTCATGAGGAAGACTAGAAGAGCACTGTATCAATAAGGAATCTTATATTATTTGCTGTCTCATTGAGTTTTACTTTTTCTTTATAAATTTCAAGTAGACGGACGTGGGGTATCTACTCCTGAGCTCAAATGCACCTTGATGAACAGTAAAATAGCAAAAAGAGTAAAAAAATAAAAAAATTCTGAATTTGTTTTGTGGTAAACTTAACTGTTTTGTATGCTTGCAAAATTTCAGCACGAAATGACATTGGTAAAGTCGTGGCAAAAGAACAAAATCGATGCTCCAGAAATGCTAGTTTTGAACACATTTTGGAGTACTGATTTTGTATTTTTTTTCCATGACTTCCACGAATGTCATTTTGTGCTGAAATTTGGTTAGCATACAAAATATTTGCCAAAGTTTATCAAAAAAATCAGATTTGTCCAAATATTTTTACCTTTTACTATTCATCAAGGTGCATTTGATCTCGGGATCAGAACATGACTTTTAACACCTTCTATTCTAATTGCATTGGGCTGTATAAATTAATGTGGCACGTATGTAGGTGAATATCTTTGAATCATGCGGCCTGGACCTATGCTCCAGCTGAACCATAACTCAGAACAACCTCTGTCCGAAGAGAGTTAACGAATTTTACAGTCATGTAGACGCACAGGGCCAACTCCAAGATTCCATGCAGGGCGTGATAGACCTCGTGGATCGGGTAGGTCAGATCGATCCGGTAGTCCTACCTTTACCTGGTGTAGAAGAGCTCGTTCCAGCGCCGGCCATGGTGAAGTAGGGGCCAGAGATGGCGGCGGTGGTGTGCTTCCCGTGAGCACCGCGCTAACCCTAGATCGGTAGGGATTGTAGGTGGGGATTATGGCAGCGATTAACCTCGTGGGTCATGCCCCGGCCCCTGATACGTCTCTGTCGTATCTACTTTTCCAAATACTTTTGCCCTTGTTTTGGACTCTAACTTATATGATTTGAATGAAACTAACCCGGACTGACGCTGTTTTCAGCAGAATTGCCATGATGTTGTTTTACATGCAGAAAACAAAAGTTCTCGGAATGACCCGAAACTCCACGGAATATCTTACAATAAATAATAAAAAATCCTCGCCAAATATGAAGACTAGGGGGCCCACACCCTTTCCATGAGGGTGGGGCCCCCCCCTAGGGCGTGCCCCCTACCTCGTGGGCCCCCTGGAGACCTCCTGACTCCAACTCCAACTCTATATATCTGCTTTCGGGGAGAAAAAATTAAGATAGAAGATTTCATCGCGTTTTACGATACGGAGCCGCCGCCAAGCCCTAAAACCTCTCGGGAGGGCTGATCTGGAGTCCGTTCGGGGCTCCGGAGAGGGGGATTCGTCACCGTCGTCATCATCAATCGTCCTCCATCACCAATTTCATGATGCTCACCGCCGTGCGTGAGTAATTCCATCATAGGCTTGCTGGACGGTGAGGGGTTGGATGAGATTTATCATGTAATCGAGTTAGTTTTGTTAGGGTTTGATCCCTAGTATCCACTATGTTTTGAGATTGATGTTGCTATGACTTTGCTATGCTTAATGCTTGTCACTAGGGCCCGAGTGCCATGATTTCAGATCTGAACCTATTATGTTTTCATCAATATATGAGAGTTCTTGATCCTATCTTGCAAGTCTATAGTCACCTATTATGTGTTATGATCCGTTAACCCCGAAGTGACAATAATCGGGATACTTACCGGTGATGACCGTAGTTTGAGGAGTTCATGTATTCACTATGTGCTAATGCTTTGTTCCGGTTCTCTATTAAAAGGAGGCCTTAATATCCCTTAGTTTCCATTAGGACCCCGCTGCCACGGGAGGGTAGGACAAAAGATGTCATGCAAGTTCTTCTCCATAAGCACGTATGACTATATTCGGAATACATGCCTACATTACATTGACGAATTGGAGCTAGTTCTTTGTCACCCTATGTTATGACTGTTACATGATGAACCACATCCGGCATAATTATCCATCATTGATACAATGCCTACGAGCTTTCCATATATTGGTTTACGCTTATTTACTTTCCCGTTGCTATTGTTACAATCACTACAAAATACCAAAAACATTACTTTGCTTTCGTTACTCTTTTGTTACTGTTACCATCACTATCATATTACTTGCTACTAAACACTTTGCTGCAGATACTAAGTTTCCAGGTGTGGTTGAATTGACAACTCAGCTGCTAATACTTGAGAATATTCTTTGGCTCTCCTTGTGTCGAATCAATAAATTTGGGTTGAATACTCTACCATCAAAAGCTGTTGCGATCCCCTATACTTGTGGGTCATCAGCCTCCACCTCTTTTTATATAGCGCGGGTCACAGGGGACCACCAACCATGGTTTGGTTGGGCGCCCCCGATCAGGGCGCGAGTCAAGGGCCCGTTCGACCCATTGGGTTCGAACGGGGTAGAGATCAACCTAACATTCTCCCCCTTGATCTCAACTTTACTTTTAGCTTTATACTTTCTAGTTTATTTGATTCATCACATATTGGTACATAGAGCCTGTTTCATCGTCACAACTTAATTGCCGTTAGAATCATACAGCTACAACATACGTTATGATCAGAAGCAAATTCTGTTCCTTTTGGGCCTATCCAGAAATCATAAGGCTTTCCCTTAAACCCATGCCGGCTAAGTGTCCCTTGAACACATTGGGTGGTAAGCCTTTCGTTAGCGGACCCGCAAGCATATCCTTTGTCCTTATATGCTCGAGACTTATAGTTTGATCCTGGATTTTATCTTTCACAACATAATACCTTATCTCTATTGTTTTGGCAGCATTACTCGACTTGTTTTTGTGAGCATAGAATACTGCGGGTTGGTTGTCGCAATACATATTTAGTGGTTTGTGAATACAATCTACCACTTTCAAGTCGGGTACAAATTTCTTTAGCCATACCGCCTGCCCCGTGGCTTCGAAGCATGCTATGAATTCTGCATGCATCGTGGATGATGCAACTATGGACTGTTTGGAGCTTTTCCACGAAATAGCTCCCCCGGCAAGAGTGAAGACGTATCCTGACGTGGATTTTCTATCATCTCTGTCCCCCTGATACGTCTCCAACGTATCTATAATTTTTGATTGTTCCATGCTATTATATTATCAACTTTGGATGTTTATGGGCTTTATTATACACTTTTATATCATTTTTGGGACTAACCTATTAACCCAGAGCCCAGTGCCAGTTTCTGTTTTTACCTTGTTTTAGGGTTTCGAAGAAAAGGAAAATCAAATGGAGTCCAATTGACCTGAAACTTCATGGAACTCATTTTTGGAAGGAAAGAAGCCCAGAACACTTGAAGTGCACGTAAGGGAAGCTTCGAGGAAGCCACGAGGTAGGGGGGCGCGCCCACCCCCCTAGGGCGCGCCCTCCACCCTCGTGGGCCCCTCGTGGCCCCCCTGACGTACTTCTTCCGCCTATATATCTCCATATACCCTAAAACATTGAGGAGGACAATAGATCGGGAGTTCCGCCGCCAGAAGCCTCCGTAGCCACCGAAAGCCAATCTAGACCCGTTCCGGCACCCTGCCGGGAGGGGGGGAATCCCTCTCCGGTGACCATCTTCATCATCCCGGTGCTCTCCATGACGAGGATGGAGTAGTTCTCCCTCGGGGATGAGGGTATGTACCAGTAGCTATGTGTTTGATCTCTCTCTCTCTCTCTCGTGTTCTTGAGGTGATACGATCTTGATGTATCGCGAGCTTTGCTATTATATTTGGATCCTATGATGTTTTCTCCCCCCTCTACTCTCTTGTAATGGATTGAGTTTTCCCTTTGAAGTTATCTTATCGGATCGAGTCTTTATAGATTTGAGAACACTTGATGTATGTCTTGCCGTGCGTATCTGTGGTGACAATGGATACCACGTGATTCACTTGATGTATGTTTTGGTGATCAACTTGCGGGTTCCGCCCATGAACCTATGCATAGGGGTTGGCACACGTTTTCGTCGTGATTCTCCGGTAGAAACTTTGGGGCACTCTTTGAGGTCCTTTGTGTTGGTTGAATAGATGAATCTGAGATTGTGTGATGCATATCGTATAACCATACCCACGGATACTTGAGGTGACAATGGAGTATCTAGGTGACATTAGGGTTTTGGTTGATTTGTGTCTTAAGGTGTTATTCTAGTACGAACTCTAGGGCTGTTTGTGACACTTATAGGAATAACCCAACGGATTGATTGGAAAGAATAACTTTGAGGTGGTTTCGTACCCTACCATAATCTCTTCGTTCGTTCTCCTTTATTAGTGACTTTGGAGTGACTCTTTGTTGCATGTTGAGGGATAGTTATGTGATCCAATTATGTTATTATTGTTGAGGGAACTTGCACTAGCGAAAGTATGAACCCTAGGCCTTGTTTCAACACATTGCAATATCGTTTACGCTCACTTTTACCATTAGTTACCTTGCTTTTTTTATATTTTCAGATTACAAAAACTATTATCTACTATCCATATACCACTTTTATCACCATCTCTTCGCCGAACTAGTGCACCTATACAATTTACCATTGTATTGGGTGTGTTGGGGACACAAGAGACTCTTTGTTATTTGGTTGCAGGGTTGCTTGAGAGAGACCATCTTCATACTACGCCTCCTACGGATTGATAAACCTTAGGTCATCCACTTGAGGGAAATTTGCTACTGTCCTACAAACCTCAGCACTTGGAGGCCCAACAACGTCTACAAGAAGAAGGTTGTGTAGTAGACATCAAGCTCTTTTCTGGCGCCGTTGCCGGGGAGGTGAGTGCTTGAAGGTATATCTTTAGATCTTGCAATCGAATCTTTTTGTTTCTTGTTTTATCACTAGTTTAGTTTATAAAAGAAAACTATAAAAAGATGGAATTGAGTTTGTCTCATACACTTCACCTTTTTAATATCTTTCGTGAGTATGATGGAAAGGATAATTGTGCTCAAGTGCTAGAAGAAGAAATTTATAAAATGTTTGGCACTAAATATTTGAATGATGGGCATGATTGCAATGTTGTTAGTATGAATTCCTTGATTATCCATGATGCTAATGATATGCAAAGCCACAAGCTTGGGGAAGCTATGTTTGATGAAGATGATATTTTTTGTCCCCCAAGTTTTGATGAGAAAATTTATTATGATTAAAGCATGCCTCCTATTTATGATGATTATATTTATGAAAGTGGATTTGAAGAGGTCATGACTTTAATTTGTGATGAATCCACTATTCCGGAAGAGGTTCCAATTGATTATGAGAACAAAGTTGCTATCTATGATGATTATTGTGATGACTTGTATGCTATAAAGAATAATGATATCCATGAAACTTGTCATCATGATTTTAGTTTTCAATTGGATTATGCCTCACATGATAATTATTTTGTTGAGTTTGCTCCCACTATTATTCATGAGAAGAATTTTGCTTATGTGGAGAGTAATAAAATTTCCATTCTTGTAGATCATGAAAAGAATGCTTTATGTGATAGTTATATTGTTGAATTCATTCATGATGCTACTGAAAATTATTATGAGGGAGGAATATATGCTTTTAGGAATTGCAATAATATCAAGTTTCCTCTCTATGTGCTTAAAATTTTGAAGTTATGCTTGTTTTACTTTCCTATGCAAGTTGATTCTTGTTCCCACAAGTTGTTTGCTCACAAAATACCTATGCATAGGAAGTGGGTTAGACTTAAATGTGCTAGTCATATTCTTCATGATGCTCTCTTTATGTTACAATTCTTATCTTTTATGTGAGCATCATTGAAATCATCATGCCTAGCTAGGGGCGTTAAACGATAGCGCTTGTTGGGAGGCAACCCAACTTTATTTTTTTCCTTGCTTTTTGTTCCTGTTTAGTAATAAATAATTCATCTAGTCTCTATTTATATGTGGTTTTATGCTTTTAATTAGTGTTTGTGCCAAGTAGAACCTTTGGGAAGACTTGGGGAAAGTCTGGTTGATCATGCTGTAAAAAACAGAAACTTTAGCGCTCACGAGAATTGCTGCCATTTTTAGTTGGAAAGTGATATTCAGTTAATTGTTTTTTCAGATGATTAATAAATAAATTCCTCAGGTCCATAAATTTATTTGAGAATTTTATGAGTTCCAGAAGTATACGTTTGATCCATATTACTACAGACTGTTCTGTTTTGGACAGATTCTGTTTTTCGTGTGTTGTTTGCTTATTTTGATGAATCTATGGCTAGTAAAATAGTTTATAAACCATAGAGAAGTTGAAATACAGTAGGTTTAACACCAATATAAATAAAAAATTAGTTCATTACAGTACCTTGAAGTGGTGATTTATTTTCTTATACTAACGGAGCTTACGAGTTTTCTGTTAAGTTTTGTGTTGTGAAGTTTTCAAGTTTTGGGTAAAGATTCGATGGACTATGGAATAAGGAGTGGAAAGAGCCTAATATTGGGGATGCACAAGGCACCCCAAGGTAATATTAAAGGATAGCCAAGATCCTAAGCTTGGGGATGCCCCGGAAGGCATCCCCTCTTTCGTCTTCGTTCATCGGTAACTTTACTTGGAGCTATATTTTTATTCACCACATGATGTGTTTTGCTTGGAGCGTCAATTTATTTTTTTAGGATTTGCTTGCTTTTATTTAGAACAATTTTTTTCATCTTTTAATTCAATAAAAGTGGCATTGATAGCCTTTACTATGCCTATTTTAGAAGTCCACATGTTGCTGTTTGAAAACAGAAAGTTTACCGCTGTTGCAATAATTCCCTAGAAAAGTCAGAATGTGATAAAATGTTGAAACCTTTTGAATATTAAGCTCTGATAAATTTACTACAGTGGGAATTTTCTTTCATAATTTTTGTAGTTAGGTAAGTATAGATCTAGCTGCATTCTTTACAGACTGTCCTGTTTAGGCAGATTGCTGTTGTGCTTGCATTGTTTGCATATGTTTGCTTCTTTAATGATTCTATTTGAGGATAGGACTATTAAATATGCAGAGGAATTTAGTATGCAATGTCGAATAATAATTTTAGTGATTTGCTACAGTAGAGTATGATAAGGTTTTGGCAATGGTTTATACTAACTTATCTCACGAGTCCTTGTTGAGTTTTGTGTGGATGAAGCTTTTGAGATTTAGGGAGACCGTGATATGAGAGGAATTAAGGAGACACAAAAGCTCAAGCTTGGGGATGCCCAAGGCACCCCAAGATAATATTTCAAGAAGTCTCAAGCGTCTAAGCTTGGGGATGCCCCGTTGGCATCCCACCTTTCTTCTTCAACAACTATCGGTCAGTATCGGTTGATCCTATGTTTTTGCTTCTTCACGTGATGTTTGCTTAGATGTCATTTTCTTTTGCTTTGCTTTCTGTTTGAATAAAATACCAAGATCTGAAATTCTTAAATGTTAGAGAGTCTTCACATAGTTGCATAATTATTCGACTACTCATTGATCTTCACTTATATCTTTCGGAGTAGTTTGTCGTTTGCTCTAGTGCTTCACTTATATCTTTTAGAGCATGGTGGTAGTTTTATTTTGAAATAGATGAACTCTCATGCTTCACTTATATTATTTTGAGAGTCCTAAACAGCATGGTAATTTGCTTTGGTTATGAATTTAGTCCTAATATGATGGGCATCCAAAAGGGATACAATAAAAACTTTCATATAGAGTGCATTGAATACTATGAGAAGTTTGATAGTTGATGATTGTTTTGAGATATGAGGATGGTAATATTAGAGTCATGCTAGTTTAGTAGTTGTGAATTTGAGAAATACTTGTGTTGAAGTTTGTGATTCTTGTAGCATGCACGTATGGTGAACCGTTATGTGATGAAGTTGGAGCATGATTTATTTATTGATTGTCCTCCTTATGAGTGGCGGTCGGGGACGAGCGATGGTATTTTCCTACCAATCCATCCCCCTAGGAGCATGCGCGTAGTACTTTGTTTCGATAAATAATAGATTTTTGCAATAAGTATGTGAGTTCTTTATTACTAATGTTGAGTCCATGGATTATACGCACTGTCACCCTTCCACCATTGCTAGCCTCTCTAGTACCGCGCAACTTTCGCCGGTACCATAAACCCACCATATACCTTCCTCAAAACAGCCATCATACCTACCTATTATGGCATTTCCATAGCCATTCCGAGATATATTGCCATGCAACTTTCCACCGTTCCGTTATTATGACACGCTTCATCATTGTCATATTGCTTTGCATGATCATGTAGTTGACATCGTATTTGTGGCAAGGCCACCGTTCATAATTCTTTCATACATGTCATTCATGCATCATTGCACATCTCGGTACACCACCGGAGGCATTCATATAGAGTCATATCTTGTTCTAAGTATCGAGTTGTAATTCTTGAGTTGTAAGAAAATAAAAGTGTGATGATCATCATTATTAGAGCATTGTCCCAGTGAGGAAAGGATGATGGAGACTATGATTCCCCCACAAGTCGGGATGAGACTCCGGACGAAAATAAATAAATAAAAGAGGCCAAAGAAGCCCAAATAAAAAAAGAGAAAAGAGGCCATAAAAAGAGAAAAGGTCCAAATAAAATAAAAAATTAAAAAAATGAGAGAAAAAGAGAGAAGGGGCAATGCTACTATCCTTTTACCACACTTGTGCTTCAAAGTAGCACCATGATCTTCATGATAGAGAGTCTCCTATGTTGTCACTTTCATATACTGGTGGGAATCTTTCATTATAGAACTTGGCTTGTATATTCCAATGATAGGCTTTCTCAAAATGCCCTAAGTCTTCGTGAGCAAGCAAGTTGGATGCACACCCACTTAGTTTGTTTTTGAGCTTTCATACACTTATAGCTCTAGTGCATCCGTTGCATGGCAATCTCTACTCACTAACATTGATATCTATTGATGGGCATCTCCATAGCCCGTTGATACGCCTAGTTGATGTGAGACTATCTTCTCCTTTTTGTCTTCTCCACAACCACCATTCTATTCCACCTATAGTGTTATGTGCATGGTTCACGCTCATGTATTGCGTGAAGATTGAAAAAGTTAGAGAACATCAAAAGTATGAAACAATTGCTTGGCTTGTCATCGGGGTTGTGCATGATTTAAATATTTTGTGTGGTGAAGATGGAGCATAGCCAGACTATATGATTTTGTAGGGATAGCTTTCTTTGGCCATGTTATTTTGAGATGACATGATTACTTAGTTAGTATGCTTGAAGTATTTTTTTATGTCAATATTAAACTTTTGTCTTGAATCTTATGGATCTGAATATTCTTGCCACAATAAACAGAACTACAAGGATAAATATGTTAGGTAGCATTCCACATCAAAAATTCTGTTTTTATCATTTACCTACTCAAGGACGAGCAGGAATTAAGCTTGGGGATGCTGATACGTCTCCAACGTATCTATAATTTTTGATTGTTCCATGCTATTATTGAAGGAAATATGCCCTAGAGGCAATAATAAAGTTATTATTTATTTCCTTATATCATGATAAATGTTTATTATTCATGCTAGAATTGTATTAACCGAAAACATAATACATGTGTGAATACATAGACAAAAATAGAGAGTCACTAGTATGCCTCTACGTGACTAGCTCGTTAATCAAAGATGGTTATGTTTCCTAACCATAGACATGAGTTGTCATTTGATTAACGGGATCACATCATTAGGAGAATGATGTGATTGACATGACCCATTCCGTTAGCTTAGCACTTGATCGTTTAGTTTGTTTCTATTGCTTTCTTCATAACTTATACATGTTCCTATGACTATGAGATTATGCAACTCCCGTTTACCGGAGGAACACTTTGTGTGCTACCAAACGTCACAACGTAACTGGGTGATTATAAATGTGCTCTACAGGTGTCTCCGAAGGTACTTGTTGGGTTGGCGTATTTCGAGATTAGGATTTGTCACTCCGATTGTCGGAGAGGTATCTCTGGGCCCTCTCGGTAATGCACATCACTCAAGCCTTGCAAGCATTGCAACTAATAAGTTAGTTGCAGGATGATGTATTACGGAACGAGTAAAGAGACTTGCCGGTAACGAGATTGAGCTAGGTATTGAGATACCGACGATCGAATCTCGGGCAAGTAACATACCGATGACAAAGGGAACAACGTATGTTGTTATGCGGTCTGGCCGATAAAGATCTTCGTAGAATATGTAGGAGCCAATATGAGCATCCAGGTTCCGCTATTGGTTATTGAGCGGAGACGTGTCTCGGTCATGTCTACATAGTTCTCGAACCCGTAGGGTCCGCACGCTTAAAGTTCGGTGACGATCGTAATTAGGGTTTTTGTGTTTTGATGTACCGAAGGTTGTTCGGAGTCCCGGATGTGATCACGGACATGACGAGGAGTCTCGAAATGGTCGAGACATAAAGATTGATATATTGGAAGCCTATATTTGGATATCGGAAACGTTCCGGGTGAAATCGGGATTTTACCGGAGTACCGGGGGTTACCGGAACCCCCCCGGGGGTTATTGGGCCTACATGGGCCATAAGGGAGAAGAGGAGGGCCGCCAGGGCAGGCCGCGCGCCCCCTCCCCCTAGTCCGAATAGGACAAGGGAGGGGGGGGCGGCGCCCCCCTTTCCTCTTTCTCCCTTCCTCCTTCCTTTTCCAACAAGGCAAGAGGGGGGAGTCCTACTCCCGGTTGGAGTAGGACTCCTCCAGGCGCACCCATAGGGCCGGCCGCACCTCCCCCTCTCCCTCCTTTATATACTGAGGCAAGGGGGCACCCCATGACACACAAGTTGATCCTCGTGATCGTTCCTTAGCCGTGTGTGGTGCCCCCTTCCACCATATTCCACCTCGGTCATATTGTAGCGGTGCTTAGGCGAAGCCCTGCGTCGGTAGAACATCATCACCGTCATGACGCCGTCGTGCTGACGAAACTCTCCCTCAATGTTTTGCTGGATCGGAACTCGAGGGACGTCACCGAGTTGAACGTGTGCAGAACTCGGAGGTGCCGTACGTTCGGTACTTGGATCGGTCGGATCGGGAAGACGTACGACTACTTCCTCTACGTTGTGTCAACACTTCCGTTGCCGGTCTATGAGGGTACGTAGACAACACTCTCCCCTGTCATTTCTATGCATCACCATGATCTTGCGTGTGCGTAGGAAAATTTTGAAATTACTACGTTCCCCAACAGTGGCATCCGAGCATAGGTTTTATGCGTTGATGTTGTGCATGAGTAGAACACAAGTGAGTTGTGGGCGATATAAGTCATACTGCTTACCAGCATGTCATACTTTGGTTCGGCGGTATTGTTGGATGAAGCGGCCCGGACCGACATTACGCGTACGCTTACGCGAGACTGGTTCTACCGACGTGCTTTGCACATAGGTGGCTGGCGGGTGTCAGTTTCTCCAACTTTAGTTGAACCAAGTGTGGCTATGCCTGGTCCTTGCGAAGGTTAAAACAGCACCAACTTGACAAACTATCGTTATGGTTTTAATGCGTAGGTAAGAACGGTTTTTGCTAAGCCCGTAGCAGCCACGTAAAACTTGCAACAACAAAGTAGAGGACGTCTAACTTGTTTTTGCAGGGCATGTTGTGATGTGATATGGTCAAGACATGATGCTAAATTTTATTGTATGAGATGATCATGTTTTGTAACCGAGTTATCGGCAACTGGCAGGAGCCATATGGTTGTCGCTTTATTGTATGCAATGCAATTGCGCTGTAATGCTTTACTTTATCATTAAGCGGTAGCGATAGTCGTGGAAGCATAAGATTTGCGAGATGACAACGATGCTACGATGGTGATCAAGGTGTCGCGCCGGTGACGATGGTGATCATGAAGGTGCTTCGGAGATGGAGATCACAAGCACAAGATGATGATGGCCATATCATATCACTTATATTGATTGCATGTGATGTTTATCTTTTATGCATCTTATCTTGCTTTGATTGACGGTAGCATTACAAGATGATCCCCCACTAAATTATCAAAGTATAAGTGTTCTCCCTGAGTATGCACCGTTGCGAAACTTCTTCGTGCTGAGACACCACGTGATGATCGGGTGTGATAGGCTCTACGTTCAAATACAACGGGTGCAAAACAGTTGCACACGCAGAATACTCAGGTTTAACTTGACGAGCCTAGCATATAACAGATATGGCCTCGGAACACGGAGACCGAAAGGTCGAGTGTGAATCATATAGTAGATATGATCAATATATTGATGTTCACTGTCGGTGTCAAAACCGGCGGATCTCGGGTACGGGGTCCCGAACTGTGCGTCTAGGCCGGATGGTAACAGGAGACAAGGGACACGAAGTTTTACCCAGGTTCGGGCCCTCTTGATGGAGGTAAAACCCTACGTCCTGCTTGCTTAATATTGATGATATGGGTGGTACAAGAGTAGATCTACCACGAGATCGGAGAGGCTAAACCCTAGAAGGTATCCTATGGTATGATTGTTGTTCTGTATCTTATCCTATGGACTAAAACCCTCCGGTTTATATAGACACCGGAGAGGGTTAGGGTTACATCAAGTCGGTTACAATGGCAGGAGATCTATATATCCGTATCGCCAAGCTTGCCTTCCATGCCAAGGAAAGTCCCTTCCGGACACGGGACGAAGTCTTCAATCTTGTATCTTCATAGTCCAGGAGTTCGGCTGAAGGTATAGTCCGGCCATCCGGACACCCCCTAATCCAGGACTCCCTCAGTAGCCCCTGAACCAGGCTTCAATGACGACAAGTCCGGCGTGCAGATTGTCTTCGGCATTGCAAGGCGGGTTCCTCCTCTAAGTACTTCATAGAAGATTTTGAACACAACGATAGTGTCCGGCTCTACAAAATAAGTTTCCACACATTGCCATAGAGAGAATAATATTTACACAAATCTAACCCGCTGACGTATTCCGTAGTGTGACGCACCACGGCCAAGCCTTTATTCGAATTGTTTTACAATCCCACCTCAGCGCGTCATGCGAGGCAGTTTCCTTGGCATGTCTTGTTAAAGCAGAGATCGTGTCCCCTTATTCCGGGATTCTCATCAATACGGGCGTGGGTAACCCAACCGTGCCATTGATTATGGCGCTTGGAGATAAGCGAGTTTTACCAGGCTGGTGGGGACACATAGTTGCGTCCACCCATATAAGGGGATAAGGATCCACCTTTTCACCTACGCCTTATTCCTCCTTTGCCTATCCATTTTCGCGCACTCGAGCTCCAGCGCCCAAATCCGCACTCCCCACCTCAACCTTCTCCAGCCATGTACGGAGAGGGAGGCAAGTGGATGGTCTCCTCCGTCACGGAGGGACACATAAAAAAACCAAGGAAGGCCGAATACTTGTCTAACGACATCGCGCACCGGCTTCTCGAAGAGGGGCAGCTCCTCCCCACCCCAAGGCCCCATGAGAGGGTAGTGTTCCTTCCTCACTTCCTCCGCGGACTGGGCTTTCCTATCCACCCATTCGTCCGGGGACTCATGTTCTACTACGGCCTGGATTTCCATGATCTGGCCCCGAACTTTATCCTTAACATCTCGGCGTTTATCGTCGTGTGCGAGGCTTTCCTCTACATCCGCCCCCATTTCGGCCTATGGCTCAAGACTTTTAATGTCAAGCCGAAGGTGGTGCGCGGCAACCAGGCGGAGTGCGGAGGCACCATGGTGGGCAAGATGCCTAATGTCTTATGGCTCGAGGGCTCCTTTGTGGAGACCCTGAAGGGGTGGCAATCGGGGTGGTTTTACATCACCGAGCCGCGCGACCCTGAGTGGGTCGCAGCCCCCGAGTTCTGGTCCGGACCCCCAACGCGGCTCACGTCCTGGAAAGAGACGGGCCTGTCGTGGGGCAGCAAAGGAGAGGTGACTGGACTGCAAACATGCATCCAAACCCTGGTGGACAAGCAGCTCAGGCTTGTCAACGTAGTCCAGGTCATGCTCATTCGCCGGATCCTCCCGTGTCAACAACGGGCCTTCAATCTGTGGGAGTTCAACCCGGCGCAGCACCAAACTCTGAGGAGGCTCTTCGACACGACATACGAAGATGTCTGGAAGGTGCTTTTCAAGGGCGCCGAGGCTCCCGCAAATGCTACCGAGGATCGCGGATTCAGCGCGCAGCGTCACGCCAGCGCGGTAAGTTGTTTGTGCCTTTTACAGGGTATTAGTTTTTCATAGTTTAACTCTATGCGGGATCTAAGCTCCCTTACCTTTGACAGGTTTGGCAGGCGAAGTCCGGACAGATCGACTGTCCGGCTCCTTTGCCCGAAGACTCAGCCGATGCCCGCTTGGCAAAGTTGCTGGTTCCGGCACCCTATGTGGTGCCGGAGAAGGCCACGAAGAGGGCCACGGGGACTCGAAAAAGTGCCCGGCGCCAGGAGGTGTCGGGTTCATCATCCGACAGCTCCAAGGCGCAGTCCTCCCGTGAAGACGAGGAGGAGGAAGAAGAGACCTCTCCCCCTCCAGCGGGGGGAGAGAAGAAAAGGAAGGCCGCCCTCACTGAGGAGGCCGAAAGGTCCAAGAAGGGGAAAACCCTTCCTCCGTACTACTCCACCGACGCCTACGACGGCGGAGAGGAGTGGCCGCTCAGGGCCAAGCCCCTGACGAAATCGTAAGTATCCGGATACCAGATTAATTCATAGCATTCCTTTATTGCACAGATTTCCCTTATGTCGAATATGTTTATGCAGCCCACCCAAAGACCGGCTCGACGCGTCGTCGAGCGGTTCACTGGACTCGTCGGATGTGAATTCGCTTCCGACGACTTCCTCCCCCCGCCCTATGGACGACGTCGACGTGTTGTCCCAACAGGTTCCAAGCCAGGAGGAGGTGGTCCTGGAGGCGCCGCAAGGCGACCTCCCGGACTCTAGGAGTAAAGGGGATAAAACCCCCCAGGGCTCCAAGTCCGGCTCTAGGCCGGACACCGCTCCGGAACCTTCAAAGGTTCCAGAGTCCGGCGGACGACCTCCTTCCAAGAGGAGCAAGCCCATCGTGCCAGTGACCCCCGTCCAATCGGAGGCGCCAGACAATCTGTTGGAGGTGCTCAAAGGCGCCTCCATCGACGAGAAGCACCACACTATTATGAGTGCGGTGGTCCAGAAGGTTCAGTTTGCCAAGAGCGGACTGACTGAAGCTTGTCCTAGCCTTTTAATAGGCTTTGAGGTAAGTAAAGAATGTGTAAATAATATTACCGCATAGACAGTAGCCCCTGATGCTCTGTTTGGCGTTCGGGAAGAAAAGCCGAATAGAGGATCAAATTAAATTCGCAGGAGTCTAACAAAAAAGAGTCAATTTGTGTATGCAGGCTTCTCTGCTGGCGTCCGCTGTACTGACTGCGGAAGTGGACACGCTAAAGCAGAACCTCGAGCAGTCCGAGCAAGAGCTCGGGCGTGCTCTTTTCCCATGTTTGGGTCCTTCGAGGGAGGCGCTCAGCACAACGAACAAGGCAATCGGACTATAATGCGTGAACACTCTCGCTTAGCCATAGAATTCTATAATTTTAAATTTTGGCGAAGCCCCTGGTATTTGGAAGATCGAGTTCGGGGCGCTATCCACGCCTTGGCCGGATAGAGCCGACTCCTCGCTCTAAGCGGCATAAGTCTTTAGGGACTTGAAAAACCTCTCGAACAGCGACCAGCTCTCGCTTCATCATGACAGTCAGTTTTAGCTTTCTCTACTGAGGTGCTCGACCCAGCTCAACTGGGGCACAATCGCAGTAGTTCTCCTAGTGCAACCTTAGCCGATATAGCAGAACATAAGGCACCAAAACATAGGAGCCGGGCAAACCCAACTATTGACCCAAGACATGATTCGGAGCCGATGCATATAATGCTATAAGTTCGGGGTGCCACACTTGTTAAAGTGTTCAGACTTCTCACACCATATTGAGGGGTACTAAAGCCCCTGGCGTATTTTGGCTGTACCAAAGTGTACGGGTGCAACATGTCGTTAAGGAACATATATTTGTAAAAAAAGAGTAATGCAAAAATAGACAAAAGCTATGCATTGTTTATGAAAAGGGCTGCGATCAAAGCAAAACGATACAAAATAATGCGATAAGCAAAAGGTTGGACTATTTAACATGTCCGTTCCAGGGGCAGGCTGCGGAATGGTATGTGAAACAGGTATACTGCTCGTGATAGAGACCACCTGGGAGTTCCATAATGCGGCATGGCTTGTCTGCTTCCCTGGTTCTTGCATCGTTTATGCGGCAATTGAACTACCGAACAGGCCTTCCGAAGAATGGAGTCCTAAAAGTAAGAGAAAATTAAAAAATCAGCAGCCCCTGGTGCGGTTTAAGCCGTGTTTCGGGCGTGCCGTGATGGTGCCCCTCCCCCTGTACCCATGGTATTTCTAGAGCATAGTTATGTACGCGAAGCACTGGCGTCGCATTTTTGCGAGGGCTGGGGTTGGGGCCGCATTGCTACGCCTGCTCGGAACGTGCCAGGCGGTCTTGTTGTAGGTTACTCCGGGCGCGCTTGACGGTGTCCGGACGTTTAATGGCCGGGCTGGAGAACTGCCTGGAGAGGCTGCTTTGTACTTCTGCTGCAAGGGCCGTCATGTGCTCCTCCGTTCGGAGAGAGCGTTCGGTGTTTCCATTGACCGTAATTACTCCTCGAGGGCCTGGCATCTTGAGCTTAAGGTATGCGTAGTGCGGTACCGTATTGAACTTGGCGAATGCGATTCGCCTGAGCAGTGCGTGATAGCCACTGCGGAATGGGACTATGTCGAAGATTAACTCCTCGCTTCGGAAATTATCCGGAGATCCGAAGACCACTTCAAGTGTGACTGAGCCTGTACAGTTGGCCTCTACACCTGGTATTACGCCTTTAAAGGTCGTTTTGGTGGGCTTAATCCTCGAGGGATCTATGCCCATTTTCCGCACTGTATCTTGGTAAGCAGGTTCAGGCTGCTGCCGCCATCCATAAGGACTCTAGTGAGATGAAATCCGTCAATAATTGGGTCTAGAACCAATGCGGCGAATCCGCCATGACGGGTGCTAGTGGGATGGTCCCTTCGATCAAAGGTGATCGGGCAGGAGGACCATGGGTTGAACTTTGGGGCGACTGGCTCTACCGCGTATACGTCCCTTAATGCGCGCTTCCGCTCCCTCTTGGGGATGTGGGTTGCGTATATCATGTTCACCGTCCACACTTGTGGGGGAAAACCCTTCTGTCCACTATTGTTCGGCGGTCGGGGCTCTTCGTCGTCATCGCTATGCAGCCCCGTGTATTTATTTTCGGCATTTAACTTGCCTGCCTGCTTGAACACCCAACAATCCCTGTTGGTGTGATTGGCCTGCTTTTCGGGGGTGCCATGTATCTGGCACAAGCGCTCGAGTATTCGGTCCAAACTGGACGGGCCCCTAGGATTTCTTTTGAATGGCTTTTTCCGCTGACCGGATTTATAGCCTCTGAATCCGGCATTAACTGTCGTATCCTTAGCATTGTCGCCGTTAATGCGGCGCTTCTGCTTGTTGTGACGCGACCTGCCACTACTGTCCCTGGTATCCGAATTACCAGGGTTCTTGGTCATATTGTTGCTACGAGCAAGCCAGCTATCTTCTCCCGCGCAAAAGTGGGTCATGAGTGTCGTGAGTGCTGCCATAGATTTCGGATTTTCCTACCCAAGGTGCCGGGCAAGCCACTCATCACGGATATTGTGCTTGAAGGCTGCTAGGGCCTCTGCATCCGGACAGTCGACTATTTGATTTTTCTTTGTTAGGAACCGTGTCCAGAATTGTCTGGCCGATTCCTCTGGCTGTTGAATTACATGGCTTAGGTCATCGGCGTCTGGTGGTCGCACATAGGTGCCCTGGAAATTGTCGAGGAATGCGGCTTCCAGGTCCTCCCAACAACCGATTGATCCTGCTGGCAAGCTGTTAAGACAATGCCGAGATGGTCCTTTAAGCTTGAGTAGGAGGAATTTGATGGCGTGGAGATCATCGCCATGGGCCATGTGGATATGAAGGAGATAATCCTCGATCCGTACCGCAGGATCGGTTGTGCCATCATATGATTTGATGTTTACGGGTTTGAAACCCTCGGGGATTTGATGATCCATTACTTCGTCTGTGAAGCATAGTGGGTGTGCGGTGCCTCTGTACTAGGCTATATCCCGACGTAGCTCCAATGAGCTTTGTCTACTGTGTTCGGCCCTACCGGATTTGTGTCCGGCGTGATGGTTACCGTCTCGAGTCGTGGGGCGCCCACGTGATCCGTAGATCGATCTTGTTTGCCTTGCCTTGTCCTCCAACATATCTCGCAGGTCTGGCGCATTTTCCCGTGCCTTGGTACGGGGTGCGGCTTGAGTGGAGGGCCAAGAGGCCTCTCTGTCGCGGCCACGAGGTGGCCGGTCGACCGTATCAAGTGCTGGTGATGTAGGTTTAAGTGCTTCCTCCTCTAATCGGGGTAGCAACCTACGCTTTGGGTAGCTCTTGGAGGGGCGTTCGAATTTATGCTCTTCGGCCGCAAGGACTTCAGTCCATCTGTCGGCTAGCAAATCTTGATCAGCTCTAAGTTGTTGCTGTTTTTTCTTGAGGCTTCTTGCCGTGGCCATAAGCCTGCGTTGAAAACGCTCTTGCTCGACGGGATCCTCTGGCATGACGAATTCGTTGTCGTCGAGGCTTGCCTCGTCTTCGGAGGGAGGCATACAATTATCGTCCTCGACCTCTCTGTCTGCCGCTCTCTCATGAGGGCTGGCTTCTCCATCCTCCTGTGCTGAATCTTGCTGGAGGTGGCTTTCTTCAGCACTCTCCGGAGTATTATTATCTCCCGTGCTGGAATCACCGTATTTGCTTTGGCGGGATTTTGAGTGGCGCCGCTGACACCGGCGCTTAGGCTGTTTCTTGGAGGGGTCATCCTCCGTTGTTCCATCGCCATCTCCTTCTTTTGGGGTGTCCACCATGTATATGTCATATAACGAGGTGGCTTTCCAGGGCCCAATAGGCGCTGGTTCTTCATTGTCTCCTGCATTAGCGTCCATACCGTCGATGTCTTCGGAGTCGAAGTCGAGCATGTCGGTTAAATCGTCGACAGTGGCTACAAAGTGGGTGGTGGGTGGGCTTTGAATTTCTTCATCGTCCGTATCCCAACCTTGTTGACATAGTCCGGCCAAGGCTCTCCTAATAAAGAGAGAGACTTTAGTGTTTTCAAAATATAGTCGAAAGGCGAGTGCTAAAAGATGTCCGCGGCAGTAAACTCCATGATCGGCGCCCAATCGGATTCGATCGGTAGGGGCGCGGAGGGTTCGGAGTCCGGAGAGGAGTCCGGCTCCTTGGAGTCACGAGTCTCGCGGAGTGTGAGGCTGGTGTTCGGCTCGATCGCCGTTGGGATCGTAGCCCCCGAGGCGGCGTCCAACCACCCATCCTCGACCGGCGCAGTGGGCTCCGAATTAAGGGTCGAAGCCGATGCGGGTGTGGCCTCTAGGGCACTGTTCGGCGGCAGAGCTAGATCATGCTCGTCGTGACAGTGCGGCGCGCTCGGTAGTGGCTCGAATCCGTCGAAGATCAAGTCCCCGCGGATGTCAGCCGTGTAGTTTAAACTTCCAAATCTGACCTGACGGCTAGGGGCATAGCTTTTGATCTGCTCCAGATGGCCAAGTGAATTGGCCCGCAGTGCGAAGCCGCCGAAGACGAAGATCTGTCCAGGAAGGAAGGTCTCACCCTGGACTGCATCGCTATTGATGATCGTAGGAGCCATCAAGCCTAACGGCGACGACACGAGGAACTCTCAATGAAAGCACCAATGTCGGTGTCAAAACCGGCGGATCTCGGGTAGGGGGTCCCGAACTGTGCGTCTAGGCCGGATGGTAACAGGAGACAAGGGACACGAAGTTTTACCCAGGTTCGGGCCCTCTTGATGGAGGTAAAACTCTACATCCTGCTTGATTAATATTGATGATATGGGTGGTACAAGAGTAGATCTACCACGAGATCGGAGAGGCTAAACCCTAGAAGCTAGCCTATGGTATGATTCTTGTTCTGTATCTTGTCCTACGGACTAAAACCCTCCGGTTTATATAGACACCGGAGAGGGTTAGGGTTACACCAAGTCGGTTACAATGGTAGGAGATCTATATATCCGTATCGCCAAGCTTGCCTTCCACGCCAAGGAAAGTCCCTTCCGGACACGGGACGAAGTCTTCAATCTTGTATCTTCATAGTCCAGGAGTCTGGCTGAAGGTATAATCCGGCCATCCGGACACCCCCTAATCCAGGACTCCCTCATTCACCATTGATACTACTCCATCTCACGTGATGATTGGACATGGTTTAGTTGATTTGGATCACGTGATCACTTAGAGGATTAGAGCGATATCTTTCTAAGTGGGAGTTCTTAAGTAATATGATTAATTGAACTTAAATTTATCATGAACTTAGTACCTGATAGTATCTTGCTTGTCTATGTTTGATTGTAGATAGATGGCTCATGCTGTTGTTCCGTTGAATTTTAATGCGTTCCTTGAGAAAGCAAAGTTGAAAGATGATGGTAGCAATTACACGGACTGGGTCCGTAACTTGAGGATTATCCTCATTGCTGCACAGAAGAATTACGTCCTGGAAGCACCGCTAAGTGCCAAGCCTGCTGCAGGAGCGACACCAGATGTTATGAACGTCTGGCAGAGCAAAGCTGATGACTACTCGATAGTTCAGTGTGCCATGCTTTACGGCTTAGAACCGGGTCTTCAACGACGTTTTGAACGTCATGGAGCATATGAGATGTTCCAGGAGTTGAAGTTA
Organism: Triticum dicoccoides; assembly: GCF_002162155.2. Classification (NCBI taxonomy): domain Eukaryota; kingdom Viridiplantae; phylum Streptophyta; class Magnoliopsida; order Poales; family Poaceae; genus Triticum; species Triticum dicoccoides. Next base: position 58,715,851 of record NC_041384.1, on the reverse strand, counting down.
ATATTTCAAGCAAATGCCCGGATTGAGAGATATGAAGTCTCCAATAAGTTCTATAGCTGCAAGATGGAGGAGAATAGTTCTGTCAGTGAACATATACTCAAAATGTCTGGGTATCATAATCCCTTGACTCAACTGGGGTTAATCTTCCTGTTGATAGTGTCATTGACAGAGTTATTCAATCATTGCCACCAAGCTACAAAAGCTTCGTGATGAACTATAATATGCAAGGGATGAATGAAACTATTCCTGAGCTCTTCGTGATGCTAAAAGCCGCGGAGGTAGAAATCAAGAAGGAGCATCAAGTGTTGATGGTCAATAAGACCACCAGTTTCAAGAAAAAGGGCAAAGGGAAGAAGAAAGGGAACTTCAGAAGAACAGCAAACAAGTTGCTGCTCAGGAGAAGAAACCCAAGTCTAGACCTAAGCTTGAGACTGAGTGCTTCTACTACAAGCAGACTAGTCACTGGAAGCGGAACTACCCCAAGTATTTGGCGGATAAGAAGGATGGCAAAGTGAACAAAGGTATATGTGATATACATGTCATTGATGTGTACCTTACTAATGCTCGCAGTAGCACCTGGGTATTTGATACTGGTTCTGTTGCTAACATTTGCAACTCGAAACAGGGGCTACGGATTAAGCGAAGATTGGTGAGGGAGTCCTGGATTAGGGGGTGTCCGGATGGCCGGACTATACCTTCAGCCGGACTCCTGGACTATGAAGATACAAGATTGAAGACTTCGTCCCGTGTCCGGAAGGGACTTTCCTTGGCGTGGAAGGCAAGCTTGGCGATACGGATATATAGATCTCCTACCATTGTAACCGACTTTGTGCAAGCCTAACCCTCTCCGGTGTCTATATAAACCGGAGGGTTTTAGTCCGTAGGACAACATACAGAACAACAATCATACCATAGGCTAGCTTCTAGGGTTTAGCCTCTCCGATCTCGTGGTAGATCTACTCTTGTACTACCCATATCATCAATATTAATCAAGCAGGACGTAGGGTTTTACCTCCATCAAGAGGGCCCGAACCTGGGTAAAACTTAGTGTCCCTTGCCTCCTGTTACCATCCGGGCTAGACGCACACTTCGGGACCCCCTACCCGAGATCCGCCGGTTTTGACACCGACATTGGTGCTTTCATTGAGAGTTCCTCCGTGTCGTCGCCGTTAGGCTTGATGTCTCCTACGATCATCAATAGTGATGCAGTCCAGGGTGAGACCTTCCTCCCTGGACAGATCTTCGTCTTCGGCGGCTTCGCACTGCGGGCCAATTCACTTGGCCATCTGGAGCAGATCAAAAGCTATGCCCCTGGCCGTCAGGTCAGATTTGGAAGTTTAAACTACACAGCTGACATCCCCGGGGACTTGATCTTCGACGGATTCGAGCCACTGCCGAGCGCGCCGCACTGTCACGACGAGCATGATCTAGCTCTGCCGCCGAACAGTGCCCTAGAGGCCACACCCGCATCGGCTTCGACCCTTAATTCGGAGCCAACTGCGCCGGTCGAGGATGGGTGGTTGGACGCCGCCTCGGGGGCTGCGATCCCAACGGCGATCGAGCCGAACACCAGCCCCACACTCCGCGAGACTCGTGACTCCAAGGAGCCGGACTCCTCTCCGGCCTCCGCGCCCCTGCCGATCGAATCCGATTGGGCGCCGATCATGGAGTTTACTGCCGCGGACATCTTTCAGCACTCGCCTTTCAGCGATATTCTGAAGACACTAAAGTCTCTCTCTTTATCAGGAGAGCCCTGGCCGGACTACGGTCGGCAAGGTTGGGATACGGACGATGAAGAAATTCAAAGCCCACCCACCACCCACTTTGTAGCCACTGTCGACGATTTAACTGACATGCTCGACTTTGACTCCGAAGACATCGACGGTATGGACGCTGATGAAGGAGACGATGAACCAGCGCCTATTGGGCCCTAGAAAGCCACCTCGTCATATGACGTATACATGGTGGACGCACCAAAAGACGACGACGAGGGGCGGAAGGACGCACCGAAGGCTTGTTCCCTCGAGAAGCAGTCAAAGCGGTGACGCAAGCGCCACCCGAAATCCCTCCTCGACAGAAATAACGATCACACAGACCCAGTACTGGAGCAGGGTGAACCGCTGCCGGACAGCGGCAATCCGGATAATCAAACTGAACAAACAAATTCTATCAAGGATAATGGTCCGGACGACATAACACCGGACAGGCACCCGGAGCAGCAGAATGCCCGTAAAAGACTTGTTGCCACCACGAGGAGTCTTAAAAAGCAGAAGCAAAGGCTCAAGGCTGCGCAAGACACACTCCAAATCAGATGGAGTAAAATACTCAACACAACAGCGAGGTACGGCGACAATCGCCCCTCCAAGAGCTACCCAAAGCGGAAGCTGCTACCTGAATTCGATGAGGATGCCTCAGACCCCCCACAACCAAATATCAAAGCAGCCACCTGGCCGGATAGATGACCCTTCTGCCAACACAGAGCGGCATACAATGCCACTCACAATACAATACACGACCCATGCGAGGGCTCGCACCCAAAGGACGGTGCAACAAGATCCATCTATGGACCACGCAAGCGCGCCCCAACATACAATGCAACACAACAAACATCCAAACAATGTGGTACACCCAGCTACATGGGTGCCGCACACCCACTATGTTTCACCGATGAGGTGCTGGACCATGAATTTCCAGAGGGATTCAAACCCGTAAACATAGAGACATACGACGGAACAACAGACCCTGGGGTCTGGATTGAGGACTACATCCTTCATATCCATATGGCTCGAGGAGATGATCTCCACACCATCAAATACTTACCCCTCAAGCTCAAAGGGCCAGCTCGTCACTGGCTTAAAGGCCTCCCCGAAAGCTCCATTGGAAGTTGGGAAGAGCTTGAAGACGCCTTTCGGGCAAATTTTCAAGGGACTTATGTCCGACCTCTGGATGCGGACGATTTGAGTAATATAACTCAACAGCCCGGAGAGTCAGCCCGAAAGCTTTGGAACAGGTTTCTTACTAAAAAGAACCAGATTGTCGACTGTCCGGACGCCGAAGCCTTGGCAGCTTTTAAGCATAGCGTCCGTCACGAATGGCTCGCCAGATACCTCGGCCAAAATAAGCCGAGAACGATGGCCACATTAACAAGCCTCATGACCTGCTTTTGCGCGGGTGAGGATAGCTGGTTAGCCAGATGCAGCACCAGCGACCCCAGTACATCTGAAGTTAGAGATGGAAACAGGAAATCACGGCGCAACAGCAATAACAAACGCCGGAATAAAGAAGACAGCACGAAGGGCACGGCAGTAAACGCCGGATTCAAAAGCTCTCGGTCAGGTCGGCAAAAGCCGCCCTCTAAAGGCACCAGGGATGAACTGTCCAGCCTCAACAAAATTCTGGACCAAGTATGTCAGATCCATAGTACCCCTGGTAAACCTGCTAATCATACCCATAGAGAATGTTGGGTCTTCAAGAAGTCCGGCAAGCTCAACGCCGTACACAAGGGGGAGGATACACCAAGTGAAGACGAGGACGAGCCTCCCAAGCAAGACACTGGGGAACAAAAGAAATTTCCACCAGAAGTCAAAACAGTAAATGTGTTACACGTGATCAAGGCAAAAAACAACGCGGCACTCCCAGGAAAACATACCCAAGTGCCTGTCACCGCGAAGTCCTGCCACTGGTCGTCTCAATCGATCACTTTTGACCATCGTGATTACTCAGCAAGTATCCGACGCGCAGGATGGGCTGCCCTGGTATTAGACCCAGTAATTGGCGGATATCATTTCACACGAGTCTTGATGGACGGTGGCAGCAATTTAAACCTAATATATTAGGATACAATCCGCGGATGGGGTTAGACCCAACAAAAATTCGCCATAGTAATACTACCTTTAAAGGAGTAACGCCAGGCCCAGGGGCTCGTTGTACGGGCTCCCTCCTGCTACAAGTTATATTTGGCTCCCCCGATAACTTCCTCGCAAGCATTTAACCTTCCACATTGCTCCGTTCCAAAGTGGCTATCAAGCACTGCTTGGATGCGAAGCTTTCGCTCGCTTTAATGCAATACCACACTAAGCCTCCCTCACTCTCAAGATGCCCGGTCCACGCGGCATCATTTCAGTGAACGGAAATATCAAGCGATCTCTGCGCGCCGAAGAGAGTGCGGCTGCCTTGGCAGCCGCACACTAAAGGCGCCCGGACCAGATCAAGTCCGGCGCCGCTATTTATACCGAATAAATGGTCACACCCCTATTTGTCAATACAAGGGGCTCAACGCGCACAGACAAGTGGCAATTTTTTTTCATCTTGAATTACACATGGTTTCTTTAAAAACTATTTTTTTGCACGACAACTTTTTAACCTAAATTCCTCTCTTTTACAGATGATCATCGTGCTACACCCATCCAGGATACGACACAACGGAGACATAGGCGCAGACGTGCAGCAGGGACCCGCTCCAAGGATTCTTTTTAGATTAAGACCCTGCGTAAACCTTTTTTACTGTCTCTTGTTGATACATATCCACCGTTGAGAAGGATGCTGACGTCTTGGCATGTGGCCACGCCAGAACAATGCACGTACCTGGACACAAGGGGCTTCTTATAAAGGCCATTATTTAGGCCCGGTTTATACCACAAAGACCGAATACCTTAGGGAGTGTTCGACGTCGCGAGTTTGGCCCTATACGCATCAGCTCCGAATCATTGTCTTTGGTCAAATGTTGGGTTTGCCCGGCTCCTGTGTTTTGGTGCCTTACGTTCCACTTTACCGGCTAAGGTAGCACCAGGAGAACTACTGCGATTGTGCCCTGGTTCATCCGGACGAGCACCTCAGTAGAGAAAGCCAAAAACTAACTGTCATGATATAGCGTGAGACTAGTCAACCACTCGATGACCTGTTGGAATGTTAGAATTCCTCTGCCTTAACGAAGGGCCGTTTTCCGACCAGGCATGTACGCACCCCGGGATCGGGAGAGTGCGGAGCCACCAGGGGCTATCTAGTAGCCCCACTGTCAAACTCCTACGGCTAAGTGAAAGTGCTAAAGCATTATGGTCTGGTTGCCTCGCTCGCTCCGCTATCACCTCCTTAATAGGACCAAGACGTTGGGTTAAGTGTGAACGCGTGTTTTTTGCGAGCACCTCCGCATTATATGCATGGGGGTTGAAGCTGACGGCTGCAATCTTTCAGGTTATACACATGTATACATAAACCGCCGCCCAGGAGGCATCATATTACTTTCAGGCAAAAGTATAAAAATAGCCTTATAAAAAATTATAAAAGCATTTCTCTTACAATGAGATTACATATCACTCAAACATAATATTTTTTGAGCACTAGGTCTCTATCAAATGAGCACCCTCAAGAACTTCTTCAAAGTAGTGCTCAGCAGCCATTCGGCCTATGGTCGAATCCCGCGCCGCAACAGTGGTAGCATCCATCTCCGCCCAGTATGCTTTAACACAGGCAAAGGCCATCCGTGAGCCCTCTATGCACGCCGACCTCTTCATCGCATCAATGCGCGACACCACGTCAAGGAGCTGGTGCACCAAGCTGAAATAGCTGTTCGGTTTTGGCCTTTCCGACCATAGCTGATCCACAACAGACCTCATGGCGAGTCCGGTCAACCTATTCAGTTCGGCCCATTTAGCTAATTGGTCAGTCAATGAAAGAGGACGCTCGGGAGAATGGAATTGTCTCCAAAACAGCTGGTCCACTTCACGGTCCGTCTAACCCTGGAAGTACTTGGCCGCATCGGCAGCGCTCGCCGCCAAATCCATATACACATCCTCCGAACTCCACAGCCAATCCAGGGGGGCATACCGTGGATCTCCGAACTTCCTCCGCAACATAAAGGATTTCCCAGCTACAATATCCCCGGCTTCCCGCAGCTCCTCCTTCTTCGCCCTCATAGCAGAGCGGATGTCCTTTTTGGTCGCAGCAGCCTTCTCAAGGTCTGATGCCTTCGCTAGGTTTTCCTTTTCAAGAACCCGACAACGGTCGGCGGCGGCTTTTAATACTATGGCCATCTTGTCCATCTTATCTCGGCTCTCGCCATGCGCGGCCTTCTCGGCTTTCAACTTTTCGGCCGCCTTCAAAGCAGCCGCATTACGAAACCTCGCTTGTTCCTTGGCTCGGGCAAGTTCTGCCCGCAAGGCTTCAACAGTGGCAGCTCCATCTGCAGTCACAACATATTAAAGATACTGGCATCATGCTGCTCTTACTATGTGGCGTTTACCAGATAATGACACTTACCCTGTGCCTCGTCAAGCCTTTTGTTAACAAGCTCGATGTCGGCGTCCGCCGCATCCAACTGCCGTTTTAAGTGGGCAAACTCGCTAGTCCGGCTAGCCACCGGAGCTTCCATCACCTGCACATAGAGGCAGTATGGTTATTCCCTGGGAACATGATCCTCTGTTCGTCGTCGTTTCCGAGGACAACCAGAGTCTCAGGGGCTACTATCTACACAGGGCACACCTAGCATGTGCAGGACTATCATACATTATTTTACGTACCTCAAAGCCTGTCAGTAGACTCATAAAGGCTTCATGCAATCCGCTTTCGGCGGACGAGATTCTCTCCATCACCGTATTCATTAGCATACGGTGTTCATTTAAGATGGCCGCTCGCCCCACCAACTCCCTCAGAACATCCGATCGCACACCAGACGATGCCGGACTCTTTTGTCTGCTCTCTTCGGTAGCTGGACACTAGGAGCTTCAAGGGTCAATGGGATTATCTTCTAGCCTCACCAGACTCGCAGAGGCCCTCCGCGACGACACTTCGGGGTCGCCCGCTTCCGGAGCGGAGTAGTCCGGAGGAGGCGTTTCGCTCTCCATCATCTCTGTAAGATCCCCCGAAGATGAGCTCATTTGAGAGGGGCTAAGGCCCGAACTGCAAAGATATATGCGGTGGTTATTTTCTCAGAAGAAAAAGATGGCATACCTGTACTATTAAAGTATTTCGGGTCACTTACGACTCGCTGGAGAATTGATCCCCCCGCGGACTTTGTACGGCAAAAGCATCCCCCAAGGTAGGACCCTCTGTGGGAGACTTCTTCTCCCGTTTGGAAGCTTCGGCTTCCGAATCCCCGGGCGCAGTCCTTTTTCTCCTCCGGTCGTCTTCCTTCATGGAGACGCTCGCTCCCTCGGTTAGAATGGGCAGCGGTGGGGGCCCGCGTCCGCTCGTATTATCCTCCCCGGTATCTTCCTTCAAGGGCTCCGGGCAAGGTGCGACCTAGAGCATCTTTTCCAATACCGGATTGTCCAAACCCTCAGGAAGGGGGGCCAAACACCGAATCAACTTCGACTTTGTTAGCCAGTCCTGGTCAAAAAGCAAATTCTCAGAAATAACTTCGTAACAAATGAGAGATAGTATGTTCGGCCGGAAGAATCCTTACCTGTTCGGCGGCGCGGTTACTGCTCAGGCCCACATCCTCGGTGATTTCCGGACACTCTACCTGAGGTCCGAAGAATGACTTGTACATCTCCTCATGCGTCAGGCCGAGGAAATTTTGAATGACACGCGGTCCCTCGGGATTGAACTCCCACAAGCGAAGGGCCGGTGTTTGCAAGGCTGGACTTGACGAACCAACATAACTTGTATTACCGCAACCAAACTAAAATCTCCATTGAAGAGATCTCGAATGCGGCTTTGCAGTATAGGCACGTCCTTGGCTGGACCCCAGCTCAGACCTCTGCTGATCCATGACATCAGCTGTGGTGGAGGGCCCGAGCGGAAAACAGGGGCGGCCGCCCACTTGGCACTTCTAGGAGCCGTGATGTAGAACCACTCATGTTGCCACAATTCAGACACCTCTGGAATGGAACCTTTGGGCCATGGAGCTCCCTTCATCTTGCGTATTGAGGCACCTCCACACGCTGCATGTTGCCCCTCGATCATCTTCGGCTTTACTTCAAAGGTCTTGAGCCACAAGCCAAAGTGAGGGGTAACTCGGAGGAAGGCCTCACACACGACAATAAATGTCGTGATATGAAGAAAGGAGTCCGGAGCTAGATCATGGAAGTCTAGCTCGTAATAAAACATCAAACACTTGACGAAAGGATCCAGAGCAAGGCCTAGACCTCGGAGGAAGTGGGAGACGAACACGACGCTCTCGTTGGGTTTGGGGAAGGGGACAACCTGCCCTCGGGCAGGCAGCCGATGCACAACCTCGGCGGTCAGATATCTGGCCTCCCTCAACTTTTTGATGTCTTCTTTCGTGACGGAGGAAGGCATCCATCGGCCTTGAAGGCTAGATCCGGACATGATTGAAGGTTGGGAGCACCTGACCTGAACTTTGGGTGTTTGAGCTTGAGGTGTGGGAAGGATTCGATTGAGCACGGGAGGGAAAGAATAAAAGCCTTGTCCCTTTATAAAGAGGGTGAATATCAAGCGTCCTCTCCGTGACCGTTTGGACTTGCCTATAGTCTAGGAGTCCTAGAAGCGGTTGGGTTACCCACGCCCGTATTGATGAGAATCCCGGAATAAGGGGACACGATCTCTGCTTTAACAAGATGTGCCAAGGAAACCGCCTCGCATGACGTGCTGAGGTGGGATGATAAAACGAATGAAGGCTTGGCTGTGGTGCGTCACACTACGGAATACGTCAGCAGATTAGATTTGTGTAAATATTATTCTCTCTATGGCAATATGTGGAAACTTATTTTGCAGAGCCGGACACTATCTTTGTGTTCAAAATCTTCTATGAAGTATTTGGAGGAGGAACCTGCCTGACAATGCCGAAGACAATCTGCGCGCCGGACTCGTCGTCATTGAAGCCTGGTTCAGGGGCTACTGAGGGAGTCCTGGATTAGGGGGTGTCCGGATGGCCGGACTATACCTTCAGCCGGACTCCTGGACTATGAAGATACAAGATTGAAGACTTCGTCCCGTGTCCGGAAGGGACTTTCCTTGGCATGGAAGGCAAGCTTGGCGATACGGATATATAGATCTCCTACCATTGTAACTGACTTTGTGTAACCCTAACCCTCTCCGGTGTCTATATAAACCGGAGGGTTTTAGTCCGTAGGACAACATATAGAACAACAATCATACCATAGGCTAGCTTCTAGGGTTTAGCCTCTCCCATCTCGTGGTAGATCTACTCTTGTACTACCCATATCATCAGTATTAATCAAGCAGGACGTAGGGTTTTACCTCCATCAAGAGGGCCCGAACCTGGGTAAAACTTCGTGTCCTCTGCCTCCTGTTACCATCCGGCCTAGACGCACAGTTCGGGACCCCCTACCCGAGATCCGCCGGTTTTGACACCGACAATTGGCTAAGGACGAGGTGACGATGCGCGTGGGAAATGGTTCTAAAGTCGATGTGATCGCGGTCGCCATGCTACCTCTACATCTACCTTCGGGATTAGTATTAGACCTAAATAATTGTTATTTGGTGCCAGCGTTGAGCATGAACATTATATCTGGATCTTGTTTGATGCGAGACGGTTATTCATTTAAATCAGAGAATAATGGTTGTTCTATTTATATGAGTAATATCTTTTATGGTCATGCACCCTTGAAGAATGGTCTATTTTTGATGAATCTCGATAGTAGTGATACACATATTCATAATGTTGAAATCAAAAGATGCAGAGTTGATAATGATAGTGCAACTTATTTGTCGCACTGCCGTTTAGGTCATATCGGTGTAAAGTGCATGAAGAAACTCCATACTGATGGACTTTTGGAACTACTTGATTATGAATCACTTGGTACTTGCGAACCGTGCCTCATGGGTAAGATGACTAAAACGCCGTTCTCCGAGAGAGCAACAGATTTGTTGGAAATCATACATACAGATGTATGTGGTCCAATGAATGTTGAGGCTCGTGGCGGATATCATTATTGTCTCACCTTCACAGATGATTTAAGCAGATATGGGTATATCTACTTAATGAAACATAAGTCTGAAACATTCGAAAAGTTCAAAGAATTTCAGAGTGAAGTTGAAAATCATTGTAACAAGAAAATAAAGTTTCTACGATCTGATCGTGGAGGAGAATATTTGAGTTACGAGTTTGGTCTACATTTGAAACAATGCGGAATAGTTTCGCAACTCACGCCACCCGGAACACCACAGCGTAATGGTGTGTCCGAACATCGTAATCGTACTTTATTAGATATGGTGCGATCTATGATGTCTCTTACTGATTTACCATTATCGTTTTGGGGTTATGCTTTAGAGACGGCTGCATTCACATTAAATAGGACACCATCGAAATCCGTTGAGACGACGCCTTATGAACTGTGGTTTGGCAAGAAACCAAAGTTGTCGTTTCTGAAAGTTTGGGGCTGCGATGCTTATGTGAAAAAGCTTCAACCTGATAAGCTCGAACCCAAATCGGAGAAATGTGTCTTCATAGGATACCCAAAGGAGACTGTTGGATACACCTTCTATCACAGATCCGAAGGCAAAACTTTTGTTGCTAAATTCGGAGTTTTTCTAGAGAAGGAGTTTTTCTCGAAAGAAGTGAGTGGTAGAAAAGTAGAACTTGATGAGGTAACTGTACCTGCTCCCTTATTAGAAAGTAGTACATCACAGAAACCGGTTTCTGTGACACCTACAACAATTAGGATGAAGCTAATGATAATGATCATGAAACTTCAGATCAAGTTACTACCAAACCTCATAGATCAACCAGAGTAAGATCCGCACCAGAGTGGTACGGTAATCCTATTCTGGAAGTCATGCTACTAGATCATGATGAACCTACGAACTATGAAGAAGCGATGGTGAGCCCAGATTCCGCAAAATGGCTAGAAGCCATGAAATCTGAGATGGGATCCATGTATGAGAACAAAGTGTGGACTTTGGTTGACTTGCCCGTTGATCGGCAAGCAATTGAGAATAAATGGATCTTCAAGAAGAAGACTGACGCTGACGGTAATGTTACTGTCTACAAAGCTCGACTTGTTGCAAAAGGTTTTCGACAAGTTCAAGGGATTGACTACGATGAGACCTTCTCACTCGTAGCGATGCTTAAGTCTATCCGAATCATGTTAGCAATTGCTGCATTTTATGATTATGAAATTTGGCAAATGGATGTCAAAACTGCATTCCTGAATGGATTTCTGGAAGAAGAGTTGTATATGATGCAACCAGAAGGTTTTGTCGATCCAAAGGGAGCTAACAACGTGTGCAAGCTCCAGCGATCCATTTATGGACTGGTGCAAGCCTCTCGGAGTTGGAATAAACGCTTTGATAGTGTGATCAAAGCACTTGGTTTTGTACAGACTTTTGGAGAAGCCTGTATTTACAAGAAAGTGAGTGGGAGATCTGTAGCATTTCTAATATTATATGTGGATGACATATTATTGATTGGAAATGATATAGAATTTCTGGATAGCATAAAGGGATACTTGAATAAGAGTTTTCAATGAAAGACCTCGGTGAAGCTACTTACATATTGGGCATTAAGATCTATAGAGATAGATCAAGACGCTTAATTGGACTTTCACAAAGCACATACCTTGACAAGGTTTTGAAGAAGTTCAAAATGGATCAAGCAAAGAATGAGTTCTTGCCTGTGTTACAAGGTGTGAAGTTGAGTAAGACTCAATGTCCGACCACCACAGAAGATAGAGAGAAAATGAAAGATGTTCCCTATGCTTCAGCCATAGGCTCTATCATGTATGCAATGCTATGTACCAGACCTGATGTGTGCCTTGCTATAAGTCTAGCAGGGAGGTACCAAAGTAATCCAGGAGTGGATCACTGGACAGCGGTCAAGAACATCCTGAAATATCTGAAAAGGACAAAGGATATGTTTCTCGTATATGAAGGTGACAAAGAGCTCATCGTAAATGGTTACGTTGATGCAAGCTTTGACACTGATCCGGACGATTCTAAATCGCAAACCAGATACATGTTTTTACTGAACGGTGGAGCTATCAGTTGGTGCAGTTCTAAACAAAGCGTCGTGGCGGGATCTACATGTGAAGCGGAGTACATAGCTGCTTCGGAAGCAGCAAATGAAGGAGTCTGGATGAAGGAGTTCATATCCGATCTAGGTGTCATACCTAGTGCATCGGGTCCAATGAAAATCTTTTGTGACAATACTGGTGCAATTGCCTTCGCGAAGGAATCCAGATTTCACAAGAGAACCAAACACATCAAGAGATGCTTCAATTCCATTCGGGATTTAGTCCAAGTGGGAGACATAGAAATTTGCAAGATACATACGGATCTGAATGTTGCAGACCCGCTGACTAAGCCTATTCCACGAGCAAAACATGATTAGCACCAAGGCTCCATGGGTGTTAGAATCATTACTATGTAATCTAGATTATTGACTCTAGTGCAAGTGGGAGACTGAAGGAAATATGCCCTAGATGCAATAATAAAGTTATTATTTATTTCCTTATATCATGATAAATGTTTATTATTCATGCTAGAATTGTATTAACCGGAAACATAATACATGTGTGAATACATAGACAAAACAGAGAGTCACTAGTATGCCTCTACTTGACTAGCTCGTTAATAAAAGATGGTTATGTTTCCTAACCATAAACATGAGTTGTCATTTGATTAACGGGATCACATCATTAGGAGAATGATGTGATTGACATGACCCATTCCGTTAGCTTAGCACTTGATTGTTTAATTTGTTGCTATTGCTTTCTTCATAACTTATACATGTTCCTATGACTATGAGATTATGCAACTCCCGTTTATCGGAGGAACACTTTGTGTGCTACCAAACATCACAATGTAACTGGGTGATTATAAAGGTGCTCTACAGGTGTCTCCGAAGGTACTTGTTGGGTTGGCGTATTTCGAGATTAGGATTTGTCACTCCGATTGTCGGAGAGGTATCTCTGGGCCCTCTTGGTAATGCACATCACTCAAGCCTTGCAAGCATTGCAACTAATAAGTTAGTTGCAGGATGATGTATTATGTAACGAGTAAAGAGACTTGCCGGTAACGAGATTGAACTAGGTATTGAGATACCGACGATCGAATCTCGGGCAAGTAACATACCGATGACAAAGGGAACAACGTATGTTGTTATGCGGTCTGACCAATAAAGATCTTCGTAGAATATGTAGGAGCCAATATGAGCATCCAGGTTCCGCTATTGGTTATTGAGCGGAGACGTGTCTCGGTCATGTCTACATAGTTCTTGAACCCGTAGGGTCCGCACGCTTAAAATTCGGTGACGATCGTAATTAGTTTTTTTTGTTTTGATGTACCGAAGGTTGTTCGGAGTCCCGGATGTGATCACGGACATGACGAGGAGTCTCGAAATGGTCGAGACATAAAGATTGATATATTGGAAGCCTATATTTGGATATCGGAAATGTTCCGGGGGAAATCGGGATTTTACCGGAGTACCGGGGGGTTACCGGAACCCCCCGGGGGTTATTGAGCATACATGGGCCATAAGGGAGAAGAGGAGGGCCGGCCAGGGCAGGCCGCACGCCCCCTCCCCCTAGTCCGAATAGGACAAGGAAGGGGGGGCGGCGCCCCCCTTTCCTCTTTCTCCCTTCCTCCTTCCTTTTCCAACAAGGCAAGAGGGGGGGAGTCCTACTCCCGGTTGGAGTAGGACTCCTCCAGGCGCACCCATAGGGCCGTCCACACCTCCCCCTATCCCTCCTTTATATATCGAGGCAAGGGGGCACCCCATGACACACAAGTTGATCCTCGTGATCGTTCCTTAGCCGTGTGCGATGCCCCCTTCCACCATATTCCACCTCAGTCATATCATAGCGGTGCTTAGGCGAAGCCCTGCGTCAGTAGAACATCATCACCGTCATCACGCCGTCATGCTGACGAAACTCTCCCTCAATGTTTTGCTAGATCGGAACTCGAGGGACGTCACCGAGTTGAACGTGTGCAGAACTCGGAGGTGCCGTACGTTCGGTACTTGGATCGGTCGGATCGGGAAGACGTACGACTACTTCCGCTATGTTGTGTCAACACTTCCGTTGCCGTTCTAGAGGGTACGTAGACAACACTCTCCCCTCTCGTTGCTATGCATCACCATGATCTTGCGTGTGCGTAGGAAACTTTTGAAATTACTACGTTCCCCAACAATTATATTATCAACTTTGGATGTTTATGGGCTTTATTATACACTTTTATATCATTTTTGGGACTAACCTATTAACCCAGAGCCCAGTGCCAGTTTCTGTTTTTACCTTGTTTTAGGGTTTCAAAGAAAAGGAAAATCAAACGGACTCCAATTGACCTGAAACTTCACGGTACTCATTTTTGGAAGGAAAGAAGCCCAGAAGACTTGAAGTGCACGTAAGGGAAGCTTCGAGGAGGCCACAAGGTAGGGGGCGCGCCCACCCCCCTAGGGCGCGCCCTCCACCCTCGCGGGTCCCTCGTGGCCCTCCTGACGTACTTCTTTCGCCTATATATCTCCATATACCCTAAAAACATCGAGGAGGACAATAGATCGGGAGTTCCGCCGCCAGAAGCCTCCGTAGCCACCAAAAGCCAATCTAGACCCGTTCCGGCACCCTGCCGGAGGGGGAATCCCTCTCCGGTGGCCATCTTCATCATCCCGGTGCTCTCCATGACGAGGAGGGAGTAGTTATCCCTCGGGGCTGAGGGTATGTACCAGTAGCTATGTGTTTGATCTCTCTCTCTCTCTCGTGTTCTTGAGGTGATACGATCTTGATGTATCGCGAGCTTTGCTATTATATTTGGATCCTATGATGTTTTATCCCCCCTCTACTCTCTTGTAATGGATTGAGTTTTCCCTTTGAAGTTATCTTATCGGATTGAGTCTTTATAGATTTGAGAACACTTGATGTATGTCTTGCCGTGCGTATCTGTGGTGACAATGGGATACCACGTGATTCACTTGATGTATGTTTTGGTGATCAACTTGCGGATTCCGCCCATGAACCTATACATAGGGGTTGGCACACGTTTTCGTCGTGATTCTCCGGTAGAAACGTTGGGGCACTCTTTGAGGTCCTTTGTGTTGGTTGAATAGATGAATCTGAGATTGTGTGATGCATATCGTATAACCATACCCACGGATACTTGAGGTGACAATGGAGTATCTAGGTGACATTAGGGTTTTGGTTGATTTGTGTCTTAAGGTGTTATTCTAGTACGAACTGTAGGGCTGGTTGTGACACTTATAGGAATAGCCCAACGGATTGATTGGAAAGAATAACTTTGAGGTGGTTTCGTACCCTACCATAATCTCTTCGTTCGTTCTTCGCTATTAGTGACTTTGGAGTGACTCTTTGTTGCATTTTGAGGGATAGTTATGTGATCCAATTATGTTATTATTGTTGAGGGAACTTGCACTAGCGAAAGTATGAACCCTAGGCCTTGTTTCAACACATTGCAATACCGTTTACGCTCACTTTTACCATTAGTTACCTTGCTGTTTTTATATTTTCAGATTACAAAAACTATTATTTACTATCCATATACCACTTGTATCACCATCTCTTCGCCGAACTAGTGCACCTATACAATTTACCATTGTATTGGGTGTGTTGGGGACACAAGAGACTCTTTGTTATTCGGTTGCAGGGTTGCTTGAGAGAGACCATCTTCATCCTACGCCTCCTACGGATTGGTAAACCTTAGGTCATCCACTTGAGAGAAATTTGCTGCTGTCCTACAAACCTTTGCACTTGGAGGCCCAACAACGTCTACAAGAAGAAGGTTGTGTAGTAGACATCACCCCTGCAAAATCTGCATCTGAATACCCTTTTATCTCTAGGGAATCACTTCTCCTATATATTAGCATGTAGGCCTTCGTGCCTTGCGCATAATGCAATGCTTTCTTTACCATCTTCCAGTGCTCCATGCCTGGATTCTCTTGATATCTACCGAGTACCCCGGTGATAAAAGCTAAGTCAGGGCGAGTGCACACTTGTGCATACTGTAAGCTGCCAACTGCCGAAGCATATGGTACTGCTTTCATTTGATCGTTCTCGTACTGGTTCTTGGGACATTGAAATTTCCCAAAACTATTGCCCTTGACTATAGGAGCATGTGTGGCTTTACTCGCATGCATATTATACTTTTTAAGAACCTTTTCTAAATATGCTTTCTGCGATAGTCCTAAGACTCCATTGTTCCTATCTCGGTGAATTTCTATGCCCAAAACATATGATGCTTCACCAAGATCTGTTATGTCAAAATTTGAGGATAAGTATTTCTTTGTGTCTTGTAGTAGACTAACGTCACCGCTAGCAAGTAGGATATCATCCACATACAAGATTAGGAAAATGTATTTCCCATTTTTAAACTTTGCATAAATGCAATTATCCTCAATGTTTTCTTTAAATCCAAAACTTTTAATCGTTTGATTAAACTTTAGATACCACTGCCGAGAGGCTTGTCTTAATCCATAATTGGACTTCTTCAGGCGGCATCCCATATTTTCCTTGCCTTCCATGATAAAACCCTTGGGTTGTTTCATGTAGACCTTTTCTTTTAAATCACCATTCAGAAATGCCGTCTTAACATCCATTTGATGTAACTCTAAATCAAAATGAGCAACTAATGCCATTATGATTCTGAAGGAATCCTTACATGAGACTGGAGAAAATGTCTCATTTTAATCTATCCCTTCTCTTTGTGTAAATCCTTTTGCCACGAGACGTGCTTTATACTTTTCTATATTCCCTTTGGAGTCATACTTAATTTTGTAGACCCATTTACAACTTACTGTTTTGGCTCCTTTAGGAATTTCCTCTAAGTCCCAAACATCTTTGGAACTCATCGATTTCATCTCGTCTTCCATTGCTTTCATCCACTGCGATGAATGAGAGCTTCTCATGGCTTCTTCATATGAGGTGGGATCTTTTTCCATATGAACCATTTCTGTGTTATAAACTTTAAAGTCAGTAGAAATAGCTGACATTCTTGGTCTTGTAGACCTTCTAAGGGCCTCAGTTTCTGGCACATTCTGTGCCTCAACTTCTGGCACTTCTTCTAAAATTTGCTGTTGCACCTCCCTTTCATGATCAACAACGGGTTCAGTCGGCTCCTGACGGACAGGCTGTGGGTCTACCCCCATAGTTGTCATGGGTGGAGTTGCAACTGGTAGTGAGAAAAAATGGCTCCTGAATCATCGGATTAGGTGCATGCACCCTCTTCTCCTGAAGATCAATTTTCCAAGCTACCAAGCTCCCCCTCATCATTTCGTCCTCAAAGAAGACTGCATGTCTCGTTTCTACAAACTTTGTATATCTGTCTGGGCAGTAGAAACAAAAACCTTTTGATCTGTCTGGATAGCCAATGAAGTGGCAACTTACTGTTTTGGGATCTAACTTTGCAATGTTTGGATTAAACATTTTGGCCTCAGCAAGGCACCCCCACACCCTGAAGTGATGTAGGGAGGGCACCCTTCCTGTCCATAGCTCGTACGGTGTTTTGGGCGCCGACTTGCTTGGTACTCTATTGAGAATGTGAATGACGGTTTCAAGCCCCTCCATCCATAATCCCAATGGCAAGTTGGAATAACTGATCATACTGCGCATCATATCCATAAGTGTACAGTTGCGCCTTTCAGCTACTCCATTCTTTTCTTCCAGAGTGGGATACATTAAAAGCACATGAGTTATCATATCTTTTTCTTGCCAGAATTTCTCCCGCCATACGGGATTTTTGACATATTATGTCAGCTTTACCCCGTTATGCAGTATTTTTCCAGACCTTTCCCGCCATGTTGGTTTTATCATAATCATCTTTTCCGCCATGCGGGTAATTCCCTGTAAGGTAACATAAATGCCAGAATTGGCTCTTTTGACTGCATATTCAATCATCAAATTTAGGAATAAATCCGAATGCTCTTTGACACACATGCTTGATCCGACGTTTGTCAAATTAAACACGCATGTTGCTTGTTTCATCTCAAATCATGTTGACTGAAAAATCTTCTTCATAGAGAGTACATGAAAGACATTCATCAACCAAGACTCTCAATGATCTATTTCTTTTCTTTTGATGCCATTCTTTAGAGAGAACATACTCCCTCATGTTATGACCTTTCTTGATCATCTTTCGGGTCACAAGTACCCAACCATTCGCTTTCACGAATGAAAGCATGGAAAACTTTTAGTCTGACAAAACTTAGACAATAATCAACAATAATGGGCATAAAAATAACCCTACGTTGGTCTGGTTAAAAAAATGCACATTAAACTTTTGAAACTTTCTTCTATATTCTAAATTACCGTTGTGGCGGAATTAGAATAAACATCATCCTTCTACATTAATTCCATATCGCCGTTGGGCGGAAATGGAAATAATGCATATAACTCATAAACAATGTGATGATAGTATTTGTATTAAACAACTTTGCTAAGAATCAACTTTATTGCAGCCGGAACAAGAAATATACATTTCTCTAGTTCAAGACCATTTATTGATCTTTATCCGTTCTCTAAAAATTGATCACTTTGATACAAAATTTATCAAAGATTTAAACTTTGAACTTTGAACATAAGACTAATTTAATTATAGCACTGTTATCATCAACGTTGGTCAGAAAATAACAATACCATGTTTTAACTTTAAAACAAATATCTTTCTTTTGTCATAGCGGAAACTATCTGCATCTTATTTCACCCACAGGGGAAAATACTTGCTAAGAGCATTTCTTCCAATTAAATTTTCCCGTTGGTTCCAATTTAATTGGAGGATAAAACTGTTACTTTGCAGCGAAAACTTTACAATATTCTATTCAAAAACAATTCTATACTCTTTTACTCTCTAAGCAATTTTAACCGGTTGGTTCAAAAAAGCATTAGAGAAGCAACAATTTAATCTTTTACTTTAGTTCTTTTCACTTTTAAAAGAGCACTTTTATTTTCAATAATAAAACACAATCATGTTATTAACAACGTTGGTCATAAAAATAACATAATCATATTCATTTTAATAATCACTTTAACATGCTCTTAAAAAACTTAATTCCATGTAAACTTTTATTTTCTTTATAAAAGAGCACTATGAATTATTTACGCAGCGGAAAAACATGAATAAAAATTCATGAACTTTCAATTCTTTACAGAAACTTTTCTTTGACAAAATAAAAAGTTCATGAACTTTATTATTTTCTTTATAAAATTCATGAACATTTCCTTTTCTGAAAATTTTCATTCTCAGAAATTTTTTCTGTTTACTTTGCTATTTACTAAACAAAATATTTCGTTGGAAAATGAATAAAAGGAACGCTGACGGGCCTCTTTGCTAGCACAACCCGTCCCACGGCCTGCAACGCACGTGCCGCTCGCAGCCAACAGCGCGGCCCACGGCCTGCTGGGCGAGCACCGCTCGGCCGCCCGAGCGCCTCGGTATAGGACGCGGCTCAGCCGCACAATCGGCCTCGGTCCAGCGCGGCCCGGCCGCCCAGGCCTCCACTTTCGGCCCAGAAGGCCCGGGGCGGGGTTAGGTTTTCAATCAGGGCCGTTCAGTTCGATCGGACGACGCAGCGTCCTTCTCGCTCGAACAAAACCGACCAACCACAGCGATCGGAACGAAACCCAGTCTGTTCACCCCCCCTTTCTCCTCGCGCGCCGCTCAGCCTCTCTCGACCCGTCGCTGTCCCGGTCGCCAGGCGACCTCGCCGCGCCGGTCCGGTCGAGCCGCCGGCGATGGCGTCCACCACCGCGCGAGCCTGGCCGCATTTCTTCCCCCCGGCATCTGCTTTGACAGAGGGAGTGAGGGACGCTCGCGGCCACCTCTGCTCCCCTTCTCTCGCTCTCGATTGCGCCGTTGCGTTTGGCGCCGGCAGCCGGAGACGGGGTTTAGCTCCGCCGTTCCCTGGCGAGCTCTTCTCCCTCCCCTTTCCTCCCTTCTACTCCCCCAGAGAGAGAGAGAGATGCTGCGGGTTTCGATGCAGCGTCGTGGCCATCCCCTTCGCCGGATGCGCGTCCGCCTTGCGGTGAGCGCGCCACCGTCGAGCGTTTGGCTGCGGTGCCTACTTTGAGCTTTTCCTTTGCCCCGTGAGGGGTGGTACCTTCGTCTGACGCCTCGGCTTGCCGATGCGCGTCGAGATCGACAGGGTCAGCGCGGCCTTACGGCGACACTCTTTGCCGGCGAGGCCTGAGGCCCCCTTCGGTGGTCTTTGCCATGTTCTAGGGTTCTTTTGGGAAAGGATTTACTTTTGCCGTGATTTCTTTCTACCGAAAAGACTAAACCCAATCTGGCTCTGATGCCATTGATAGACCTCGTGGATCGGGTAGGTCAGATCAATCCGGTAATCCTACCTTTACCTGGTGTAGAAGAGCTTGTTCCAGCGCCGGCCATGGTGAAGTAGGGGCCAGAGATGGCGGCGGTGGTGTGCTTCCCGTGAGCACCGCGCTAACCCTAGATTGGTAGGATTGTAGGTGAGGATTGTGGCAGCAATTAACCTCGTGGGTCGTGCCCCGGCCCCCACCTCTGTTTATATAGCGCGGGTCATAGAGGCCCACCAATCATGATTTGATTGGGCGCCCTCGATCAGGATGCGAGTCAAGGGCCCGTTCGAGCCGTTGGGTTCGAACGGGGTAGAGATCAACCTAACAGGGCGCACTGGTGCTCGATGACTTTGTGGCACGCAGCGCCGTTGGTCCAAATGTGAAATGTGTAGTGGGATGCAGATGCTGTGCTAGTCGGCTAGTGCTCCGTGGTTAGGCAATTAAGTAAGTTCCAAGTTCCAACCAGATTGATTTCTAATTCTACTAGAAGGTTAGGTGGCATGTGCACCGGTACAGTTCCTTTCTAGAAGGCTTGTCGGTTGGTTGGCAGGTCGATGGCGCGATCGAGTCGCGAGAGATGACCCGATACAGCGCCAAGTGAAGTGAAGTGCGCTCCACTACTCGCGTCTCCAAGTTCAAAAACAAGTACACTTTTGGTGGCCACCTAACTGACGTGCGCCGACGCGGTTGGCGCCGGAACACCCGGCGATCGTTCTGCGCGTCCAAAGTCTGCATAGAGCCCGGCCAAGCTGGATGTGCAAGCTGCTCTTCTTTTACATTTAACGAAAATTCAAGTTTTTTTTGGTAAAAAAGGAGTAATCATGATGATTGTTTAATAAACATAACACTTTTTTAAAGGCACGATAATGTTATTTTATATCACACAAAATAAACATTAAAGCACACGATGCACATTTAGAAAAAACTTTTGTAAAATATAAGAATATCCTTCTAAATGCTGTCAATGTATTTTGTTAGATATTTTAGAACAAATTGATGGAAAAGGGAAGAGAAAAAACAACAAAAGTAAGTGCGTAATGTAGATGCTTACCGCGGCGACAATATCTCGCACAGTGCGAGTGCTCCTTCCGTCTAGCTGAAGGATTCCCTCCCACCTGTAGCTACTGGGTTGGCCCATATTCACTATTTATTTCCGTTCGTTAGATTTCAGTTTGTTGGATTCATTCGCTGCGTTGGTTTCCCCAGTTTTTTTTTCCTTTTGTTTTTCATTACGGTTTCCATCTATTTCCTGTTTTCTCTTGTTGTTTCATCGTTTTCTTGATTTTTCATGGTTCTTACCGGTTTTCTTTGTAACACCACTGTTCTTCTTCGGTTTTTTGTGTTTTCCTTGTCATTTGTCCTTTATCTTTTCTCAAGTTTCACTAGGTTTTTTCTTTTCTTTTGCATTACGGTCTCCATTTATTTCCTGTATTCTCTTGTTGTTTCATCATTTTCTTAATTTTTCATGGTTCTTACCGGTTTTATTTGTAACACCACTGTTCTTCTTCGGTTTTTTGTGTTTTCCTTGTCGTTTTGTCTTTTTCTTTGTCTTTTCTCAAGTTTCACTAGGTTTTTTCTTTTCTTTTTCATTACAGTTTTCATCTATTTCCTGTATTCTCTTGTTGTTTCATCATTTTCTTTATTTTTCATGGTTCTTATCGGTTTTCTTTGTAACACCACTGTTCTTCTTCGGTTTTTTGTGTTTTCCTTGTCGTTTTGTATTTTTCTTTGCCTTTTCTCAAGTTTCATTAAATTTTTTTCTTTTCTTTTTCATTACGGTTTCCATTTCTTGTTTTCTCTTGGTGTTTCATCGTTTTCTTGATTTTTCATGGTTCTCACCGGTTTTCTTTGTAACACCACTGTTCTTCTTCGGGTTTTTGTGTTTTCCTTGTCAGTTTGTCTTTTCTCAAGTTTCACTACGTTTTTTCTTTTCTTTCTTCTTTTCTTCATTTTTTGTCTCTCTCTCTTAGTTTTCTTCACTTTTGCTGGTATCTTTGTTTCCTTTTCTTCTTGGGGGGTTTTCTTGGTTTTTTGCACACATTCAACCCTTTTCATATACATCAAAAACATTTTTATATACACGCTTAGCATTTTGAAATAGATGATGAACATTTTTTGAATCTTTTATGTCTACTTTTTTTTCCATACACATTTTATATTTTTAAATATATCAAACATCTTGTTTAATACACATTTAACATTTTTTCAAATAGAAGATTAATATTTTTTAATACGTGGTCAATATTTTTTATACACATTAACATTTTCAATGCTTGATTAACATTTTTCGAATACAATATCAAATGTTTTTAATACGTGGTCAACATTTTTCTATGCACATTTACCATTTTTCAAATACAATATTCCTTTTTACACATTGTCAATATATTTTCAATGCACATTCACATTTTTTAAATGCTTGAGTTACATTTTCCAGATACTTGTTCAACATTTCTTCAGATGCTTGATTACATTTTCTAAATACAAGATCAGAAAATTTCAGACACGTTTGTATTTTTTATATACATGAGAGATATTTTATTTATAAACATTTAATATATTTCAAATACTTGATTAACATTTTTTTCTTATTTAGTATATTTGGAAGTATATATTTTTTAAAATAAAGGGAAAAACAAAAAAATAAACATGCAAAAAACATTAATAGAAACAAGAGATTGTGGCCATCCGTGCGCCTTGGCGGCCATCTCGCGTCTCCCTTCAGGCGACGACTCCCTCTGTCTTGCGTGAAGCGGGACATAGAGGCGCCCCATGCTTACCTACGTAGACATATCAATGTGTGGCAGATGCAGGTACCCCTTCTCGTGTTGGGCCTGAGATATTTACGGGGAATGCCTCTGGCGATGACAACTTTGGTCTCGCAATAAGCGAGACCTAGACGCACTCCTCAGCCTAGCTCATGAAGGGTATGAAAAGAGCATTAACTAAACGGAAATGTTAACGCTTACACGTGTGGGCGTTGACTATCTCGACCACATGCATTCATGAGCGAGATAATCATGGGTGCAATGTTTTCCTTGTCATTTGTCTTTTTTCTTTGTCTTTTCTCAAGTTTCACTAGGTTTTTTCTTTTCTTTTTCATTACGGTTTCCATTTATTTCCTGCATTCTCTTGTTGTTTCATCATTTTCTTGATTTTTCATGGTTCTTACCGGTTTTCTTTGTAACACCACTGTTCTTCTTCGGTTTTTTGTGTTTTCCTTGTCATTTGTCCTTTGTCTTTTCTCAAGTTTCACTAGGTTTTTTCTTTTCTTTTTCATTATGGTCTCCATTTATTTCCTGTATTCTCTTGTTGTTTCATCATTTTCTTGATTTTTCATGGTTCTTACCGGTTTTATTTGTAACACCACTGTTCTTCTTCGGTTTTTTTGTTTTCCTTGTCGTTTTGTCTTTTTCTTTGTCTTTTCTCAAGTTTCACTAGGTTTTTTCTTTTCTTTTTCATTACGGTTTCCATCTATTTCCTGTATTCTCTCGTTGTTTCATCATTTTCTTTATTTTTCATGGTTCTTATCGGTTTTCTTTGTAACACCACTGTTCTTCTTCGGTTTTTTGTGTTTTCCTTGTCGTTTTGTCTTTTTCTTTGTCTTTTCTCAAGTTTCACTAGATTTTTTTCTTTTCTTTTTCATTACGGTTTCCATTTCCTGTTTTCTCTTGTTGTTTCATCGTTTTCTTGATTTTTCATGGTTCTCACTGATTTTCTTTGTAACACCACTGTTCTTCTTCGGGTTTTTGTGTTTTCCTTGTCATTTTGTCTTTTCTCAAGTTTCACTACGTTTTTTCTTTTCTTTCTTCTTTTCTTCATTTTTGTCTCTCTCTTAGTTTCCTTCACTTTTGCTGGTATCTTTGTTTTCTTTTCTTCTTGGGGGGTTTTCTTGGTTTTCTGCACACATTCAACCCTTTTCATATACATCAAAAACATTTTTATATACACGCTTGGCATTTTGAAATAGATGATCAACATTTTTTGAATCTTTTATGTCTACTTTTTTTCCATACACATTTTATATTTTTTATATATATCAAGCATCTTGTTTAATACACATTTAACATTTTTCAAATAGAATATTAATATTTTTTAATACATGGTCAATATTTTTTCTATACACATTAACATTTTTCGAATACAAGATCAAATGTTTTTAATACGTGGTCAACATTTTTCTATGCACATTTACTATTTTTTAAATACAATATTCTTTTTTACACATGGTCAATATATTTTCAATGCACATTCACATTTTTTAAATGCCCGAGTTACATTTTCCAGATACTTGTTCAACATTTCTTCAGATGCTTGATTACATTTTCTAAATACAAGATCAGAAAATTTCAGACACGTTTGTATTTTTTATATACATGAGAAATATTTTATTTATAAACATTTAATAAATTTCAAATACTTGATTAACATTTTTTTCTTATTTAGTATATTTGGAAGTATATATATTTTAAAATAAAGGGAAAAACAGAAAAATAAACATGCAAAAAACATTAATAGAAACAAGAGATTGTGGCCATCCGTGCGCCTTGGCGGCCATCTCGCGTCTCCCTTCAGGCGACGACTCCCTCTGTCTTGCGTGAAGCGGGACATAGAGGCGCCCCATGCTTACCTACGTAGACATATCAATGTGTGGCAGATGCAGGTACCCCTTCTCGTGTTGGGCCTGAGATATTTACAGGGAATGCCTCTGGCGATGACAACTTTGGTCTCGCAATAAGTGAGACCTAGACGCACTCCTCAGCCTAGCTCATGAAGGGTATGGCAAGAGCATTAACTAAACGGAAATGTTAACGCCCACACGTGTGGGTGTTGATCATCTCGACCACACGCATTCATCACCGTCCAGTACTATATGCACGAATCTTGACACAATTTGACTGATTTTTCTGTGCCACGTAGGACAAAGCGTGTGTGTGGTGTGTGATATAGTTCGCCCACACATCCGTTTTACCACATGTAGGGGCCGGTGTGTGGGCGTTTAGCAGTTCACCCACACACCAGTTTTCAGTCACGCACAAGGGTTGGTGTGTGGGCATTTGCCATCTCGCCCACACGCCCGTCTCCTCTCCCACACGTAAGCTGCTAGTTGCCATATGTTTTTGCAGCACACATGACAACTGCCTCTAGTGTGCTTTGTAAGCAGGTGGCAACTCTCTTTTTTTACTCGAGTTGACATGTGTTTTTGCAGGGTACACGGCAACTGCCTAGTGTGCACGTAAGCAGATGGCAATTGTCTTTTACCGAGTTGCCATGTGTTTTTGCATGGTACATGGCAACTGCCCAACGTGCATGTACATGGCAACTGCCCTAACGTGCACGTAAGTAGATGGCAACTCTTCCTTATTACATGGCAACTGCCCTAGCATGCTTGTGAGCACATGGCAACTCTCTCAACTGCCTAGTGTTAGGGCCAGTTTTTTTGGGCGATTCTACCAGAATCGCTCCCCTCCCCAGCTTCTCCCAGAATCGCCACTCCATATGTTTTTTACAATCCTAGCTAATTAGACCTTAACTAGATAGGATTGTTCAAAAAATATGAAGTGGCGATTCTGGAAGAAGCTGGGGAGGAGGGCGATTCTGGGAGAATCGCCGAAAAGAACTGGCCCTTAGTATGTGGCAACTCCTAAAGTTATGAAATCATGGTAACTACATTAGATTAGACCATATATGGCAACTGCAGTTGAGCAACAATGACAACTGCAGTTGTTCGACATGGCAACCGTAGTTCAGCGACATGGCAACTGCAGATAAACGAACATGGACGAGGGTCTAGACCATGGCAACTGTGGGCGCACGGTGGGCGTCACGCGTCGCGTGCGAGACCAGAAGGGTACGAGGTCTGACATACGGGCGTGTGGGCGTTATCAACATCGCCCACACGCACGCGTGTGAGAGGGTTCAGGAGGGAAAAAAAAGATGTGTGTAGGCATTAGTTGTTTTGCCCACACGTAAATGTGTGGGCTGGTTGCTGTCCATGCCACACGAGCCGTGTGGCACAACTACCCGATACACCACACGTGTGGCAGTTATCGGGACCCCAACTAAATTGGCCAATCTTCGGCTGGCACATTGGTATACACACTTTATTTCCTTTTTATTCATTTATTGGTTATTTATTATTTAAAAAATAGTTTGGGTAATCATGTAAAACAAAATAGGTAATCCACACTAACATACTTCTTTGAACACGCAACCATGCATGAAAAGGGGGTTTTCATTATGTTATACTACCTGTATTTAATAAATATTCTGGTCTTTTCAGTGATGTTCGTTCAGTAAGAGGAGACGTTTCGATCGACTACGGAGGTGCCGGTGGTGACTTCATGAATCTTAATAATGTGTCAGCTCAGTCTTTTGAAGGAGCTCATAAGGGTAGGGTGTGCATGTATGCATTCATAGGAGCAAGTGTATGTGTGTATGTATCAGCGTCAATGTTTGTATTGTGTTAAATAAACTATACAATAAAGTATATTTTTAGTTTAAGTTCTCATATGAATATTCTAAAGGTTCATGTTCTAGACACCCAAATCTGGTTGAATTGAATTACGATGCGATCAATTCTTGAAGAAACACGTGAGAAATCATACGATTACTTTAATAAATGACATAGTATAAAAGAACCCTCATGTATTAAGAAAAATGGGGTATGCTCATAAATACTAAATTGAAAGTTCAAGCTACCATAAAAAATGTTTTGCGGAATAATAAACAAATAATGTATTTTTTAGATACACATACAATTATTTTTATTTGAATTTGCAAATGTTCATGACTACAAAAAAATTCAAGCATCTCAGAAAATTATTTGAATATTATAGAATAAAAATGGTCATTTCTAAGGAAAAAAAGCTCATGGCTTCAACGTGCTCACATAATAAAAACAATGTTCATGTATTTATTGGAAAATAATAATAATAATTATAAACTAAGTTAAAAATAAAGCAATTATATAAAATGAAAGATATAACTGACATAAGGAAAATAAAACATAGAAAAATATGTGAATATATAAAAATAAAACAAAATAATACATGAAAAGAAAAAATGAATGAAAAACAAAAAAATACAAAATGAAAGAATGGAAAGGAAAAAGGAAAAGGCCTACACAACTGCCTAGGGCCTCCGGGTGACGTTTTTCTCCCCAATTTTAGATTGGACTAGATAATTGCCCGTTCATTGCAACGAGATATAAATATTTTAGTACATTATCTCATGATTTACCTGCTCATATTATTGTGATTGTGTAAATAAATGTTTTTCGAATCCTGCCCGTGATATACCTACCTACATATATTTTGTAATTTTTTGTTTAGCGCTTGTGGGATTAGCAAATAATTTATCTAGTAAGTCAATAAAAGATGGGACAATTAAGCGTTTTTCAAGATATGATGCTCAGAAAAAGCACGGAAAGTTGACGAAGTACTCCACTTGGGAGCAAAAGGAAGGCTATTATTTTTTTAAGTAGTAGATATAAACTCAAGTTCTAGGACCAATGGCGAACCAACTTGTGGTTGGATGGTTAGAGGGACTGTGGTATCCCCAGCCCATCAGGGTTCAAGTCCTGGCGCTCGCATTTATTCCTGGATTTATTTCAGGATTTCCGGCGATGCGCATTCAGTAGGAGGAGATGTTCCCGTCGACGACGAGGTGCCTACGGCACTACTAGGAAAAGGGCTATTAATGGCGCACCAGTTTTGCCTACTAATGACGCATCACTGGTGCGCCATTAGTATCACGCCACTAGTATTTTTTACTAATGGCGCATCACTGGTGCGCCATTATATAGGCCACTGGTGCGACATTAGTATTTTTGAATTTTGAAGGTGGGAAAATAGTAGTGGCGCACCGTCTAACCCCCACCGTGCGCCATTGCTATTTTTGAATTTTGAATTTGAATCTGGATCGTGATTTTTTTCCCCATTTTTTGCTTGTTTTTTTGCTCGTTTTTTGGCACGATATTATTTCAAATTTTGTTCCTGTTTTTGGATCTTGTACATTCTTTTGCCGTGTTCTTTTGCCGGAGAGTTCACCGGAGAGGAGGAGGAGGAGGTCACCGGAGAGGCGCTCGCCTACATCGCCGGAGAGGAGGAGGTCGCCGGAGAGGAGTTCACCGAAGCATCGAAGAGGAGGAAGGAGAAACCATGAGGGAATGGGAGGAGAGGAGCTCACCGAAGAGGAGGGAGGAGAAACCGTGAGGGGAGGGGAGGGGAGGAGTGGAGAGGAGGGAGGAGGAGGTCCCCGGAGAGGAGGAGGTCGCCGGAGAGGAGGAGGGTAGTATGGTGAAGGAGAGAAGGGAAGATGGAGTGAGGAGAGGAGGAGATGGAGTGGAGGAGAGGAGGAGATGGAATGGAGGAGGTGCGCCCAGCCATATATACGACATAGTAATGGTGCACCGTGGGTAGGTGCGCCATTACTAACTTTTTTTTTATTTTAAATTTTAAAGGCGGGAAGATACTAATGGCGCACCATGAGCAGGTGCGCCATTAGTATTTTTTTTATTTTTTTGACTTATTTTGAATTTTGAAGGCGGGAAGATACTAATGGCGCACCATGGGCAGGTGCGCCATTAGTAAGTTTGAATTTTTTTGCCTCTCCAGATCTTAAAAGCCCCGTATCTTTTTTTCTGTTAGGTTTTTCAGGATTTTGAAAATGTTTAACGAGGTTCCCCATATTAAATTCGGATGTAACTTTTCGAGTAGATGATTTTTCATATAAAAAACTTTTTCATCCGAGTTCGTACGCAAAAGTTATGCCCATTTTTACAAATTCTCGAGAGATTTTGTAAAAAAGTCGAAAATTCATGTTTGTAAATTTTGCTAACAACTAGACCACATATCACATGGGAATCTTATTTTCTTTTATTTTTTGACATTTCTATCATTTTCTTTTATTTTTTAAAAAACTGAAAAGGCGGTCAGGGGGTGCATTTGGGCGAATGTTTGGGCCAAGTTACTAATGGCGCATCGTGGATGTGGTGCGCCATTACTAGTTCAACTAGTAATGGCGCACCACTCCCACGGTGCGCCATTAGTAGTTTTGAAAAAATTAAATTTTTTTTTACTAATGGCGCATGCACCGTAGACGTGGTGCGCCATTAGTATATAGTAATGGCGCATCACATGTCTGGTGCGCCATTAGTGTCAATTTCATTTATAGCCCTTTTCCTAGTAGTGCGGTGACTTCATAAATTTCAAGATGATATGTCGGCTCAGTCTTTCGGAGATGCACATAGGGGTAAGGTGTGTGTGCATTCATGAGTGTATGCACGTGTATATGAGCGCTTGCGTCTGTACTGTATTGAAAAAAAAGTTCTAGGACCGATGCTCGTATGATAAGTTGGGTGAGAGAAAGAGAGGCCAACCTTACCGCAACTCAGTTCTAGCACAACCGCAACAATGTGCCTAGGTAGACTTTCGAAGTATTTTTCTAGGAGCTTCATCAGTAGTTATTGCCTGTCTTCGTGATAGGCAAGTTTTGAAGCCAAGGCATATGGTGAGGCTATTTCTGGTGGTGATAAAATAGTGGATACAAGATGTGCTCACATCAGATGTTTACCGGGGATGGAGAGCATTAATGTGGCTAGTACTCGTATAGTGCCATTGTTCATGAGATGAAGGGATAATGATGTCTCGCTAGCATTATCGTCAACTATGAATAGATACGGGTTAGATTTTGAAGCTCGTTAGTTTTTTAGACTTCTTGCCAATATGCTTTGTTGCTCCCGAACCTTGTATTTAATTATCATTCTAATAGTGGAATCTGGTAGGAAGGTCATTTGGG